>NC_090439.1:579319570-579625417 GCF_031143425.1 Pleurodeles waltl | reverse complement strand
GCCCCGCAGGGCATTCTGACCGCGGCGGTTCGGCCGCGGTCAGATGCGGGAAACCGGCGGTCTCCCGCCGGTTTCCCGCTGCCCTGCAGAATCCTCCATGGCGGCAGAGCGCGCTCCGCCGCCATGGGGATTCTGACACCCCCTACCGCCATCCTGTTCCTGGCGGGTCTCCCGCCAGGAACAGGATGGCGGTAGGGGGTGCCGCGGGGCCCCTGGGGGCCCCTGCAGTGCCCATGCCCATGGCATGGGCACTGCAGGGGCCCCCGTAAGTGGGCCCCACAAAGTATTTCAGTGTCTGCTATGCAGACACTGAAATACGCGACGGATGCCACTGCACCCGTCGCACCTTCCCACTACGCCGGCTCAATTCTGAGCCGGCGTCCTCGTGGGAAGGTAGATTTGCCCTGGGCTGGCGGGCGGCCTTTTGGCGGCCGCCCGCCAGCCCAGGGCAAATCCCAACATACCCTCAGGGGTCTTTCGACCGCGGAGCGGTATTTTGGTGGGGGAACATCGGCGGGCGGCCTCCGCCGCCCGCCGAAGTTAGAATGACGCCCATAATGTCAAGAAAATGTGAATTAGACACACCTAGTATCACTCTGGTGGTAGGTGACCTTAGTTCAAATTTCAGAGCGTGGGGAAGATGAGGGGGGCTGTAAGGAAGCAAGGGGAGCAATATGAGCATTGGTAACAAAATATGCCTTTTTGGTTTGAGGGGAGGAATGGTGAGTAGTTTAAAACATATTTTAGTCTGGTAACAGCAATACATGGAGGAGAGATTTGAGTTCCCGACATCTCCAGACTTACCTGTACTTTGAAGTAAGTATGTAACAAATTTCTCTTCCCAAGTGCCTCATGGCCTCACTGCCACAATTCCACCATTTCCTGGCCCTTGGTTGGTGAAGACCTTTCAACAAACCAGACTAAAATTCATGGGCTCCTTCCTTAAAGAATTTGCAACCAATAGCTATATCTAGGGATGTTCTTGCAAGTAAAATCTGTTGCACATTCCTTTTCACCACAGAAACCTAAATTGATGGTCTTTTGCTTCATTATGCAGAGGTCTCCCTTACAGGGCTGCTGCTGAGACTGGGATTGGAAAAGTTATTACTTATTCATCTAGTTTATTAGTTTTATAAAACACAGTCAAGACGCAATATAGAAGGACACTGTTTTATACAAAACAATAAAACACTAGTGACAATATAAAAGGTAAAATATAATACACATAACATATTATAAAAATAACAAACATCAGCCTCCAAAAAATCCCTGTTCCATACTATGATTAGTAAACAACACTCTTGCATTATGTATTTAGTTTTGAACCCCATGATTTATAATATAAAATTGTGCAAATTTTTAAACACATCAACAGATTACAACTAAAACTAAACATTGTGAGTCCTAGTTGGCAGTCCAGCCAGCATAAGAATACAGCAACAATCAAACAGGTGGTTCTTCCGGAATTACATGTCACATGAATAAAAATAAAATTCGAAGTGGTCTGGGGGCCACCAAGCCATAATATATTATTCAGAGACTCAGGCCCTTAAGAGTTTGGCAGGCGGTGGAGGCCGCCCGCCAAACCCTTTTGGTCGGAAAACTGCCACTACGGTTTTCTGCCCGCTGGCCCTATTATTAATTTTCTCACAGGCCAGCAGGCATAAACAGCGTTTCCGCCCGCTGGCCCAGCGGGAAATTCAGCACACCGTTGATGCCGGCTCGTAATCGAACCAGCAGTAATGTTGCGGTGCGTTGGTTGCGACTGCACCTGTCGCTCTTTTCACTGCCGTAAAGCCGGCAGAGAGGGGACTCATAATCCCCAGGGCAGCAGCGCTGCCATGGCGGATTAAGACTGCCGGCACCACCAGGCTGTCGACTGGCGGCAACCTGGCGGTGCCGGCGGTCGCAGCATAGCGACTCCGCACGGGTCATAATGTGGAGGCCGGACCACTGCTTTGGCGTAATGAGGGGCTAAATATCTTAACAAATTTCTTTGGACACCACCTTGCCTTATATGCCTTATAGATCGTTCTTTCAGCAGTGTTGAATCCGTCAATATTAGACTGCTGAGTCCATATTGTTGGCGTATCCTTACTTCTTCCAAAGGTTTCCATGTCACTGTCTGCAGCTATTAGACCTAAAATGTAGAATATTGCATTTAATTTAATTTGTTATGCTAGAGTTACATGCCGAGAAAGGACTGGCAAAACTAAATCTTACACCTTGCATTTCCTAAAGTGCTACAATTCTTTTCAAATACTGCTTACATCTTTTAAAACACACACGTGGGCCCCACCCCATTTATGTTATCAGACTCAACCTGTTCACTAGCACCAGCAATACTCAAATGTTTATGTCCTAACTCATAAGTGAGTCTCTTGAAAGACGGTTTTAGTTGTTGTGAATGTTTGAGTTTTCCGCCTTTATGAATTATGGAAATAACTATTTAAGAGAGTATTATGGGCTATCATGAGTTACTGTCACTTACTCTTTAAAGCAGTATCTTTCTACAGCAGGCCAGGGGGAGCGTACTACCACTGAAAGGGAACCTAAAAACGTTTTTCTGTTTTTGCAGAAGTACTCTCTGATAAGTGAGCATGATGTGGTGAATCTTAATGAGAAAAAGACAAGGACAGATTGCTGCAAACTGTGATCATCAGACGAGTAGTCCGAGGGAGCTGCATTTGTTTTACTTCGGACCATACAGTGACTGAAGAACTGTGATTCTACTTCTAAGACCACGTATTTTTGGGAAAGAGCCGGAGATTCTAATTTGCAGTCGTATTGTATAATACAGAACTGTTTAAAATGTATTTTTATGTTACGTTTTGTGTTCTGTAGCATCTTGACACAGGACGTTTCTGGTGAAACAGAGCCTGTGTTTTAAGCTAATTTTTCTACTTGCATTATGATTTACAAAAATTGTATATAGATTGTTGCAGATCAGGGATACTATATTTCGGTTTAGGTACCCCAGCAGTATTTAATAGGGATATTTAAAGTCGCTGAGGAGTTCCAAATGTGATCACAGAACTCCATGCAGACTTAAGATATTCATTTTTTATGTGTGATACAGTATATTATATTGCTTTAAAATAAGGGCTTTTCTCCCCCTCAACCACTCATTCATAGCTGTCAACTAGCTTTCTGTCATGTTTGACAGTTTCACCCAGCCATTATTTTTTTTTAGCCAAGATCATTTTACATGTTTGGATTTTTAGGCCCATTGTTTAGTATTAACATTTGTACTACTGCCATAAAGAATAATCTTGTATAATAAAAGCCGGGAATGTCAAAAGAAGTAACACATAATATTAGGTCAGTTGGCAGCTAGGGAATTGCAGGTGGAAAATCCATTGTCCAGAACATAAAACAGTTTCAAGCCTCGGCAAAGGTCATTAAATGGCCTTAACAACAACGTTTTCAATCAGCCCTAAGAAGCTCCGTTCAAGTTTTTGTGAAGCGTTCCTACTGTTTCTAACTCCTGTCATGCAGATCTCTTCATATTTTCTGTGAGAGCTGTGACTCCCTTAGACTAAAATATACTTCCTTTCAGCTCTTGGTCATTTGACTGTTGTTTACATCTGTCGAGACAGAATGTTGCAGTGCTGTTTGTTAGATTACATAGGGCACACCCTTTCCCTCGGAGGTAGCAAGAAGAGAAGGTGCACAGTCTCCCTGTGTTGGAATAGGTGTGAGGCTGTGTTTTTTCCAAGCTTCTGGTACAGTGTGCCTATTCAAGTGACCACTTTTCTCTCAGTTTATGGAGAAATGCTGCTGCCTTCTCACTGCATCTGAAGTAGAGGCCATTGGTATATCACCACTGGCTTGTAATAAATTATTGCAAGCAAGTAGTAGTGTTATTTTTTTTAAGTTTCCTTCTGACATCAGACCATGCCTGTAAATAAGAAAATTAAATGTGTTAATGCATAAAGTACACCTATATACCCTATTATAAATATTTCTACGTCGTTGCGCTAACAGTAAAGATGAAATGACATTATTAATTTTTTGAAATTTTCCGGTGAATTTGTGCTGTTTCTGTTGAACATGTAGTCCCTGGTGCTTTTCCTCGTGTGATTGTAACATTAACAAATAAGGAGGGTAAAGTAGGGCAGCCTAACAAGAAGTGAGTGAAAGAAACCAAAGAAAAGACCACAATTGTATAATGATCTTGTGTACTTTTGTAATTGTTGTCTCTTATTGCTATATTCCTCGAAAATTATTTTTTAAATGGAGAAGATGAAGCTGACATATTTATTTGGTTACAATCTATACAAGATCTCTAGTTTAAAAATCATAGTTTAACACATTTTGATTATGAACATCACATCAGGAAATTCAGTTTGCCATGGTTCCCACACAGATTTACATTTCCTACTGAATTGCCGTAGACAGGATGCTAAGTCAGCAAATAACACTTGTGAATGAGTTGAACTTGATTTTAAGTTATTTGATCCAGGTGTCATATTTTCTCATGAGAAATTACCATCATGAAAGTGTCAGGATTCCTAAAATCATAGCACATATGTGTTAATTACTTTTGAAATAAGTGTATTTTACAGAATTTCATGCATTGTTGGCATAGTATATTTACTGGTTTAGTAATACTTTTTTTCCTTCTTCAAATATAAAGTGTTGGTTCACCCATTTCCCTGGTACACAAAACAGGTTAGGTTTCACTATTGTTGGACTCTGTATGGTACACCTGGAGCTTTCTAAAAATATATTTTCTAAAGAAAATAGTGATTTAAAAATAGGTTTTCTTAGTTGTTTTCTTTACTTAAGTATTTTAAGTATATAAGTGCAGGATTTGTAAGATATATATTAATATAAAATAAATGTGCAGCATGAGATCGTGTTTATTAAGGGAGTAAGTGGGTTCGGTCTGCAGTAAAGTAAATAAATGGGAATGACCACTATGGAAGTTGCCGTCTGAAAGTTGAGATTCAGTATGTGTCATGTTCCACATCAGTGGACACCACTTCACGGAAAAACATGTTTAAAATTGAAATAATGAATATAAATGTAATTGTTATGACCATACCATTGTGTCCTGTGTAGTAAACCATGAAGGTATTTTTCCTGAATATCAGATGTGACATTAGAACACTAATTCTTTGATGAGCAAATCTAGTAGCATTGTTGATCAAAACAAGTACCTATTTACAGCTACATGAGCAGTGGCGCAACGCAAGATTACGGGGCCTCCTGCACAATGGGATGAGGGGGCTGTGAGTCTCCTATATTTTACAGATTTTCATGGACCTTCGGCTAAACAGGGGTTCCCTGAAGGTTTGCGACCCCTAACCTGCACCACAGGGGCTGCGGGGGGCTGTGTTTAATCCCTATACACAAATGGCTAGAATCAGAAGAGTGTGCAGATTGAATGTATATTAATCCTACCTATCCATTTTCCTAAATGTGTGAGTTCCTGCAATAAAAAGATTATTTTGAAAAAAAAAATTATGTCTTCCACATCATTGTATTCTTAACATGTCCAACTCTCTTACTCACAGAAACTTAGCCTATGACAAAAAAAAAACTCATCACGTCTCTTTTGTCACCACATTGGAAAGGCTTCACTGTAAACCAGGCCCCTTTTTGTTTTCCCCATCAGCCTTTTCTGTGTTGACCCTTTGTTTGGTTGCATTTGACAGTTCTACCTATTTCACCCATAGCATTGACCTTCTTTGTGTCTCATTTCTCCTGTAATCTGAACTTTTCCACAATCCCTCCTTTAACCCTGGAACCAATTTACTCGCACTTTTGTTTGTCCATTGTTTTAAACTTGCTTCTCTACTCTCACTTGGTAATACTATTGCCACTCGCTTTGATCTCTTTCATGCTGTCCTCATTGGGTTGCTGCATACTTATTTACTACAGTCTTCTATCACCTTCCTCTCATCCTTTCTCTTTTCAAAAACAACTCTCACTTGATCTTTCTCCTTCTGGTAATTATTGCACCGTATCAGTTTCCGCTTTTTCCTTCTAAACCCCTGATGTCCCCAGTTTATTGATGTTTATTTGCCTTTAAAGACTGTCTTTCTGTTTACTCAGCTTTTCCATATGGCTTCCAGATAACTGTACTCTCTCACGCCCTCTTATCTCCTTCCATAATTCTCATCTGTCATTATAAATATTCTTCTGATCTTTCTAACCGTCCTACTGGGTTGATCTTTCAGCATGCCGTATTCTTCTCAGATAAGAAGTAAAGTGTTTGTCCTAACCTCTTCTGTATACTTAGATCTCCCCTTGCTGTACAAAACATTCCGAGGTCTAGTCTATCACCTCTTTGTAGTTGATTTCAATTCTTATTTCAGCTCTTATTTTCAGCCCATTCCAATCAGCAACACCTAGATGTATTTCTTCCTTTCACAACTAAATATGACCTTGTTGTGTGAAGCAAGTTTTCTTCCCCTTTCTACAGATATTAGTTAGAAGTAGCCTTTGAAGCTAGACAGTTAGCCTCTGCAAACTCTAAGAGTGATTAGGCATGAGACTGGAAATAATTGTGAACAGCAAGGATTTAAGTTAGACAAATGAGAATTAAATTTTGCTAATTTGATTGCTAGAATTGATTCACAAAGTTAAGTTTGAAGCTGCAAATCTACTCACATCTAAATGTGCCCCTACACCTAGGTGTAAATATTCACCATTTCTGAGTGTAGATTTACACCTAGTTTAGATTTCAGTCTCCACCCCTTCAAATGAGGTGGTGGAGACTCCATTGACTGAATATATAATTTATAGTGTAAAGTTATAACTGGAAACTTTGCACCTGTTTGTGCAGCGCTCAGTAGGGAAAATATATGGGAAATGGAATATAGTTTATTATTAAAAAAACATATTTATTTTAAAACATATATTTAATGTAAAATAAAAATATAATTTTAAACAAATAATACTAATGTAGGACTACATAAAGCAAAATACACAACACCCCAATCGTAATACAAATCTCCCACCCACTAACAATTTTTGTTTTTATCTTATTCATTATTCTTTTTATTTACTTTGTAACAGTCTTGGGGCCTGACTTAGATTTTCAGGGACGGGTTACTCTGTCGCAGCGGTGACCGTTATCCCGTCCGCTGAAATATAAGTCTGATTATTTGCCATGGGATTTATATTTTGGCGGACGGGAAGCTGAATATGATCAATGTATGAGACTAGGCAAATAATGCATTACAGTTGTATTATGTATCACACTGTAGCAATCAATTTTCAGTACAGATTCAAGGCTGTAAATTCTGGCGATCTCCAAGCCCAGGAGTTTAACAACATACAGCAAGATCTTCAAAAAACAATACTAACAATAACACATCAACGTTTAACAGCAGCAGCAGTATGCAGACACCAAAAACATGGTTTATGTCCATTCACCAGGTCTTTACCCCCCTCAGTCGTCACCAATGACTAATGCAGTAGAGGGCAAACGGGCAACCAATCGTGTAGGCGGGGGTAGAGGGGGACAAGCCCCTCCACCCATTGTGCCTTCTATGCACGGGGTTGCATCCAGTGGATAGCCACCTGGCATTTAGCTAGCACAAAAATCAGGAGAGCAAACCGGTAGCTCATCTTGGTTGTGCGCTGGGGTGTCGGGAGTACCACCAGTAGACAGTGTACAACGGAGTGCTCCAATGGTATGTTTGTGACATCTCGCAGAACTTACTAGGCATGTCACAGGCCTAGCGCTGTTGATTCAGTTTAGCTGGTGTGGTGTTAGATAAGCATGATGTAAATAGTAGAATTACATTAGTTCGAATTGTGCATTACTTGCCACCTTCCTGACCTTGGCAAGTGCTCGTTTCCAGGCCCCATGGGAGAGCGGCTCGGGCAGAGCAGCGGTCTATTTTGCACGAGTCACTGGCTGGCGATCACCTTTGAGGGCTTTGTTAAAGCAAGAAATCACCTCTGGGTCGATCCTGGGTCAAGTATCTGCTGCAACATCTGGGATTTCACTGGCTTCCCTGGGAATGCATGTCATAATTCCCTGCATGTGCCAGACACTTTGGAACTCCATAAAACTGACTGCTGTGAAGACCAAACAGGTCCTGTGCTTCCTGGAATGTAATGAAAGACCTTTTAAGGTAGAGGTCACCTGCCAAGTGACAGCCTCCCTCAGACCACCCCGACATAACCACCACAGTCTGCATATCTCGAAAGGGGTGCAGCCAGTGAATGGGCATCGTCTGACATATGGCGCCCAGCGCAATACCCCTGTAACTGAATGTTCCCAGGCCACCACCAGCTGCTTCATAACAAAGGGGTGTGTGTGGCACCCCCATCCCTCTCATGAGATACTACGTAAAATCTACAGAGGTTCCCCATGTCCCCAACAGGCCCTTCTCTTCATTCGGTCCATCATTGCAGCACTGTGCTGCATATTGCAGTTGGCTCGCATAATAATACAGTTTAAGATCTTGCCGCCCCAGGCCCCCCAGCTCGGTATCCAATTTGAGTATGTCCAGCTTAATCCTGCTCCGCTTACCAACCCACCCCAGGGTTACAAGGAAACTATTCAGTTTTCTGAATGTGGACCTGGAAACTGTGTACATAGCATTCTGCAGTGCGTATAGGCATCTGGGAACCAGGACAATTCTGCATAGAGCCACACTGCCCATGACATTGACTTCAACTTTAAATTTAATTAACATTTAGCATTAATTATACATAACTTACAATGTTTATATATATATAATATATATATATACATATATGTACACAGTGGTTGTGGTCGTCACTGGGTAGTTTAAGTTAGGATTGGGTTTCCATAGGAAGTCCTTTTTTGTGTTGCTAATGACTTTGCCACTGTTTAATAAATCTCCTCAAAACTTTATGAAAGAAAAGGGCTACTTTTTGACTAGTTTGCGATTGGAAAGTTTCGGGGTGATCCGTCAAGTGGGGGACGAGAAAAAGAGGGGTCCCAAAATGCGTTTTCCTCAATTTTTCCATGGAAACTTTGGACACAGCTACAGCTCAAACCGCTGAATGAATTTATACCACATTTGGCAGAAAGCTAGATCTTGGTCCAGAAAAAGTGCTTTTTGTGATTTAGTGTGAACAATTAATTCCCAGTAACTTTGTATATCTAGGGAAGCAGAGCCAACAGATCTCAAGCTGATATCTGATTGGCTGCCACCACATCAACCTGGAAGTGGTAGCAGCCAACTTAAGACTCAGGACTCTGTTATGAGTCCTAAAAAAAAAAAAAAGACATAGGGTAGGTTAGGAATATCCTGACTCACTGGGCCTGGTGGTGGGATCCCAGAAAGACCCCTCTAAGGGCCCCAAACATTTTTGGGGAGGGGTGCATGTATTTATTTTGGGGAGGGGGGCACATGGCCCTCCTCCCCGAACTTCTGAGAGGCCTCAATCTTCCGAGGCCAAGGTAAAAAAGAAGTAAGGTGGGCATGGAGCCCCCCACAACCCCACTTCCAGAGCATAATTAGGTCCTGGAGATCCCATCCCCAAGGGCTTAAATGCTTTCCAAAGGGGAGGGAGGCTATGCAGCCTCCTCCCAGAGCCTAAAAAGGGCCTAGGGACCCATCTCCCAGGGCCAAGTAAATAAATGAAGGGAGAGAGAGAGGCTTGCTACCCTCATCCCGAGGCTAATTAGGCCCCGGGGACCCCATCCCAGATGGCAAAATGTAAATTTAAGGGGAGAGGGCTGCGCAACCCCTCCCTTACCGTTTAAAGGCCCTGGGAATCCCATTCCCTAGGGCCGGCTAAGTTACAGTGTCCCAGAGAGCCCACCACTGGGACACAGTAGTTTCCCTGCCCGCACCAGTGCGGACAGGGAAACATACGTTAACTCCTGCCTGGCAGCAACATTTTTAAATCTCACACCAGACAGGAGTAAATATGCAAGTATGCTCCCAGCCAGTGGGAGACGTAAAAATGCGCCCGCCGGCTGGGAGCACACTTCTGTTCTTTTTGCTTGCCCGCACTCCTGTGGGCACGGAAACTGAACACAAGCAAAGATAGCAGCTCCCTCCATGCGAGATCAATGCTGGTTCCCGCACCATGTGGGGAGCCGGTTGGGGCTATAGGGGTCCTTGGCCTCTACCTGCAATCCCCAATGTGTTGCTTGGTTGGTGCTCAATGTAGACACCAGGGCACCCAGCTATAATTGAGGTCCCGGGGATGAAGTCCCTGAGGCCCAAGAAGGCTCCTGGAGGAGGGGCCATCTATGCCTCAGTGGGTGGGGTCCCCAGAACGGCCTATGAAGTATCAGGGAGAGGGGTGGTGTGCATCCTCCCTCTCCTTTTTAATAAAATGTAGCCCTCTGCCCTTTCTAATAAAATACATCCCCAGGTGATGGGGTCCCTGGGGCCTAATGAGGCTAGGGAAGGGGGCCCCGTGGCCCCCTTTCCATTTTTTCCCTGAATTTGGTCTTGGTGATGGGGTTCTTGGGGCCTAAGGAGGATCAGAGAGGGGGGATGCATGGCCCCTCCTTAATCTAAGTTTTGTTTGGTGGTTGCCCCTGGTGAGCACCAGGGCACGCAACAATAATTTAGAGAGACCATGTGGGATGGGGTCCTCAGGGCCACAATAGGTGCCAATCCCCGAAGGCCATGCACAGTTTGGGCTAACCTCTTGCCAACCTCGTACTGTGCATGACTAAAGACCATGCACAATGTGGGGTTAGCTGCCTCCACGTGGGTTGGCCAGGCCCTGTGGCCAATCGCAGCTTGGGGTTGCCTGCCTGCGGGGTTTGGAAGTAGCCTGGCGACAGTGCATGGCAGGGTGTTGGGTTTACATATGGCAACAAAGTATTACTGTACATTAAAAAAGCCCTAGAAATTCACTGAAAGAAACAAAGGTTAAAGTAACGTTATAGTTAGGTGAGATGTTCAGTAACAACGTAATGCCCTTAGGTAACTAGAACTCATGCCCTGGCCATACACTGCTAATTACCCCATATTTTACAACACTCATGACTTCTTCTATGACATCTTTGATAATATCACTGTTACATTTGCAAGAAATTATTGATTAGAAAACTGTGCATGGGCTGGGTGCAAATTATAGTTACTTGAGATAACTGTAACTATAACTGGTGAATTTCTGTGTTCTTTCAGTTTAAAACATTATGTTGTCGCTGAACATTTTACCTAATGATAATGTTACTTCAACCTTTGTTTTTACAGTGAATATATAAATATATACGATGTCACCTGAGATGTCATAAGTGAAATACATTTATTCATCATACCTACATATAATGTTACTTTAACCTTTAGTTTTTTTCTGTGAATTTCTACGTTTTTTTTAAAGTATTTTTTTTTGGTGTATGGTAGAATACCTGAAAAATATATCGGGTGTGTGCCCTTTAATTTGAAAGGTAATTGTTTTTCTATTGTAACATAACAAAAAAGAGTGCACAGTTTGCATACTGTTTGTATAAAATGTTGTCTCAGTGTAACCCAACAATATTTATGTTGAGATTGTCCATCTCCTCAGTTCTTGTGCCTCACATATTGAGAAATCTTCCCAGCATACTTCTCATAGGCTTGTTATCTATTGTTTCAATAAATTCATAAATATAATTCAGAAAGAGACTGATCAATTTTTCCAATAATGTATAGTGTTAGTTTTTACTATGTACTGCTATTTTTAAGATTGTGAAGGCTCTTGCAGGAAGCTCACAGGCAGCCTGTGAGACCGTAGAGTTATACATTTCATTCTAATCTTTTATGTAGAGTTTTTTCATGTCTTCAGTTATTATTTAATGCTAATCTTTAATAATGGAGTAATTAGAATATGTATGTTATAGTTATTTTTTTGTTTACAAGCTGATGGTTCTCGCAACTTCCTTGCGGTAGTCAAACACACAATCCCCTGCATGGACCAAGAGGGAGCTGTACTTCCTGTTCAACTGTCGCAATCCACTAGTGAGACCGTACATTTGGAATTAAGTTCATAACAATGTATTCATGTAATTTTGAACAATATAAGACATAAGACTATAAGTTAGAAAAACTATGTATTGTTCCATTTAGGATATAAAGCAAGTCTTTTCTTACTGTCTTGCAAGCATCTCCAAGACACCAAGGAGAGGAAGTGCACCACAAGGAAAAGGGTTGTGATTGGTTCATATGGATGTCTTCTTGTGGAAAGATTCCTTCCTTTTTGCTTTATTTGCCTGTTGGATTTTGCTGTGGTTACACCTTTATGGCTTGCTCTCCTTCTCTGTTTAGTTTTGTGTTACAAAAATGTCCTCATCAGATTTAGATGAACAGCTTGATGCCTTTGCTGCCGCCGCCTCAGCATGCCAAGGAGTCCTTGGTATGACAGTTGTTTTTTGAGATGAGGCCAGGTGGGAAAAAAGTTTCTGCTAAATATTTTATTTGCAAGAAGGAGTTCATCAACAGAAACAAGCAATATAGTATGAGTACCACAGTCATGTGGAAGTACTTGAAGTCTATGCTTCTTCAAAGGCTCGCTCAGCTAGAATTAGCTTGTGCTGCAGAGCTTGACAAATCGTTAGGGGCTTTCTCCTTATTTGAACCTGGAGACACTGTGCCTGCCCAGGTACTGAGTGCTCAGGCAGATTACACCCCTGCTTATCTTACTAAAGCAATTTTTTGCTGCGTATGTAAGCAGATCATTTTTTTATCTGCGACAAGCATGTCTGCACAGGACTGGGTTGTCCAAGATCACAAATGTCCCCCTAGGCAGTAGGTTTATTATTTTTTTTAAAGTTATTTTTTCCAGCTTTTCTCCATTTTGTTTTTAAAAAGATGTTGTTCCAACCCGCCCCCCCAGTTGTATGTTTTATTTCTACCCTAATATAAATTTTAAAAATATTAAAAAAAATGAAAATGTTAGAAAACAAAAATGTTTTTAAATTTGTTGGGAAATGTTAACAAAAACGGCTCTTTCCAGATCTACCCTATCATTTCATCACCTATGTTGTTTGGTCTCCTTTTTCCTTCTTAAAAACTCTCACAAGACTCTTGAGAGAGTTTGCAAACAGCTCGTGAGAGCCAGGGAGACCGTCCCTTGTGTACAGCCCATGGGGACAATTCTTCCTGGTTTGCTCTTGCAAGCCTCTCCCCACACCATACTTTACATAACAGAGTTTGTATTTTTCATTGAACATATCCTGATGCAATATGTATAATTTATATACACCATAACACTAACATTATGCTTAGTTTAATGAAATGCAATCCATTATATAAATGTGAGGAAAAGATATCAGTTAGATTTATGAAAAAACATGTTTATGTGCATAGGACCAACACTGGTGCTCATTGATATTTATTTGTTTGAAGTCCATTTATTGATAATAGAAAAAGTTAAATCCTTATATGATCGTTATCCTTGCAAGGCCACATAATGTCAATGATTATGAACTTTGATACTTTGTCTCTGTTTATATCTACATAGAAGTTTGTAAATATGATTACCTCTAGAACTTTTGGCCAGATTATTTTTTAAGGTAGACTGTGTAGTGACCAGAGTTGGTTGAATGTCCATGATAAAAGATAAAAGCAGCAGCAGTGTACGTTTTCTTATTAGTTGATAATTGGCCAGCTTAAAAGTTTGTGACTGTATTTATTTTGCTACTATCAGCTCTGCATCTTTGAGGCATGAGAATGAGATATTTTGAACTGTGTCTGACAACTAATGTAGACAACAGTTCTGATGTGCAGTCTGGACAGGAGTTGTTCTGTACAGCTTTTACAAATAGGTTTTCAAAAGCAACTGACTTGCAATCTGGTACTATAAAGTACACAAGTCACTCAGATTGAATGTCTGTTCTGCCTGCAAAGTGGCAGTGGCACATTCATGGTTCGATGAATAGTTTGTTGTAAAAATAAAAAAGCATGAATTGCAATTCACTCATTTGCTAACACATTTAGCTCTACCATTAAAAACATCTGTGCATCTTATTACATGTTCAAAGTGAACTGTGTACCACCATTGCAGTGGTCAACCATATTGCATATAAATGCCGTTGAATTGCATGAGTGCTTTTCAGTGTTTACTAAACTGAATAAGGTGGTCAAAGCTTGACATAAAGGTTTCTCTTTGGTTTGTACAATGTTTTCAACCACCACTTGTAGGTGGAATAGAACATTACAGTAATATGATACTCCAGAAGTGCAGGAAAATGGAAAACCTATTACACTACTGACTTTTTTTTTGCTTTTTCAAAGAGATAAGCTAGATTTAATGTATAACAGTTCTGTATTATAGGGGGTAAGTATTTGACTCAGTGAACACACAAGCCTCCATACTGACACCTTTCCCTTGAGAAAGATTTTCTGTACCTCACTATTTTAACCTCTCTGGTCACAGCGCTATTCAGGATGACAGATGTACACGTAAGGTGTGGGGAGGAAATTACCTATAATCAGAGAAGTCTGTCTTGGATAACAACCAAGGAGACTAAGGTAGGGAGACACACTGTTCTTTCACCTCGTACATCTCCCCAGAGTAACATGTGCAAAGTTGGCTGTGGGCAGAGACTGCTCTCTCTGCTGATTCCTCTCTTCATGGTGATGAATGTCCATAGTAGGATATAAAAATGGAGTATCCTCTCTGCTGGGAACTTATACATATTTGATTGTGGGCACACATTTGTCTCTCTCTCAAATGCCTCCCTATGAGGAAGGCATTTGTAGTAGGGTGAACACAGAGGCAGACCTCTCAACTGAAACTTCTCTCCAGAGCCACAAGCATATTTAGTAACGTGCAAAAGAACTGCCCTCTCTACTATCACATCTCCACCAGCTGACAGCAGTGCACAGTAGATTATGAAAATGCACTCGCCTCCATGCCAAAGCCTCTCTCATTTTTTAAAGGTCTCTATACTACAGTGAGGATAAGGACTGATCTCTCTATTGAGACCTCACTGTTGCATGGCAGTTCATCATACTTGGATATTGAAATAATTGGCTTCTCCATTACCAAGTCTCTATAGCATTAAAGATATGCATAGTACCATATAGATACATATGCATGCAGTAGCACATTTCCAGTCCCTGAAGATGGAACTCCTAGTTTTACTCAACATTGCCATTATGTAATAATATTGAAATCTACAGTAACTAATAAGCAAATAAATGACATGTAACGTTAAACTTTTTTATTACAATGAAATACGTTAACAACATTACAAAACTACAACTATATTAACAGACTACAACGATATTAACAAACTATTTGAACTACTGTAAAACAAACAAAACAGCCAACTTTACTCTTTTAGGGCCAGATGTAGGAAGATATGCTTTTGAGAGTCTGAAATTGCGAGTTGGTGCGACTCGCAATTTCAGACTTGCAAAAGCATATGCAGAATGGTGTCTCAGACACCTTTTGCGACTCGCTATGGGGTCGCAAAGACCCACCTCATCAATATTCATGAGGTGGGTCGCATTTTGCGACCCCATAGCGAGTCCCTGCACTCACAGGGATGGTGGCCTGCTGTAGTCAGCAGACCTCCATGTCTGTGACTGCTTTATAAATAAAGCAGCTTTTTTTTTCATTTTGCAGCCCGTTTTCCTTAAAGGAAGACGAGTTGCAAAATGAAAAATAAACCGAAACCATTTGGTTTCGTTTTTTTCCAGAGTAGGCAGTGGTCCATAGGACCACTGCCTGCTCTGAAAAAATATTTTTGTCGACATTCACAAAGGGGAAGGGGTCCCATAGGGACCCCTTCCCTTTTGCGAATGAGTTACCACCAGTGTGACACTGGTGGTAACTGCGAGTTGGTTTGTGATCGCATTCGCGGTCACAAAGCAACTCTGAATTGTGATGCGACTTCGCAAATAGGAAGGGAACACCCGTTCCTATTTGCGATTCGCATTCCCAAATTGCAAGTCGGTACCGACTCGCAATTTGGGAATGAGCATCGCGTTCGGCCGTTTGCATGGCGCAAACTGTGAAAATCGCAGTTTGCGCCATGCAAACGGCTTGCTACATCTGGCCCTTATTTTCTTCTTTTGACTCTGATGAGCAGACACCAAAGACTCCATCATTTCTGTTTCAGTTGTGCACTGGATTTTGATGTGCATAGAACATCTTGCCTTGCTCTGTTTTAGCCACCTTAGCCTGCCAAGGAATCTTTAATTTGGTGTTTTTTATAACAGGCTTGGTGACAAAAACGTCTCAGCAAAGTATTTAATCTGCAAATTTTGTAAAAAGGAGTTCAGCTGGGAGAGTACAAAGAAAGAGTATACTCTGTATACTACAGGAATGTGGAAGCCTTTAAAATCCAAGCATTCACAAAGGCTAGCTCGGACAGAGTTAGCTCATGCACCTGAATTATAGATCTTTTCACATGCTTCCATGTCATTTGAACTGGGAGATACTGTGCCTCCCCAGGTAGTTTCTGCTGAAGCAGACAACAAACCCTGCTTACCTAAATAAAACCCTTTTTAATGCTTTTGTAGCCAGATAATTTTCTCAATAGAAACAGGTAGAGCTGAACAGAACAATCTTCTACAAGACCACAAATGTCCCCTACAAAGTAGGAACATAATTACTTCTACAATTAAGTTTTTCCGGACTTTCCACACAGTTATTGTTTCCTGTTTCTTCCAAAGTGAACACTTTTTGTTTTTTTCCTCCATACATTTTGTGACATGGTAGTATTCTTTTTCACAATCTCTATTTTCCATTTCCCCCCTTCAAAAAGGCAAAATAACCAAAAAATTAAACATTATATACTGGTCAATAAATAATAACAGTTATTCTTCACTATATAGTGTGAAAACTTTCCTACACTTTCCACCTACAACCCCATATATATATGTAGTGTACCACTAACAGGTAATTTGTTTCTCCTGAAAGGTTTCACACCCTCAACCAGTGCATTTGGTTCAGAATTAAATTAAAACATGTCATCAGACATGGTTCCATTACAGTTCATAAAGTAACGCATTCCTCTTGACACAACTTTCTTATCAGTGAGCACTCTGTTTTCCTCCAGAAATAGCAATATCCACTCAGGCATCTCATAGAAGTAAGGTATGGGTACAGTAAGTTTCATAGAAACACTAGGACGTGTATCAGCAGTTTCCAGATTCCCTGTATTATACTTGGGAAACACTGACTTGTTTACTTACAACCGCCTAAAGATTAAACACTTCATTTATTTACACCACACTTGCTGACATATCTCTACATTCTAATATCTGCCTCTCAGAAGCTCTTTTGAGAGATCAACAACCCTACAAACAGCTTTTCACTCAGTAAACCTTGTGTAGAATATGTTTACTCGCAGTAGTGCCCTTACTGATCACTTAACAAAGTGCACAAAGTATATTTTTAAATACCTGAACTTCAAGTTGTTTCTGAGGTGCAGCTGAATACACCAGTCTCTTTCAGTTCCAAATTCACAACTGCTGAGCACTACTTAGAGAGACTTACTTCTCTGCCCAAGCACCAAGGATAATCTGAGCTATCTCTTGCTCTGCACCCAATCACATCACAGCTTTTCTTCAGCTTTTCTTCAAACATGTAATAAGAATATTAACTATTGATTGAGCATTGACCCTTTTTTCTACTTCTCCCTGTACAGTCTTGCGAGTCTCTCACAGGATCGTAAAGCACCCCATGGCAGGCCCAGTAATTTACCATACAGGTCTCGTGAGAGTCTCATAGGATTCTCCAAGCCTCATGCAGCAAGCTTTACTCCTGAAGCTTGCCTTCCACTCTCACGGGACTTATGCAAGATTGCAACAGTATTCTGCTGACATAGGAGTATATAGAAAGGACGAGCCTCTCAAGTGACTACCCTTGCTTACATAATGAGTGTGCATACTAGGGTGTGAGGAAGGACTGCCCCCTTATTTCAAACCTCTATCTCAGATGACAAGTATACATAGTAGGGTATGTGGAGGGACTGGCCTTTCCGCTAAGACCCCTCTCTTGCATGACAGGTGCATTGTAGGATGTGGGAGGGGACTGACCTCTAAGTTGAATGCTCTCTTTTAGATGCCAGAAGTGCATAGTAGGGTGTGGGAACTGACAGGTCTCTCCTTCCAGACCTCTGTCAGATCATGGGTGTGCATAGTAGGGTGTGCGGATGGATTGAGCTCTTGTGTCAGACCTCTCTCTCAGATGAGAGGTGTGTAAAGAAGGGAGCATGGACGGACTTGCCTCCACTTTCAGACCTCTCTATCAAATGATAGATGTGCATTGTAGTGTGTTGGGAGGGACTACTGTCAGATGTTTCTCTCGGATGACAGGTGTGCATAGTAGGGGTTGTGAATTGAATGGCCTCTCCTAAGAGACCTTTCTGAGATATCGGGTGAGCGTACTAGGGTATGGGGAATGACAGGCCTCTCCTTCCAGACTCCTCTCTCAAAAGATGGGTGTGCATAGTAGGATGTGTGGATGGCATGGCCTCTACTTTCAGACCTCTCTCTCAGATGACAGGTGTATAGTAGTGTGTGGGGAGAGACGGGCCTCTCCTGTCAGACCTCTGACTCAGATGAATGGTGTGCATAGTAGGCTGTGTGGAATGGACCGGCCTTTACTTTTAGACCTCTCTATCAGATGATAGGTCTGGTTAGTAGTGTGGGGAGGGCCACTGGCCTCTCCTGTCAGACGTCTTCCTCAGATGACGGGTGTGAATCGTGGGCTGTGTAGATAGACTGGCTTCTCCTTTCAGACCTCTCTCTCAGATGACAGGTTAGCATAATAGGATGGGAGAAGTGACAAACCTCTCCTTCCATACCTCTTCGTGAATCGTAGGCTGTGTGGATGGCCTGGCCAGTTCTGTGAGACTACTCTCTCGGGTGATGGAAGTGTGTAGTAGGGTGTGTGGATGGTCTACTTTCTGACCTCTCTCTCAGATGACAAGTGTGAGTAGTAGTTTGTGGAGGGACTGGCCTCTCCTGTCAGACCTCTCTTTCAGATGACTGGTTAGCATAATAGGGTGGGAGGAGCGACAGGCCTCTACTTCCTTACATCTTCCTTAGATGACAGGTGTGAATTGTAGACTGTGTGGATGGGCTGGCCTCTCCTGCGAGACTGCTCTCTCAGGTGAACACACAAGCCTCCATACTGAAACCTTTCTCTTGAGAAAGATTTTCTGTACCTCACTATTTTAACCTTTCTGGTCACAGCGCTATTCAGGATGACAGATGTACACGTAAGGTGTGGGGAGGAAATTACCTATAATCTGAGAAGTCTGTCTTGGATAACAACCATGGAGACTAAGGTAGGGAGACACACTGTCCTTTCACCTCGTACATCTCCCCAGAGTAACATGTGCAAAGTTGGCTGTGGGCAGAGACTGCTCTCTCTGACCATTCCTCTCTTCATGGTGATGAATGTCCATAGTAGGATATAAAAATGGAGTATCCTCTCTGCTGAGATGTTTTAAGACCCACATTTTTTCTTGGCCTCTGCCTGATGAATCACCTGGAACCTTTCCAGGAAGGAGCTGAGGTGGATGAACATTTCTTTTGGAAAGTTTGGTAAAGATTCATGGCCTAAAGATTAAACACTTCATTTATTTACACCACACTTGCTGACATCTCTCTCCATTTTTCCACCATTCTTCTTTGTACCTCCCACATATTCTAGTAAATCCTGCACTTACCCATGTGGATATCTCTGCCACTAGGGTGGTGATCCAGTACAGAAAAGAGAGAAGAGGCAGAGCTAGAGGCGATGACCACAGGCCATAGGTTTGTGAATTTAATTGTGTAGTACTTGAAGTAATACTACTACAGTACTACTTTGCTTACTCCAAAATACATAAAAACATGCAGACATATACCAAGGAAACTAGGAAAAGTGTAAGCTTTGCAGTCTTACACTTGAGAAAATCAAAGTATATGCTTATGTATGCGAGGCTTCACTCATTGTTTGTGAGTTAAAATATTTTTGTAACAGAGCCTGTACCAAGGTAAACAAAAGTTGATGGGCAAAAAAATACCCTTTTCCTTTCCAAACAAGAGATCAGTCCCTCCTCTTGTGACACATGGATGAATGCAAAGTCCTACTCACTAGTCACGCATAGGCCTTAATGATTCCTGTTAAAGCAGCTCTCCATGCAGCGGAGAACAAAAGAAAGCTCTCCTGGGCCAAAATGTTTCTGTGCCTTTTTTACCAATACTTTTTTCACCCTTACAGGCCATAATTCCTCATTTTCGGAACTTACACTTTGGAAAAGTTAAAATCACATCTGGTCCCTTGCCCAATGCATGTACATACACTAGCCAGCCCGGTTATTGCCGATTTCATATGTAAAGTCCTTAATCCATGACTCCTGTCTGGTCAAGAAACCTAAACACCTGTAAGAGATGGTAGTTGTCCTTCAGTAAAAGTTCAGCTGAGGCAGTCTTATTGCCACCATTTTTATCAACTGCCAGTGGTAGAAAGATAATAGCAGGTCATTGTAGGTAGCCAACATTCCAGGTATCTGTTAGTCTAATGACCGGTGGTCCCCAAGTTGACTTTAAACCTAAATGTCCCATTACAATTCTTCATACATGGTTTTGGGATGGTCTTTGCATTTTAATTAATGGTACAGGTGTCAATGCACTGATTATTCTGTATTGACTAGCTGTACTTTGCACTGTCAGCCATGAGATTTTGCTGCTACCTCTCCAGAAAATCAGCATTGGTGGCTTAATGGAAAACATTGTTTTACTCCTTTCGTTCAGAGGGAACCCCACCTCTTCAACCAACGCACTTCCCCATGCCTCTGCCATCTATTATGTGAGTGGAGGTGCAACCAGGATGTGGCTGACTTTCCACTCATTTTTTTTTTATGAATGTGGAGCCTCGGCCTAGACTTATCTGATTCTATGGCTCTTTTTTCATGTGCGGAGTGCACCTAAGTCCCACTCTGGTTGAAAGGGGTTGGGGCCTCTCTTATTAATCTCAGACACTGCTAATTGGACGGAAGTAGTTGGCTAGAAACAACCTGGGGGCAAAAAAGATATTTTGGTCACTAGAGGAAAACTGCACACATCACATTTGTGGAATAATAATCTCAGAACCTAACGAAATGGTGAACAATAAAGGCTTTCGTTTTAATCCTCAACGCAAGCTTTCATGTCAGGTCTAAAGCAAGTTTGGGAAATCATGCCTTTGTTTGCCCATGACTGTCAAAGGACTGCTCTGGCTGGAATAAGCGGACTGCATCTATATTAAGCGAACTCAGGCCCATATTTATACTTTTTGACGCAAACTAGTGCTGACGCTGGTTTGCGTCAATAGATTTACCACCGCTAACGCCATTCCAACGCACCAGGTGGGCGCCTTATTTATGGATTGACGGTAGACAGCGCTGCGGGCTGGTTAGAATAAAAATAAAATACTCATACCGGGCAGCGCAGGTGTAGGGAAGAATGGGGGTTGTGCGTCAAAAAATGGTGCAATTCAGGTGAGAGTAAAAAATCATGGTTCTAACCGGACTTACGCCATTTTGTGACGCACAACCCCCATTTAAATGACTCCTGTCTTAGGGAAGACAGGAGTCATGCCCCCCTGCCCAATGGCCATGCTCAGGGGACTTCTGTCCCCTGGGCATCGTCATTGGGCACAGAGGCATGTAGGGGGGCCCAAGTTAGGCCCCCCTATGCGACTTTAAAAAAAAAATTACTTACCTCAACTTACCTGGGATGGGTCCCCCCATCTATGGGTGTCCTCCAGGGGTGGACGAGGATGGCAGGGGGTGTCCCTGGGGGCAGGGAAGGGCATGGCGCTAATCAGGCTGTGCGCCATTTTTTAAGGCCCGCCCCCTCCGGTGCATCAAAATGACGCAGGAGTATAAATAAGGTGCACATGACTTAAAGTCATATTTTGTACGGGAACTCCTACCTTGCATGTCATTAACGCAAGGCAGTATCCCGCATCCAGAAAGTGACGCACACTGCTGAATTTTGACGTTTGAGGGGTCGGGCGTCAAAGTATAAATATGGTGTTAGGTTTGCGCTGAATTTGCGTCAAAATTTTTGCCGCAAATTCGGCACAGACAGAGTATAAATATGCCCCTCACTTTTTTGAGGCCAAGCACAATTCGGAGTGATATGTTTACGGGAGTTAGAGAATGCTATAACTTGACTAGTGGTTTGACCTCAATTTTTTTTTCGAGCTAACCTTATGCTAAAAACACTGCACTGGCACTTCAGTGTGAAAATGAAGAGAGACTGGCAAGCCCATAGAAGTCTAACATGTTAAATGCAAAAATTCAGCAAGCAGCAAAAATGTGCGATTTGGAATGTCAGCGCTTAACAGGCTTAACCATTGGAGCATAATAATGCTTAATTCGGACATTTTAATCTTCTGTTGTTCATGTTCTACTATGCAGCAAGTGCAGAAAAGACCAGGTGACTAAACGGAAACTCAGCTCAGGAAAGGTACTAATAAGTAGATGCTGAGCTTGTCTTCTGGAAGGAATGAGAGAAGACACACTGAGCTACAGGGTGCATGGAAAAAAAGTGAATTCACTAAACCTGCAATTCTTGTTTGACTATGCCAGCTTCAAAACGAGGCTAAGCCTTCACTGAAACACAACATGGCAGAACATTTAAAGTGAGCGTTAATGTGCAACAAGGCAAACACTTTGCTAGTATTTTAAGCAGGTGTAAACTTTATCTGGCACTAGTCAAGACCAGATAAAACTGAAGCTTTATGCATAGTTTGCTAATAATCTAAGTTATATTACATGTGTCCCACCTGTCGAACAAACTCAGTTTTGATCATAAAATAATAGTAACCCTTCTGTAAGAAGGTACGTTATCTTATTCCCCTTTGGGTAATACAGGAGTCAACAATTGTGTCGATGGCATGGTACTCAAGAGTGAAAGTGCTGTGAATTGTGCAATATGATACACATATTCATTCAGGGGTGTCCCTCCACTTAGCAGTGGATCAAGTTCAACATACTTCTTGGTTCTTATTAAAATTATTTTAGTAAGACAGCCCTTGTGATACTGTTGATATTTCGAACCTGCCATAAAATAACAAGGGGACCCTGACCACCTGTCACATAATCCCGTTAATGTGTTTATTTGTGTCCGGTTCAGAGGGGGCCAACCTATGATCCTAGGTGGGGCAGTTCGTCCAACCTGGCAATGTAATTGTTCAGTTCTGATCCAACACCAATCCTGCCTAGAAACTTATGCACTGGGTCAACTAGTACTAATCAAAACATATTGATTATCCAGTAGTTAATTCGGTGCAACAGTTTCAATATCTTTCAATCCGCTATGCATCAATCACTAGTCAATCCATAACGCTAGACCAATTTATCTATCATTAAAATGTAGTCTTGACATGACAAGAAGGAGCCCCAGATTAAGAATTTCCCAACCCCTGTGCACCACCCCAAGCCCTCATTTCTTAAGAACTTGTATGTGCGGAAGCTCATTCTCGATACATAACTGCATGGTATGGAACTTCCTACCACAGAAAATAAGGATAATAAGCCACCATCTTGAATTCAGACAAACAATACAAAATTGGCTGTTCACGAATATATGACAGCCCACTAGATCACATGTCTGTACAATGCATAAAGTGAGCAGTGGCCAGCGGGGTGATCTTCTCACTGCATCATACACTCCATAAGACAATTCTCAGTGCCTAGAGAAGATCTGGGTATCAGTGTCCGTTGTTAGAAACCTTAAGGTGCTATATTTACAGAAACAGTGTCATGGGAAAACAGCCAAACTCTCAAGCTCAACATGTCCTCCAAACAAAGAGTACCAAAGAAAGTTTGAACAATGATTGATAACACCATTTATTTTCGCCCTTTGATCTAGATTTTGTATTCTTTTAACAACAATATTGTACATTTATTTCACGGGTTAACCAATTTTCCCTCGCACTGTAGGAAAGATATGCATAACGATGACTTGGTAAATATTCAGCTGACTAGTGTATAACATTACAAGAAAGTGGTTGCACCTAGTGCTTGTAGTTGCATTGTAATCATAATCACAAACATATTCCCCTTCACAACTGACCTCTCAGTGCAACACCCAAAATATAAGCACTGCTCTGATGATTTTTCATTGCAACAGTCAAAATATAACCAATGATTTTCACCATTCCATTGTGTGAAATCTGCTATTTTTGCCTGCAGTGAGAAGGTTAAGTTTGGGCAGACTGGATATGCTCAGCTTTTAAATATAAACAACCAGTCTGTATTTATGCACACCGTATTCACTTTATCATGTGCGGTGGAACCTAGGAGGTGCAGGCCCTTGGTAACTGTCCACTTTGCCTTGCCCATGCCTTAAAATGTCTCTTCGTAAAATGATCCTCGTGGTTACCTTGATATATATATATATATATATATATATATATATATACATATATTTATTTTTATATATATATCTATGTGTGGTTTTGTGATCTGAAAGATCAGCTGTGCATTTTGGAAACTAAAGACGAAGGAAGGCATAAAGAGCTGCCTATCCACTACTTTTAAACGTGGTGAACAAAACAGATCAATAGATGCAATTTGCAGCACATAAAAGGAGAGGTAATTGAATTTCTTGGTGCTGGACATCTAAATGGAAGAACTGTTCTCTGCCGATGTAGCTTACCTGTTGTTTGCTTTGTCTTTTGTTCGCACTTCAAAACATTTGTGTCTGGAGTCTGCTTTTCCTTTTGAGACCATCATGTTATCAAGCTCTGTGTGTTGGTGTAATGGTTTGTAGCATCCTCCATAGCCTGGGAGCATGCAAAGACCACACCACAAGCAGACCGCTTGATTAAACATCTTTATTCCTCCACATATAATCACACACTGAATTATTGATTATGTCATATCCATTAATAATCACACCTTAACACCTCCCAGCAGAGTGCACAATCTCTTCTCTAATCCTGCCCAGGATCACAAGGGTCCTACCGCACCTAGACTCCCTACATTACATCTCCCACTTGTTAAACAAAGTACAAACAGAAATAACATCTGATCTCTTCAATGAGTCATCGAGACCTCACACTAGTCGACCAGATCTTATAGTGTGAGGTGATGAGCCTGCACTTTGTTCTGGCACCAATGGTGAAGAGTCTGATGCTTGATCTGGACTGTCAGGTGGAATCACCTCATCGAAGATGGAAGGAGCTGACGAACATCATGGTAGCTGTCTGAAATGTGACAATTCCCATGTGATGGTTATTCCAGGATGATGGGCCATCACCATGTGTCCCTTGCAAGTCACGACCTTAACGGGATCGGCATGAAACGGAGTGTCTGTTTTCCGCTTTTGCTTTTGTTTACCTAAGACCCAGACATTTTCATTGACGACTGTTTCCTGAGCTCGGTGATGCCAAGAAGCGTACACCTTCAGTTTATCCTAGCGACATCCAAGGGTCGAGCCACTGTCCACTGTGGCAGTTTGGTTTGAATAGCTCTTCCAAACAGTCGGGTGGCAGGACCCTCACCAGTTGTGAAGTGAGGAGTTGAGCGATAGCTTGGCACAAGGCTTGTCTCAGTTCAATGCCCTCCATCGCCACTCACTGAATTACTTCCTTGAGAGTGCCTCTAAATCGTTCAACAACGTAATTTGGTTTAGGCCATTGAGGCTTGCTCTTCTGGTGCTGGACATTCAGCTTGACAATAAATGTCTTGAACTCTCGACTGTTGAACAGCAGGCCATTATCTGATGTAAGAATGGCAGGTTTGCCCCATGCTGTGAAGATGTCTTCTATTCTCTCAATAACCTTGTCATGAGTGGTCAACGACATTTCCTCCAATAATGGAAAGCGTTCCCCAAGGACCCAAAGAAATCAACAGCAACTATTTCCCAAGCCTGGGTAGGATGGTCAGACATGGTAAATGAGGGCTGGGCAGTTAGGGGAATACAGTTGCAAAGATGGGACTCTTTCAGTTCCCTCTCCATGTGGTTCTAGGCACGGGAACCACACTCGGTCTCCTAGGGCTCTTTTGGTGGCTAAAATGCCATGATGTCCTTCTTGGCCCACGTCAATGACTTGCTGCCAGAGACTCGCAGGTATCACGATTCTCAAGTGTAGGAGGTTGACACTCTATATAGTGTAAAAAAATGATGTACACTGTGCAGAGTACAAGTAACCCCACCTTGGTGTACAGAGGTAAAAACTAGATTACCTAATGCTCTAATTTTTATGGTAGCTTGGTCAAGCAGTTAGGCCATTCTTGGAGAAGTGCATTTGTTGTACACACAGTATCAATAAATGTGGACACACACTCAAAAGAATAACTCGAGACCAATTTACAAAAATAATTCTGATTATTATAAAAGTTTTTTGACCAAGATCATCAAAATCGGGTACTTTTTTAAGTTCTAATTTTTCAAAGCTTAACAAAAATAGTCTTTTTGTGCATAATTACGCACGATAGGAATCAATTTTAGAAAAATTAAAAAATGCATATAAAATCAGGCAATGCGTTTATCAATGTCTATTTTTGTTTTTTTGGTCGAGGTAGTTGAGATTGTTGTAGTTGGGCTTTCACTCCTAGGCAAGAATGCTGGTTTAGGGATGACAGCACTTTTGTTTGTAGGTGACTAAGCCAATCCTACAACAAGTTGCAACTGTCAGCCCAGCCTTCCCGGCTCACAAGCAGTACCTCACCAAAAACCCAAATAGTAAAAGGTGATTTCTGGCAGCCTTCATGCATGGAATCTAGAATGTGACATCTCCGGAGAGTCTGGGTGGAATAAAGATTATGCTGTTCTCACATTAGAAACAAGTCTCAGTCACACATGCCACGAAGGAGATGTAGGAGAGTTTTCAATATATTTATTGAAATGACTGCCACCTACGGTAGAATGCATAAGCTGCAACGATTAGAATATCGAACAGTGCAAGAAGCATAATTTTGAAGATGAGAGTCGTGAAAACAAAGACCCCACCATCCTGCATGTGATTTCAAAGCAACCTAAAACCGTAGCATGGAGAATCGCTAACCTAATGAGAGCTAGGTGTGACAAACCTAATCTGCCAGTACCGGAGAACTTAGACCCTCATTACAACCCTGGTGGTCGGTGTTAAAGCGGCGGTAATACCGCCAACAGGCCGGCGGGAAAAAAATGGAATCACGACCATGGCGGAATCCGCCAACATAAAGAGCCACTTTAACACTCCGACCGCCATGGTGGCAGAAACAAACACTGCGGCAGTAACCGCCAACCGACAGGCGGAGGAAAAAGTACCGCCCACTGTATTTCAAGACGCCTATCCGCCACATTTTCCGGGGCGGAACAAACGTGATCAAAAGCATGGCGGAAACAGTACACAGAAGGGAAAACACTCACCTCTCGACACCCAACGAGGAACCAGGATGCCATGGAGCCCAAGTTACAGGTCCTGCCCATGTTGGTATATCTTCTCATCTACCAGGAGTACGAACGGCGGCGGTGACAACCACGGTGAGTACTGCACCTACAACACAGGGGAGGGGGGTAAGAAAGTGGCACACACACGCAACACGCAATACCCCCACTCTCACCCACAACAACATACACACAAATACATGCAGCAACATTACATATACACCACCCCACCCCCTGGAAGAACGCAAGGACAAAAGGAAATTATTGTAACCAGTGTGATCATGAAAAATCAAATAGTCAAAATTCAAAATTCAGTATATACAAATATGTACACCAACTACACAAGTCCAGATAGTGTACCAATCATTGTCCGTGGACCACTGGGCCCAAAATGCATGGGCGAAGCCCACACTAGATACCTGACTGGAAACGGAGAGAACACTGCTGGGGCATCAGATTGAAAATATACAGGCACCTCAGGGGTAGAGGGAGGGGGGGCACCTCAGCCAGATGAACGCACTACGCCACTGCTGCACGAGGGGGCTCCACGCCCATTGCTGTATCCTGGGGAGTGCAAAGCCACAGTCTCTCAAGTCTCTTCAGTGGGTGGTTTGCCCACTGCATTATCCTGGGGAGTGCAAAGCCACAGTCTCTCAAGTCTCTCAAGTCTCTCCAGTGGGTGGTTTGCCCACTGCATTATCCTGGGGAGTGCACAGCCAGATGTCTCTCAAGTCTCTCCAGTGGGTGGTTTGCCCACTACATTATCCTGGGAAGTGCAAAGCCACAGTCTCTCAAGTCTCTCCAGTGGGTGGTTTGCCCACTGCATCATCCTGGGGAGTGCAAAGCTACAGTGTCTCAAGTCTCTCCAGTGGGTGGTTTGCCCACTGCTTTATCCTGGGTAGTGCAAAGCCACAGTCTCTCAAGTCTCTCCAGTGGGTGGTTTGCCCACTGCTTCAGCCTGGGGAGTGCAAAGCCACAGTCTCTAAAGTCTCTCCAGTGGGTGGTTTGCCCACTGCTGCATCTTGGGGAGTGCAAAGCCACAGTCTCTCAAGTGGATGTCATTCTCCACTGGTTCTGGAGGGGGCCTTGTGCCCAGAGTGCTTCATCCTGCCAAGGACTTAGGTAGTGGATGTCATTCTCCACTGGTTCTGGAGGGGGCCTTGTGCCCAGATCGCTACACCCTGCCAAGGACTGAAGTAGAGGAGGTCATTCTCCACTGGTTCTGGAGGGGGCATTGTGCCCAGAGTGCTTCATCCTGCCAAGGACTGAGGTAGTGGATGTCATTCTCCACTGGTTCTGGAGGGGGCCTTGTGCCCAGAGTGCTTCATCCTGCCAAGGACTGAGGTAGTGGATGTCAATCTCCACTGGTTCTGGAGGGGGCATGGTGCCCAGAGTGCTTCATCCTGCCAAGGACTGAGGTAGTGGATGTCAATCTCCACTGGTTCTGGAGGGGGCATGGTGCCCAGAGTGCTCCACATGCAGTGTGGCCGGTACAATTCCCTCACCTGGGTGTGTGTGCCACGAGATTGGCGAGGTACAGGTAGCATGATACGCCATGGAGGCAGCGACATACCCCACACTGCTGCGGCTTGGCCTTCCACCTGCAGGTGCAAACAGTGATGGAAGGCATACCTCATGGAAGCTACCCAGGGTCCAGGAACTCTCCTCCAGCCTCGGACGACTGACCACTGGGGATGGTAGCCATGTCAGCGGTGGTGCCACTGTCCGAGTACATCACAGAGCCGGTGGTGGTGCTTGCGGCGGTGTCTGTGGCGGCGGTGCTTGAGGCGGTGTCTGTGGTGGCAGTGCAGGCGGCGGTGCATGGGTCAGCACCTGCTGAGGGACACAGCAGGACGTCTCCTGCAGCCTCGGACGGCTGCCAACTGGGGAAGAGGCTGGGGACTGTCTCTGAGGCTGTAGACGTGACAGTGGCGGTGCAGGTGGCAGTGCAGGTGGCGGTGCAGGTGGCGGTTGTGGTGGCGGGGCAGCTAACGGTGTACACCACCGTACAGGTTGGTGTGGTCGTGGACAGAAGGTGTGACACTGGTCCCTCAGTCGGTGCCACCATGCCCTCTCCTGACCTGCTCTTCTGCTTTTGGCCCTTCCCCACCTTTGATGGTGCTGCAGTTGTCTTGCCACTATCCCCTTTTGTTTTTGCTGAGCCCTTGGTGGCAGGTAGTTCCGGCTTCTCTCTCCGGGATGTGGGCACCTTTTTCACCTTGGCAGGTGGCGGAATGTCCTTGCCCTCGCTATGTGGCACACTGGCAGCCCTGATGGGTGGCGCACTCGATGACCCCGAATTTGCTGGCACCACTGTGCCTGGGGATTTGGTGGCTGAGGTGCTGGGCTGGGACCTGGAAAGCTTGGCCCTAGGGGAAGGACGGAGGGGGGAGGTGTAGGGAAGAGGTCAATGTTAGCCAAGAAGAGTTTTTTTAGACACACTGGGACGGGAAGATGGAGGGGGTTTGGGAGTGGAGGAAGAGGTATTTGTTGTAGGAGGTGTACGTCTGCTGAATTTGGGTGAAGGTGCATGGGACACACGCTGAGGGGCTGCTGGGAGAACAGTGCTGGTGGGGGGGTGATGGCTGTACCTGTTGATGCGGTAGGCACAGAGGTGCCCGCCACCGCAAGGGAGCTCTCATCAGTCACTGGTGTCTGCTACTGTCCCCACTGTGGAGCTCCCCTCGCCCTCCGTCCCACTGGTGGCTTCAGACTCCGTTGCTTCACCCTCCAGGGCCAAGTGGGTTGCACCGCGACGGTGTACAACGCCAGCGCAGTTACCTCATATCCCCTTGTCCCACCTTACAGGTCAGGCAGCCTCCATTTCAGGGGGCCACATGGGATGGATAATAACTGCGTCACACATATCTAGGCATGGAATACAGACAGATACCGGAACATTGTGGATTAATAACGTTTCTGCAAATAACACATTGTGATACCTCAGTGTTGGATGACTCTCTGCTCGCTGTTCTCCTCCATAGGGCATGTCTGCTGGGGCAGGTGATGAGATGACGGCATCTTCCGGTGTACAGACCTCTTGTGGACCTGTCGACAATGGAGAGAGACACATCATAATCACATACAGACTTGATCGTGCAACAATGCTGGAACTGTGTGCCCAGTTGGAGCCAGACCTGATGTCCGCTATCTGCCATCCCACAGGGATACCCCCTCTAGTGCAGGTCTGTCTGTACTCCATTTCCTGGCCAGTGGGTCTTTTCAAACAACAGTGGCTATTGCATCAGGGATGTCCCAGCCAATGTTCTCTAAAGTGTTGTCCAGAGTGTTGTCTTTCCTGTTGAAACACAGGCGCAGCTACATTATTTTCCCTCAGGTGGAGGATTTGCCCACAGTGAAAGGTGACTTCTATGCCCTGGGACATATCCCCAACATCATTGGTGCCATTGATGGGACACATGTGGCATTTGCCCCCCCCGCAGGAATGAACGGGTGTACAGAAACCGGAAGAGCTACCATTCGATGAATGTGCAGATGGTGTGTTTGGCAGGCCAGTACTTCTCCCATGTCAATGCCAAGTATCCTGGCTCTGTGCATGATGCTTACATTTTGAGAAATAGCAGCATCCCTTATGTGATGGGGCAACTCCTGAGGCACCGTGTGTTGCTAATAGGTGAGGCCAAGGTCCCAATACAGTTGACATAGGTGTCTGGGTATGGGGTTGTCCCTAAGGGTTAGTGTGTGTCTAACAGTTGTCCCTCGACATTTGCAGGTGACTCTGGTTACCCCAACCTGTCATGGCTACTGACCCCAGTGAGGAATCCCAGGACAAGGGCAGAGGAACGCTACAATGAGGCACATGGGTGAACTAGAAGGATAATCGAACGCACCTTCGGCCTCCTGGAGGCCAGATTCTGGTGCCTCCATCTGACAGGTGGTTCCCTATACTACTCACTGTAGAAGGTGTGCCTGATAATCGTGGCCTGGTGTATGCTGCACAACCTGGCTTTGCGACGCCAGGTGCCTTTTCTGCAGGAGGATGGGCCAGATGGAGGTCTTGTGGCAGCTGTGGAGCCTGTGGGCAGTGAAGAAGAAGAGGCAGAAGAAGAGGATATCGACAACCAAAACAACATCATCATGCAATACTTCCAGTGAGACACAGGTAAGAAGATGTCACTGCTTACCACATCTCATACTATTGTTGGAGCTAGCATAAGTCTGTCATTTTCACTCAGTGTATGGACACTGACTTGTCACTTTGACCTTCCATTTCACAGATCTGGGTCCCACTTTGTGCCCTCTGCTATGTTTACTCCTGGCCTACAGCTGTGTAACATTGGTATGTTCACAAGTACATTGACATTGCTATATTTCAGAGATGTTGCAATTACACATTAGTGAAAGCACAGACTGACTCCAGATTGTTTTGTGATTGAAGTGTGTTTATTCCTGTGCAAATAAGTGGAGGGGGTTGTAAAATGGGCTGGGGTGATGGTGGAGGTATGTCCATGGCAGAGTCCAGTCTATTTGTTTCACAGGTGCATTGTCCAAAGGGGCATAGGAAGTGGAGCAATGGCAGTTTAAGGATGGACAGGGTGACATAGTGGGACAGAAGGGCGACATTCAGGGGGGCCTTATTTCCTGGTGGGGGCCTTGGCAAAGTTCTCTGTCTTGTTCCTGGATCTCAGGGACCGTTTGGGGGGTGGTTCTCCATCTGCAGGGGTTGGGGTGCTGGTGTCCTGTTGTTCCTGTGGCGGTGCCTCTTGTCCACTAGCGCCGGCGGAGGTGGAGGGCTGTTCATCGTCCAGGCTAGTGTCAGGGGCCCATTGGTGTGCCACTGTGTCCCTCCTGGTGTTGAGAAGGTCTGCCAGCACCCCTGCAATGGTGACCAGGGTGATGTTGATGGACTTCAAGTCCTCCCTCATCCCCAGGTAGTGTTCCTCCTGCAGCCGCTGGGTCTCCTGAAACTTGGCCAGTACCGTGCCCATGGTCTCCTGGGAATGGTGGTAAGCTCCCATGATGTTGGAGAGTGCTTTGTGGAGAGTGGGTTCCCTAGGCCTGTCCTCCCCCTGTCGCACAGCAGTCCTCCCAGCTTCCCTGTTATCCTGTGCCTCTGTCCCCTGAACCGTGTGCCCACTGCCACTGCCCCCAGGTCCCTGATCGTCCTGTGTTAGTGGGGTTGCCTGGGTTCCCTGTAGTGGTGGACACACTGCTGATTGACGTGTCCTGAGGACAGAGGGATGGGCCCGCTGGGTGGGTGCTGTGCTGGTGTTTCCTGAGGGGGGAGGCTCTGTGGTAGTTTGTGACTGTGTCAGGGGAACCGACTGTCCCGAGGTCCCTGATGGGCCGGGCTGGTCCTCTTGATCCAGGCGTGCAGAGCTGCTGTCATCACTGTGGGTCTCTTCTGTGGGGGGACTGGATATGTCTGGCACCTCCTGTCCGGTGACGTTGGGTATGGGTCCTGTTGGGGTGTAATTGCATAGTTACTGTATCTGTGTGTGCCATCTTGTGCAATGGGTGAGTGACCCTCTACTCCTGTGCTTGTATTATTGGCTTGGTCCTTGTGTGATTGGTGATTTTGGGGCATGAGTGAGTCTCTGTGCTGGACATGCTTTGGTGATGGGTGTCCATGCATTGGTGTTACATGCAGGGCTTGGTTTTGGGATGTGTGGGGTGTGTTAGTGGGGTATCTGTGGGTTGTTGGGTATGAGGGTAAGGATGGGGGTATGTGATGGCATGCAGGTTGGGTGTGGGGGATAGTGTAGTAAAGATATGTCTTACAAGAGTTCAGTCCTTCTGCTACTCATGCAAGGCCCTCAGGATGCATAATTGCCAAGACTTGCTCCTCCCATGTTGTTAGTTGTGGGTGAGGAGGTGGGGGTCCACCGCCAGTCCTCTGTACAGCAATCTGGTGTCTGGATACCACGGAACGTACCTTCCCCGTAGGTCGCTCCACCTCTTCCTGATGTCATCCTGTGTTCTTGGATGCTGTCCCACTGCGTTAACCCTATCGACAATTCTGTGCCATAGCTCCATCTTCTTTGCAATGGATGTCTGCTGCACCTGTGATCCGAATAGCTGTGGCTCTAGTCGGACGATTTCCTCTACCATGACCCTGAGCTCCTCCTCAGAGAACCTGGAGTGTCTTTGAGGTGCCATGATGTGGTGTGGGTGATGTGTGAGGTGGTGTCTATTGTGATGTGTGAGGAGATGTGTTGGTGTGTGTTGATTGAGGTGCGTGGATGTTGTGTAAGTGATGGTATTGTGTGTCTGTGGATGCTGGTGTTGTTTTAGGTAGTCTCTCTCTCTCTGGCCTTCTTTCTAAATTTTGGTTGTCAGGGTTTGTGGGTGATGTTGGTGTGTGCTTTATATTGGATTGGGTGTGTGGGTGTGGTGTGTGTATGTGTATCAGGTGTGTGTATTTCAAATTGTCCAATGTGGTTGTGTTTTGTAAATGTGTCTGTTTTTTGAGCGTAGCGGTGTGTACCGCCAATGGAATACCGCAGTTGAAAGACCGCCGAGATGATTCGTGGGTCGTGATACTGTGGGTGTATTCCTGTTGGCGTGACGGTGTCGGTTTTGGTATCGCCAGTTTATCACTGACCTTTGGTGTGGCGGATTTGTGTGGGTGTCTGCATTGTGGCGGATTCCGAGCTGTGGGTGGTCATACCTGTAAGCGGAATTCCGCGGCCACAGCAATATGTTGGTGGTCTTCTGCACGGCAGAAAGCAGGATTTACAGCCAGGGTTATAATGAGGGCCTTAATCTCTAACCTAATGAGAGCTAGGTGTGATAAACCTAATCTGCCAGTACCATGTCCGTGAGAAGCACCCCCCTAACCCTTGTTACCAGGGAATGAGGCCTCTATTGGCATCTGGTAGGAATCCCTCAGATAACCTTGTCGGTCTGTGATGTATTTATATAGATCTTGTAGGACCTCTGACGCAGGGATGTTCCAAAACAATAGATAAGAGGGCATGCTTGTCAATCAATCAATCATTCGCATTTATAAAGCGCGCTACTCACCCATTAAGGGTCTCAAGGCGCTGGGGGGGAGGGGTCAGTGCTCAAAGAGCCAGGTCTTGAGCTGCCTTCTGAAGGAGAGGTGATCAGGTATGGCGCGAAGGTGGCTGGGCAGAGAGTTCCATGTGTTTGCTGCCATGAAAGAGAAGGATCTTCCTCTGGCGGTGGCTTTGCGGATGCGGGGGACGGCTGCCAGGGCTTGTCCGGTCGAGCGTAGCGTGCGCGGAGGAGTGTAGAAGGAGACGCGGTTGTTGATGAGGTTGGGTCCGAGGTTGTGCAATGCTTTGTGTGCGTGGGTGAGGAGTCTGAAGGTGATCCTCTTGTTGACTGGGAGCCAGTGGAGTTTCTTCAGGTGTCCGGAGATGTGGTGGTGGCGGGGTATGTCCAGGATGAGTCGTGCGGCCGCGTTCTGGATCCGTTGAAGTTTCTTCTGCAGCTTGATGGTGATGCCGGCGTACAGAGTGTTCCCGTAGTCCAAGCGGCTGGTGACGAGGGCGTGGGTGACGGTCTTCCTGGTGTCGATGGGGATCCAGCGGAAGATCTTGCGGAGCATGCAGAGGGTGTTGAAGCATGCTGAGGTCACTGAGTTGACCTGTCTGGTCATGGAGAGGGATGAGTCCAGGATGAAGCCGAGGTTGCGTGCGTGGTTGGTGGGCTGGGGAGTGCTGCCTAGGGCGGGAGGCCACCAGGAGTCGTCCCAGGCGGTGGGAGTAGGGCTGAGGATGAGGACCTCCGTTTTCTCTGTGTTCAGTTTCAGCCGGCTGTCTGTCATCCAGTTCGCTACTTCCTTCATACCGTCGTGTAGTCTGGTCCTTGCAGAGGTGGGGTTGTTGGTGAGGGATAAGATGAGCTGGGTGTCGTCGGCATAGGATATGAGGTCGAGTCCGTGTTTGCGTGCGATGTTCGCTAGGGGGGTCATGTAGACGTTGAAGAGAGTGGGGCTGAGGGAGGATCCTTGGGGTACGCCGCAGATGATCTCCGTGGCTGTAGATCTGAAGGGGGGGAGGCGGACTCTCTGGGTTCTTCCGGAGAGGAAGGAGATGATCCATTCCAGGGCCTTGCCTCTGATGCCGGCGTTGCTGAGGCGGCGTATTAGGGTATGGTGGCAGACAGTGTCGAAGGCCGCAGAGAGGTCCAGGAGTATGAGGGCCACGGTTTCTCCCTTGTCGGTCAAGGATCTGATGTCATCCGTGGCTGCGATGAGGGCGGTTTCGGTGCTGTGGTTAGCTCTGAAGCCAAACTGTGTGGGGTCGAGGGAGTCGTTGGCTTCCAGGGCGGTGGTGAGTTGGGCGTTGACGATTTTCTCAATCACTTTGGCAGGGAACGGCAGGAGAGAGATTGGCTGGAAGTTTTTGAGTTCGGTGGGGTCTGCTGTAGGTTTCTTTAAGAGGGCGTTGGGCTCTGCGTGTTTCCAGCTCTCTGGGAAGGTGGCGGAGGTGAGAGATGCGTTGATGACGTCCCGGAGGTGGGGGGCGATGATGTTGTCGGCTTTGTTGTAGATGTGGTGTGGGCAGGGGTCGGATGGAGATCCAGAGTGGATCGAGTTCATGACGCGGGTGGTTTCCTCGGTGGTGGTTGGGGTCCAGGTGAGGATGGTGGTGTCGTTGGTGGTGGGTTCCGGTGGAGGGTTTGTGTTGTTTGTGATGAAGCTGTTGTAGATGTCGGTGATCTTGTGGTGGAAGAAGGCTGCGAGGGAGTCGCAGAGGTCTTGTGAGGGAGGGATGGAGTTGTTTTCTGCGTCGGGGTTGGAGAGCTCTTTGACGATTCCAAATAGTTCTTTGCTGTTGTGGGCGTTGTTGTCGAGTCTGTTCTGGTAGGCTGTTTTTCGTGCGGCGCGGAGGCGTTGGTGGTGTTGGCGGGTGGCGTCCTTAAGGGCTGACATGTTCTCTTCATTCTGGTTGAGGCGCCATGTCTTCTCGCGGGTGCGGCATTCTTTCTTGGAGTCCTTGAGGTCGGGGGTGAACCAGGAGTTTTTTTTGTGGTTATTGGTGTTAGCTTGGGTCTTCAGGGGGGCCAGGTGGGTGGCGCAGTCGGAGATCCAGCTCGTGAGGTTGTTGGCGGCTTCGTTGGGGTCTGTGGTGCTGGTGGGTTGTTTCTGAGCGAGGGTCGATGTGAGTTGTTCCGTGGTGGTTCGATTCCATTGTCTTCTTGGTGGTTGCTGGGTGTGGTGGTGCACGGTGGTCTTCTTGAAGTTGAAGTGGACACAGCTGTGGTCCGACCAGGTGAGTCCGGTGGTGTGGCTGAAGGAGATGTGTTTTCTGGAGGAGAAGATGGGGTCGAGCGTATGTCCGGCGTGGTGGGTGGGGGTGTTGACTAGCTGTTTCAGTCCCAGGTTGGCGAGGTTGGCCAGTAAGGCCGTGGTGTTGTTGTCGGTGTGGTTCTCCAGGTGAAAGTTGAGGTCCCCTAGGAGGATGTAGTCGGTGGATGATAGTGCGTGAGGGTTGACAAAGTCTGCGATGTCTTCGCTGAACTTGGTCCGTGGTCCCGGTGGTCTGTACATGAGGGTGCCTCTGAGGGTGGTCTTGGGGTCGCTGTGGATCGCGAAGTGGAGGTGTTCGGCGTCGGGGAGTGAGTTGTCGGTGTATGTCGAGATACGGATGGAGCTTTTGTGTGCGATGGCGATGCCTCCTCCGGTGCGGTTGGTGCGGTCTTTCCGGATGATTTTGTAGCCTTCGGGGATGGCTATGGCAATGTCGGGTGCCGAGGAGGGGTTCATCCAGGTCTCGGTGAGGAAGGCGATGTCCGGGTTCGTTGAGTTGATGAGGTTCCACAGTTCGATGGCGTGCCTGTGGACGGATCGGGTGTTGACCAGGATGCAGTGGAGATTGCTTCCGGGGGAGTCGATTTTGACGGGAGCGGTGTGAGTCCGTAGATAGTTGAAGCGGCAGTTGCTGCAGGTAAAAGGGCCGTGGGTTCGTTTCGGGGTGGCGCGGTAGCAGCCCGGCGTGCAGCCGGGGTTGAGGCTGGCGAGGGTGGTGGAGTCGTAGGTTTGGCGGGGGTTGCGGGGGCCAGGGGTTTGGGCGCTGGGCGCGGTCCAGGCACGGACGGGCGCAGACGGGCTTGCCTTAGGCGCGCCTTTGGCGTGCCAGCGGTGCGTCCGCTGCGCGGCCTCACAGCGGCCGGCATTTACGGGGGTAGCCTGGGAGGAGGGGTCAGCTGGGAGGCGGGAGGCGGGTGGGTAGGCGGAGCGGCGAAAGGCGGGAAAAAGCGGGAGAGGTGAGGAGCAGAAGGCGGGAAAAAAAGGCGAGAAAAAGGCCTGAAAAAGGACGAGGTGGCCAAAAAGCGAGTGGGAAAAACAGTTGAGGGGGAAAAAACGGCGAGTGGGGGCAGGAAGACACGGCGGACACAGTCACTCGGGTACAAAAAGAAGAGGGGAGCGCGATCACACAGGGCAGCAGACACTCGGGGTACAGAAAGAAGAGGGGAGCGCGATCACACAGGTCAGCAGACACTCGGGGAACAATCAGGCAATCAGAAAACAGTCAACGGGCAAACAGGCAGAAGGCACACAGGAGCTGGTGGCGCTGCGGGGGCAGGGGAGCGACCTACCCTGGGGTCAAAGGTCGCTACCTCTGCCTCGCAGCGGCCGCCATTTAAGGGGGTAGCCTGGGAGGAGGGGTCAGCTGGGAGGCGGGAGGGTAGGCGGAGCGGCGAATTATGTAAACAATTCCCTCCAAAAGTACATTATGTTCCTGTCACAAGTGGGAAAGGGACATGATGTGAATACCTAGGTACATCACTTGACTTTGACGCGGCTAGTGACGCCTTCACAGAGTGGCAGTGATAATGTAAAATCAAAACATTTCTCTAACTATAAGCTTGGCAACCATTTTAAAATAAATAAGGTGACTGGGCACAGGCCTGCAAGCCAGAAGGCTAAGCTAAACTCCTGATTCCCATTAAAAACTAAATTGAATTCACAACACCTTCCCAATTGCCGGAACAAGGATGACGCTATACAAAATGACACCATAGAAGGTGTATGAGTCCAAGCTAAAATGCCCTGTACTAAAAACATGTTAAAATCGAATTAAAACTAGCTAAAAACATACAAAGAGATAAAGGCCCTCATTATGACTTTGGCAGTCTCAGAATGAGACTGCCATAGCCACGGGTGCCAGAAGTCTTCCGTCCGCCATAATATGGTTACTGCCGGATTTCCGCCACATTGAGGGTGGATATCCAGCAGTAGCCATGCTGTCAGTCAAGGCACCTGGGGTGGGGTTACCACTTGCACCCCCGCCAGAAGGACTCTGCCAGCCGTATTATGACCATTAATATGGTGTGGCGGTGTCCAGCTGGCAGGGCGCTGCTGGCAGTAGCAGCGCCCCTTCCTGTTCCCTGCTGGACGACCTCACCGGTCAAGGTAAGTCGGGAGTCTGACAGGGGGGTGTTGTGTGTGGTGTCTGTCTGTGTGTTTGAATGTGTGTCTGCATGTGTGAATGCGTCTGTGAGTGTTGTGGTGTATGCGTGGTTGTATGCATGTGAGGGAATGCATGTGTAAATGTTGCAGTGAGTGCGTGTCTGTCATTGTGTATGCGTGTGAGCATGTTAGTGTGGATGCGTGCCTGAATGCATGTGTGTATGTGTGAGTCAATGCGTGTACGGATGAGTGTGAGTATGTGTGAGTGAATGGGTGTATGGATGGGTGTGAGTGAATGCGTGTATGGATGAGTGTGAGTATGTGTGCGTGAATGCGTGTATGGATGGGTGTGAGTATGTGTGAGTGATTGCGTGTATGGATGAGTGTGAGTGGATGCATGTCTGAAAGTGGAGGTGAATGGGTGTATGCGTGGTGCGTGTGGGTGGGCATGTATGCGGGGAGGGGGCTGAGGTGCTGTGACTGTAAGAGGAGTGGGGGGCTCAGGTGATTGCTGGGGGAGCTGTCTACCGGTGACAGGGAAGTATTTTCCTGTCACCGGTAGCCCTAATGCCATGGTTTTCGTGGCAGTGCTACTGCAGCGGCAACCATGGCGGTAGGCCGGCTCATAATGCCGCCTGCGGTCTTCTGTGGACCGCCGGGTAAGAGGTATGAGTAGAGATGTGGCGGGTTGGCACACTCATAATGTGGCGGTATACACCGCCAGCCTGCTAGTGGTGATACTGCCAAATTAACCCTGGCAGTTAAATGACCGCCAAGGTCAAAATGAGGGCCAAAATGTTGACCATGACAAGCACAACAGGCCAAAGGTAATCTGAGCATAAAGGCAATTTGGCATTAAATTGTTAGCTTTTGAATAAGGCCAATGGCCAAATTATTCAACAATAATCGTGATCTTGAAGAATGTCTCCAAAGTCATCAAAAGGAAGTGCATCCAGGAATGACTCCACATCATCAGATGTCAGATCTATGACTGGATTGGCAGACGGATCCATGGAGCAGAAGTGCCAGAAGCCTCACGTGCAGGATCACCCACGAAAGCAGTATCATCCCTGGTGGCTGGTGGAGCCAGATGGTTGACCAGTGGTGGCTCATAAGTGGCCTCGCGAATCAGCCTCAGTCTCATGGGGCACGACTGTGAATGAACCCTCATCAGGAACATCAGCAGTTCCTAGTCCAAAGGAGGCACTGGCTGATTAGCGAGGCCACACTTCTCAAACTATAAGCATGGCAGCCATTTTAAAAGAAATAATTGAATAAACTGGCTAAAACAGAGCAGGCTAAGTAACTTAAAAGTCACTAGGTGATGGGAGCATAGGCCTACAAGCCAGAAGGATAAGCTAAACTCCTGATTCCCATTAAAAACTAAATAGGATCTACTACAACATGTGCTGTGGACCAGCAGGGGAGGTTCGGGTGGCTCCCGGTTCCGGCCGGAGCAGCTGCTGAAAAGTCCTTGGACTTGGTGCAGGACCACTGCAGGAGACCACTTGGAAAAGCACTGTACATGTGGACTTCAAGGTGAGTCCATTGGGTCCCCTTATAGTGTAGAGGTTGCAAGGGGTGGTTCTGGTTCTCCAGTGCAGGGCCAAGGGAATCAGGGTGCAGAGCAGGTAGGTGAGCCAAGAGTTGTGCGCAAAGGTGTCATTTGAACCAGGAGGTGGGTCACTTTGAGGATAGATTACAGGTCAGCATGGCCACTCTTGGGGGTGATTTGCATGTATCCTGAAGTCTCTCGACTGGAGCTTGCTTCTGGTCCTCCAGGAGTCCGGAGTGCACTTTTTTTTTGGGTGTCCGATGTTGGGAGTTCAGTACCACTGGCTTTTGCATGGTTCAGCCACTGGAGGTCGCAGTGCCACGAAGCTTGGCACACTTGCAGGATTCCGGGTCAGTTCAGTGGAACTTGGTCTGGCTGCTACGACCTATTCCCTGGTCAGCGGCCGGTCAGTGAACTGGACTTCACTGGTCTTTATTTCTGTGTTGCAGGGAGTGATGCCTTTCCTGTGGAGGGAAGTCCTTGGTGATTATCAGAAGGATTGAGGTTCTCTGGGGTTTTGTAGAGTCCGTCCAATGTCAATCAACCCCTCAGTGACGACTGTCGAGTTCTGGGTGCAGCAGGCAGGGTTTGGCGCCTCTTTCTTTGTGTAGCAGAACTTCTGTTCTCAAGCACTGGGTCTTCTTTGTTGCTGGTCTTCTTGTGTCCGTGGAATATCATCTGCAGGTCTAGGGGTACCCACTAAATACTGCATTTAGTAGGCATTTAGGGGAGTCTATAGTAGTGACCAATGAGTCATCTACCTTAGAGTGGTTACACCCATTATGTGACCACTTCCTGTGGGCAGAGGTCACTTCCCTATCCCAGACTAGCAATTTTCCGAAACATGCAGGAAGGAGGGAAATGAAATGGAGGGGTCACCTCACATGTAACACCTATGGGGTGGTGCAGGCTCGAGGTTGCCACTCCTCCTGTCCTTTGTGCATTTTTCCACCATTGCTCCCACCAAACTTGGGGGTTTGCAAGAGGGGCAGCCATCGGCTGCTAGCAGTGGGGCTGGGGGGGGTCACGTTTCTAAGGCAGTGAGCCCTTTAAAGCTCACTGGCAGGGCAGTGCACATTCCTAGGGAAGGAGGTGTAACACCTCTGCCCAGGAAGAGCTTTATTTTCTGAACCCAGAGAGCAAAGGCTCTAACCCCAGGGTTCCAGAATCTTGTCTGGTGGTGGCAATCTGGTTGTGACTGGTAAGCAAGCATGGCAGGATTAGTTAGCTTTTGCAAGGTTCAGATCTAAAGCTGCCCCTAGGTACCTTTGGAAATAATTCCGTACTGGTAGCAGTTTGGATTTATTGTTCTGAGTTGTTTGATAACAAACAACCCAGGTCTCAGAGTGGCCATCATGTAGCTGTGAAGCTGGTACTGATCAGTGTCCAACTCATGCATCTATGCCCACACATGCAGTATAGTGCACCCCTGCCTTCGGGCTGGAAGGCTTGCCAAAGGGGAGGCTTATCCATATTGCATATTGTGTAGTGGACAGGTCACACAGGCTGTGTGCCATGTCGAGATTGCAATTTGAGATTTCACCAGGACACTCAGGGGGTCATTACAACCCTGGCGGTCGGTGACCGCCAGGGTTAAAGTGGCGTTCGTACCGCCAACAGGCTGGCGGTATGAAAACCCATATTTTGACCGCGGCGGTAACGCCACGGTCGCACCGCCGGGGCCGGCGGTATTCCGCCATTTTAGCCCCGGCGGTGATAATCCACCAGGGCAGCACTGCAAGCAGCGCTGCCCTGGGGATTATGACTCCCCTACCGCCAGCCTGTTTCCGGCGGTTTGCACCGCCAGGAAGAGGCTGGCGGTAAGGGGGCTCAGGTGGCCCCTGGGGGCCCCTGCACTGCCCATGCACTTGGCATGGGCAGTGCAGGGGCCCCCAGGCAGAGCCCCGTCGTGCATTTCACTGGCTGAATTTCGGGCAGTGAAATGCGCGACGGGTGCTACTGCACCCGCTGCACATCAGCATTGCCGCCGGCTCAATTACAAGCCGGCGGCAATGTTGATGTGACTTTTCCGCTGGGCCAGTGGACGGTAACTCTGTTACCGTCCGCTGGCCCAGCGGAAAAGTCCAAATACGGAGCCAGCCATACCGCCAGCACTGGCGGTATTCTGGCTCCCGCAACCTCGACAGTCTGCAAGGCAGACCGCCGAGGTTGTAATGACCCTCTCAGTCTGCAATGGCATTGCTGGGTGCACCTGGATGTATGGCCCCTGAGGGTGTTACAAGGTTTGCTGCTGCCCCCAGAGGCCTGTCCTTAGTACCCCATGCACTGGGTACCCAAGTACCATTTTCTAGGGACTTATAGTGGCAGCAAAAGGTGTTTCCAATTGTGCCAATGCATCACAACAGTTTTGGGGAAAAGATCTGGCCCAGGGAACCTGGTTAGCAGGGGCCATGGCCACTAACAACTTTGAAACCACATAAAAAAACAGGCAAAAAATGTGGGGCTCTAAACATGTCGAAAGAGGAACTATTCTCACATCACGCCTATCAGGACAATGCCTTCCTTGGTTACAGACAGTTCATCCTGCATATTTTTGAACATTTGAAACTCAATGTCATACTTCAGAGGTCGAATGCTCTTCCCCCACGACTTTGTTGAAATGATGTTTCTGAGAATGAGCATGCTATTGTCAGCATTCGTAGCAGCAATGATCTGTTCAATGGAAAGAGTGGCCAGCGTACTGGACCTCACAATGAAATGAATGTAGTCTTCTGATGTTTTGGATGTCAAACTGGATTTGTGTAGAGCAACTAATGTAATGGAATCATCAGGGTTTTGATCTTCTCATCACAACCTCCACCTCTCTCTGCAAGGGGGCATCTTGGCTTTTGGGTTCCCAAACATAGTGAACAGTGCTTGGTGGTCTGTGACAACGGTGAAACGCTTTCCATACAGAAACATATGAAAATGTTCACAGGCCCAAACAACAGCTAAACATTCCTTTTCCGGCTGAGAATAACCTCGTTCTGAGTCAGACAAGCTTTGGCTAGCATAAGCCATGATGTGTTTCTGAGCATTTAGATGAGCATTAAGTTGAGCAAGGATCGCCCCCAGCCTCACCAGGCTGCCATCTTCAATGAGTTCAGCATGTAGCTTGGGTTCAAAATAGGCCATCTCAGTCGCATTCTCAATCACGTTTTATATTTTTGAAACTCTGGCCACATTCTACAGACCACTGAAAAGGAACATCTTGTTTTATCAGATCTCGCAATGGGGTACTCACTGTTGCAAAGTCATGAATGTACCTTGAGCAAAAACTGGCCATGCCCAAGAAAGATCACAATTTAGTGAAATCCTTTGGGGACAAGCAGCTGACAGTGCTTGCACTTTATCTAGGCCAGGAGTAATTTCCCCATCAGAGAATATGTATCCAAAGAATTTAAGTTTATTTGTATGAAACTCAGGCGTGGCTACATTCAGCATAAGTCCTGCATCAGCAAGTAGTTTTCAAACTTGTGTAAGAGCTTTGTCATGTTTCTCCCGTGTTGCTCCAAACACTATTATGTTATCACTGTAGTTGAAAGCATGCGTGACCAGTTGAATTTGCGATGTAAAATAAATATTTCTGCAGCTGATGACACTCCAAACCACAATCGTATATATCTGAACAAACCAACATGAGTCAAAAAAGTGGTAATGTACCTACAGTTCTCTTCCAGCTCGTGTTGATGATATCCCTTTTTCAGGTCAAGGTGAGAGAAGATTGTGAATTCATTCAACTGCATGATCATGTCCACTATGTGTGGAATCGGATATCATTCTCTCTCAATCGCTTTGTTGCAGTGGGGCAAATCAACACAGATGCACACTGCACCTCCACTGTCCTTTTTGGGCACCACCACCATGTACTCCAAATCTACCACTTCTCACACAACAGCACAAACACCAGACAGCCTCTCCCAAGAACAGACTACAAGACTGTAAAGTAAAAGTGAAAGTAAGTTCACTTTTCCATGTGTGCAGCAAGAAAGTCTTATTACATCACTTCGTGGGCATATGCGTTACCTTTTCTGATATGCATCATTTTTTATGCATGACAGTCATGTGTGAAATTTTGTATGAAGGCTGACAAGACATAACATTTTAGTTGTGACGCACAGGAGCGAGGCATCAATTTTAGTATTTGCGAAGTTTGAATCACTATCGTATGTGTCATTTGTTTTGTCGCATGACAGGCATGCGTGGATTTTGGCGGGAAGGCTGACAGGGCACCCAGATTCACATTACAAATTACAGGTGCTATGCATCTTTATTGTTTGTAGGTTAGGGCAACATATATATGCATGTGTATTTCACTGTGTACAAGTAATATGGGAATGTGTTTCCATATGTTTGTAGGTGTGTGTGATGCATGGGAGAACTGATACTGTGTGCAGATATGCATGTGTTTGAAGACCTTCCCACATACATGTTTCCACATGTGTCCAATATTTGTACTGTGCGTGTACATGAGTGATGGAACTCATATTGTAGGTATAACACATTGTTATGTCAGAATTTCCACTGTTTGTTTCACAACACAGCATAAGATAGATGGGACATGTGCGGAACCTGTTCATGCATATGATACCCTTGACAAATGTTTAGCTAAGGATGGTGTTGAGTAAGGCTGGGTTATAATCCAAAGACCTATAACAATGTAAGTGCAAGTGTATGTCACATTCTGGTGTGTTCTAAGAGCCAGACTTCATGATGCAATACAACACATGTAAAATGTAGTTTTGCATGCATGCTATTTCTTGAAGATGGTGTGCTGACATATGTCATGGTTGTTATGTATGTGACATGTTTGTGTGTGAAAAGATATTCTTGTGTGAATAGTAATGCATACTACAGCAGTGTGTTCAGGGCTATAACAATAACCAATTCTCTATTCCAGCATGGATTTATGTAGATCATTGCAGCAAAGCTGTGTACTCACATCTGTGTTTACAATGTGTCCCTATGTAAATACATATATATTGCTCTTATACATTTGTAAGTAAATATTTTACAAACACACATTTCCATGGGTAAATTGTTCACTTTTGTCCATAGGCAAAGAGACCGCGCCAAGCTTGGTCCACCTAGGTGGGACTTGTGTGCTAAAATGTAGGGGTTAGCACATACACTTGGAATGTACTATGACTCTCCATTTTTTGCCAGATTTCCCTTTGAGCATACAATCTGTATGGCAGGGCTACTCTCAGCCAGTGATGGCAGCCTATACATCAGTGTTCCAGTGGCACTTTGTATGCCCACACAGGCCCATTGTTTCATGTGTTGACACAAGTTGACTGTGGCCACCTCATCACAGTTCACTGTGCACAGGCGGCAGGCCCCTGACTGTATCAAGACTAAATGTAGCCTCCTCTGGGTATTGGGGTGGGGGAGTGTCATCCTCAAGATCAATCATCAACACTGCAATGCACAGTCACCTGTAGACATACTCCTGCACAATTGTGGTCCCACGGTCAACTACTTTTTGTTGACTTTGAGGTTGTTGAGATCAGGCTTGCCCTGTTATTTACTAGAGACTTACAGCTTGTTTGTGTTGGACATGTCTCATCATTTGCTAGGGTTTGACATGACTTGGCATACATAGGTGACGTTATTCCTATGATGCTTGGTTAGGTCATTGATAGATTAGAGAACTGGGTCATATCTGCAGACCCAGAGTACATATACTGTCATTAGTCACTTGCGTCTGTCACACTTGTTTGTGCTGGCCAAGCACATAGTTGTAGTTGTTGCCAATGTGACTGAAATCTGTACAGACCTACACAATCACTGTGAATATGTGTCTGGCGTTAGTTGGAAACATTGTTGTGTTGTACAGTGAGTATTAGTCTATGTGTGTTCCTTCACACACATTGAGGGCATATTTTGTCAGGTATGCTTCTAGTTCAACATTGCTGGCATACTTTCTGAAGAACTCTTAGTACCTATCTTCAACATCAACATTGCGCCTTCATTCATGCACAGCATATTAAATCAGACTTATGTACTTTGTAGATGGACATAGCTTCTTCTACAGGCTATGCAATATTTGCCCTCGCATTTCCTGGCTTTGCAAGATCACATGACTGACCCCCACACATCACTGAACACCAGCCACAGCACTTGTGTAGTGTCTGAGTGACCTCCACATATTGGATCTCAAAGTAAACTAAGGGAGTCTCTCAGCTGTCCTTCAACATAATTTATTTGAGATGGGCACTCACACATATCTGCATTCTATAAACTGTCACGTTTACTATGAGTGCATTTAGTTTGTGTGATTTCTCATGACAGCTATGAATAGAGAAGATGCAACATTCAACATATCTGTGTCCTTCATCACATCTACAATTTGGCAAGGGTTTGTCACTTGTTTAGATATTGCTTGTCTTACATGCACATTCCAAACTGGATTGAGTGTGCCAGACATAGACATTTAGGTGTTTTGGTCTCTGTATTTCACTCTCTCTTGGTTAAATTGTGAGTGCCACTGAGGATTAGGTTTTCATTTGTCACTTGTGATAGTGACATTCAGACATTGCTTGCAGACACAAGCCTAGCATTGTGGCTGATTACTACTCTTTTCCTACCTTGGCCAGACTTGTGTGATTCGTGTTTGACAATGTAATTTGTTAGTACTACAGACTATGCCTACATTTCACTCACACATTCATGTGGTAGTGCATTGTTTGTATTTGTTTTTGTTCCTGGCTATGTTCCTAAATTATCTACATCTTTTGTGGTCTAGCCATGCTCTCTCAGATGTGGGAGAGGTATGTGATGGTGAAAAGAAGTACTCCATGAGAAATCAAAGATAAAGTGATTTATTTAGAAATATTTATGTATTGATGCTTAGAGTACAGTCTGTAGGTGAAAACGTTGTGCACAATATGGTCTCTTCTGCGTGTTCCAGCAGCAGAGTTTAGTCATTCCTCATCCTCCTCCTGTGCATCATTGTCCTCATCCTCCTTACTGGGGACATCCACCTGTTCGTCCCAGGGCACATTGGTGCGAACACAGATGTTGTGCAAAATTGCACAGACAAGTGTTATTTTGCGCACAAGGGGTGGTGCATATAACAGTCTACCTCCAGTTAGACCTAGGCACCTGAACCTGGATTTGAGCATGCCATATGTCCTCTCCACCACATTCCTCAGCATCAGTTAGAAAGTTTCCATATGGGGTCATGACCCATGGCTGGATGCTGTAACCTTGGTCCGCTGCAAAGGAATGCGTGAAAAAGTGTCAGACGTGCGTATTTGCTTTTTGCTATATGTCATTGCACATTCTTGTTTGTCAATATTTGTCCCTTAATCCCATTATTTCAGACCTGCAGAAGAGTGATGTTTGATACATTTGTATCTATTTTGTGTGTTGCCTGCCATGAGACAGGTATTGCACCCTGTGTGCCTGTGAATCCTACCCCTTGGCCTTGGAATACCTCCCTTGCAGAAAGTGTTGTTGTTGCCAATTGCTGGCTAGCATGCATATGTGTATGTGGTTAATATACACAGCGTGGCACAGTTGTATGGGATGTACTACGATGTATGCAATAAGTTTGCAGATACCTGTGGGACAGGACAGGGCATGAGGTGTTTTTCTGCACTGCCTTGTATCACCAGTTGAGTCCTGAAAAGTCCCATGTCTCCTTAATTTTATGTTTTTATGCCTCTACCAGTGCACTGGCAGTAGTTCAGCTGCCACAATCCACTGTAGGCACCCTTGCATCATGGTAGGGAGTACAGGATTTATGCGTATGATTGTTGGTTTGCTGTGAGGTGTCCATTCCTACGCATGGCCTATCAATGATGGCAATGTTGTATTTCAATGTGTACTGCACTATGCACCACCCATGGGAAGGGTGAACACTATGAGACTATCGGGTATTGTTGATGATAGGTAAATGGTGATGCCACCACTGTATTGGCACTAATTGTCGGTGCTGCCTCAGGTTTCTACAGCACGGTAAATGTGGGGCAGTGCCAATATGTGAGTTTGTTGACGGTGGCATGGCCAATACAATACACATAGCTGAGCTAATCCATGCTAAGTGTTCTGAAGGATCCGTATTTTGTAATGAACATGTGGACATATGTAGTGGTTTGACTCCAGCTTTAGAATGCAGAGCGGACTTAGCTCCACCAGTGCATCATTAAAAGTGTCAGTCAGGTGGTACTTAAAACGTGTACATGGGGTGTATGTGAGGGTGATGTGCTTTGAATGCGGTGTAGTGAAGCATGTGGCATATGTGTTGTTGTCCAAACATCTGTGCTTGTCTGTCCATGTGTGTGTAGTGTGGTGTATGTATTGTTTGTCCCATGTGTTTAGTGTGTTGTCTGTGTTATTTTGTGCATGTTGGCTTACCTACGAGTAGGTCATTGCCATTTTGTCCATTCTGAAAACGTTGGTTAATTGTTGATTGTCGAAGATGTAGGTATCATGTACGTTTCCCAGATATTTGGCGAGGATGTTAGTGAATATCCCGCAATGGTCCACAATGGCCTGCACATTAAATAAGTGTGCATGTTTCCTGTTCCTGAAGATGTGTTAAGTTGCAGAATGAGGGACAAGTTGGACAATTGTGCAGTCCATTAGACCCAGCACATGAGGGAACCCAGCAACTTGATAAAATCATTGTTTGATCTCCTGCTGCAGTTGCTGGGTGTTGTATAACCAGATGTGAGGCGGATGATGGCATCCCGGACCATAGGGAGGAAGCCAGACAAGAATGGTTGTGAGATACCACCCACTTGTTCTGCAGTGGTCTGAAATGATTCAGAGGCCAGCATGTGGAGAACAGCCAGGAGTTTGGTCATGGGTGGTATGGTTGTACGACTTTCCACTCTTGCTGTGATGCCTGGAGCAATGTGGTGGAGCATCTGTACAATGGACTCCCGCTTCAGACGAAACAGTCTGATGACCTCTTTGTCCCTGACTCCAAAGATGGATGCACATGTGTGGAATATTCTCTCCCTCCTTCTGCGCTGTCTTTGTGGTTGCAGTGGTGGTGGTTGTAGTTGCTGCGGTGGTGCTGGTGGCACTTGGCGTCATCACTGCTGTCTTCTCTGGGTGCCAAGCTGTGGCAGTAACAGGTCCGTGTTGTCCAGTTCTATGCCAGGGTTCTTTCTGTGTGTTTCCCTTATATACTTGTGGCTGGGCCTCATTTTAATGTCTGGTCTGATCAGGCGTTACATTTTTTATGCTAACCAGAGTTAGTGTCATTTTTTCGGGCCGATCCTAGGTGTGCGTTGTTTTTCCATCAGAAACTTGTAGAGTTGGCACTAGCGGGCTAGCGTAATTTTTTAGGAGGGAACGCCTACCTTGCATATCATTGTCATAAACGATGCAAGATGAGGAGGCACTCCTGAAAAATGATGCTAACTCCTGAAATTTGTTGATAGAGTGCTCTGGTGACACTACTAAATATGGCACTGGGTTTGCTCCGCTTTGGTGCAAAGCCTGTGCTATCATTTCTTAAATTTGGGCTTATATTGGTCTAATTTGAGCGGTGACATGGCCCCATACTAAGTTGAGCCGTTTGACCCCTTTTTTGTTTTAACTTAAATTCGTTGGTGGCTAGTTTGTGTTTTTCTGCCCCCCATCTCCACAGAGCACATTGGGGGCAAAACCCCCAATCTGCCTCCCTGGGGGCACAAAGACTGTATTGTTCCTGTTGGGGTGGGGGGTAAAGCCCTATCCTATGCAAGGGTTGGCCACTCCCACCCTTTCATTTTTTTATTTGCTCTCACTTCTCTGGTAGCTAGTAGGCTTTCTACACACAGTGGGCAGATTGGGGGCAACCCCTCCAATCTGTCTCCATGCTTTTCTGATCTCCCAGGTGAGCAGAAAGATTGCATTGCCCCTTTTAGGGTGAGGACATGGCCTATACCAGAGTAGGCCGACTCCATCCCATTGTTTTTTGTTTTTTTAGGAAATCCCTGGTGCCTTCCGAGGAGGCAGAAAGACTGTCTTTACCACTTTTGACAGTGGGGGTATGGCCCTAAGTCAGGGTGGACCACCTCTTCCCCTTTTGTACTCACTTTCCCTTACCTGGTAGCCAGTGGGCACTTAACCACATCTAGAGGGTATATTCGGGGCAAATACCCCCACCTGCTTACCAAGAGGTAGAAAGACTCTTCCCCCTTTGGGGACAAGGGCATGGCCCTATATGAGGGCGGGCCACCTCCCAACCTTTTCTTTATATACTTTCACTTCCCTAGTGGCTAGTGAGCTTTCTGCCCCAGGGGTGGGGGGGGGCAGCAGATTGGGGGCAAACCCCCAATCTGCCTCCCTGGGGGCACAAAGTCTGTATTGTCCCTGTAAGGGTAGGGAGTATAGCCCTAAGCCAGGGTGGGTAACTCCCAACGTTTTATTTTTTATTCCATTTCGCTTCCCTGGTAGCTAGTAGGCTTTCTACACACACTGGGAAGATTAGGGGCAACCCCCTCCAATCTGTCTCCAGGCTTTTCTGATACACCAGGGGAGCAGAAAGACGTATTTGCCCCCTTTGGGTTAAGGGCATGGCCCTATGCCAGAGTGGGACGACTCCATCCCTTTGTTTTTTATTTTTTAAAGAAATCCCTGGTGCCTTCCGAGGAGGCAGAAAGACTGGCAGGGTGGCCACCTCCTTCCCTTTTTTTATTCATTTTCACTTACCTGGTAGCTAGTGGGAGCTAAACCACATTCAGAGGGTAGACTGGGGGCAAACGCCCCCATCTGCATCCCAAGAGGGTAGAATGACTCTTCCCCCTTTTGGAACAAGGGCCTGGCCCTATATGAGGGTGGGCCACCTCCCAACCATTTATTTATATATTTTCACTTCTCTGGTGGTTAGTGGGCTTTCTGCCCCCGGGGGTGGAGGTGGGGGGTGGAGGATACAAGCAGATTGGAGGCAAACCTCCAATCTGCCTTGCTGGAACAGAAAAACTGTCTTTCTTCCTTTTGGAATGGGGGTGTGGCCTTGAATCAGGATGAGCCGCCCGCACTCCATTTCTTTCATTTATTTCCCTAGAGGCTAGTTCCTTTCTTCCCACTGAGGGCATATTGGGGGGAAACAGTCCCATCCACTTGATTGTGCTCATGGGAGGAACAAAGGTCTATGACCTGGCAGGCGGCTCCCCACAAAAGAATAATACCTCATGTCTAGTGGTGTGGATCCCTGTTTGGAGTTTGTCCTCTGAGGGTGATGTCCAGGTAGGGATTTACTAGTGAGAGATTGTAGCATCGGGATCTGTTCACTTTAATTTTGTTATGATGTAATCTATGTTGTGTGTGGTGTCATTATGTTCTTTTGGAATATGGGTTCTGGAATTATCAGGTAGACTGAGTTCCTTGATCTGCCTGGGTGTTCCTGCTGGTGTGGGTCTTATCTTTGGACTTTATACTATCATCATATTGTGTGTGGAGTCTTGGAATTAGGACCAGCTCACTTCATCCACCACTCTACAGTATTTGGAAAGGCAAGATTCTCTTCCAGCGTTACCTCTCCCGTGCAAATTGATGCTTGAGGGGCCAAGAAATGCCCCGGGCACTGACGCAAGTGAATAAAATGAGCCTATCTGCTCATTTTACCTTTACAAGAATGATGTCAGCACACCATGCACACCGATCATCACTAGGGCCAGATGTCAGGCTGTGGAGCAACTAGGGTTGCCACCTGTCCTGTTTTCTACCAGCACCACCAGTATTTTAATGCTCCAGCCAGTGCAAAAATAAGCAAAATCAACTAAAGACAGAATTTTTTGCCCTTATCTGTACATGGTTCAAACAGCAAATATAAATAGCAAGCACTTTTAAATGTGCTCTATAGCAGTGTTAATGATAACTGACTAAAATGTAAAGTAAACAAAGGCAGAAAAGTAATGCTACAAATGAATACATTCAATAAAGGTTTTAGGGGGTGATTCTAACTCTGGCGGGCGGCGGAGGCCGCCCGCCAGAGTTCCCCCCTCCAGAATACCGCACCGCGGTCGTAAGACCGCTGCGGTCATTCTGGGTTTTCCACTGGGCTTGCGGGCGACCGCCAAAAGGCCGCCCGCCAGCCCAGTGGAAAACAACCTTCCCACGAGGACGCCGGCTCTGAATGGAGCCGGCGGAGTGGGAAGGTGCGACGGGTGCAGTTGCACCCGTCGCGAATTTCACTGTCTGCAATGCAGAGGGTGAAATTCAAAGTGTGGCCCTCTTACGGGGGCCCCTGCAGTGCCCATGCCATTGGCATGGGCACTGCAGGGGCCCCCAGGGGCCCCACGACACCCCATACCGCCATCCTGTTCCTGGCGGCAGAGCCGCCAGGAACAGGATGGCGGTATGGGGTGTCAGAATCCCCATGGCGGCGCAGCGAGCTGCGCCGCCATGGATGATTCTTTTGGGCAGCGGAAAACCGGCGGGAGACCGCCGGTTTTCCTCTTCTGACCGCAGCCAAACCGCCGCGGTCAGAATGCCCTGCGGGGCACCGTCAGCCTGTTGGCGGTGCTCCCGCCAACCCTGGCCCCGGCGGTCCATGACCGCCGGGGTCAGAATGACCCCCTTAATGTCATATTTAGTGTCATAACCGGGACCTCTGAAGCCTCTTAAAACAAGAACAAATGGCCAGTATTTTTCTCTTGGAAAGGTAGCAGCCCTTCGGGCAACAAAAGCTGTGCGCATGGGGGGTGAGTTGGGGGAGGTTGTTAATTGACTAGAAACACAAAGCTCTAGAAATTCACTTAGAAACAAGGCAAGGTTAAAGTGACATTCTAGTTAGGTACTGCAATAAAATGTAAGAAAATCTACAAATTTACTGAAACACAAAGGTTATAGTGAGGCTATACTAAGGCATTGAAATAACAGAAAGCCAACATTTAAAAGCCAAATAACTACTGAAAGTCACCAGTTATAATTCACTGAACTAATTATAACCCCTGATTTGCCCTTCTTATGACCTCACATATTACAAAACTCATGACGTTAAATGACTCCATGGATGACATAAGAAACACCCTTCACTCATTATTTTTCTTCTATTCAAAATATACCCATTCTTTCCTGCTGTCACAACTTACTCGAGGACTCTGGAGCCCATTTTAGTACCATGTGGCTCTACAACCACTAACATAATATAAAACTAACACATAAACCATTTTAAAACACAAATATTCATAATTGGGGAGGGGGACTACACAATATATATACAACCAGAACAGAAACCAAATAGGTAATGCTGCGTTTATTTAAGTAAAAATAATCGATTAAGCTAAACGTCTTCATAACGTCAAACATTATTTGAAAAGAAGGAAGAGGCGGAGGAAAACCACAGATATTACAATTGAGGAAACCTTTTGTAATAGCTTTTTTGATAATGCTGTCATGTAGCGACATCTGGTGGTCGTCTCTGAAAATGCAAGAAAAAGGCGCACAGCAAATATTGTAAGGGTGTGTATGAATGCAAAAAAATCGAACTATTGTTTTTCAAATCTTTCGAGTCTGTACAGTGAGAGACAGTTCATTAATGTCTGCTCTATTGCATTTGATTTGTAAGGTTGTTACCCTAAACAAAACGTACTACTTACAGCGAAAGTAACACTTTGTTTCAAAGTGTGTCCAGAACCCTGTGAAAAAGTTGTAAGCTGTTTGTAACTCCCTGCACATGTCCAAAATATAATCAATAAACTATTAACAACTATCAGAGTCATAAATAATAAAGATGACCTTTACAAAAAGTATTTATGGAATCATAAGGACGGGTCTCAATTCACTTTAAAGGTGCTAATTGATGATGTCAACTTTAACAAAGAAAACTAAGTAGTGGCAGCTTTTTGTGAATTTATTAATGGCTAATGGAAAACCATTGTTTCGAGATAATTAATAAGCAGTAGTTCTGAATAATGAACTATGGGGGTCATTCTGACCTCGGCGGTAAAAGCCGCTTACCGCCGGTCAGAAGGCCGCCACAATACCGCCGCGGTCAGCCACCACGGACATTCTGACCCACAACTGCAAAACCTCCGAAAATCCGCCCTCCACTGCAGTCCGCCACATCAGCGGCCAGCGGTAAACTGGAGAAGACCAAACCACCACCGCCAAGCCAACAGAAATACGCCCATCCCATTATGACCCGCAAATCGACGCGGCGGTCATTCAACCGCGGTATTCCATTGGCGGTAGACCCCGCCACGGTCAAAATACACACACCTTTACAAACCCCTACCACATTGGACAATTTGAAAGGCACACACCTGAAACCCATACACACACCACTCCCACACATCCAATACCATATAAAACACACACCCACAAACCCCTACCAACAAAAACCAGAGACGAAGAAGAGAGAGACACACATCAGAGAATAGATAGCCAGACACACAGAGGCACACCGCAATATCACACACACCACATAGAAGCACAAAGCACCACACACCAACACACACATCATCACATACACCACCCCACACCTCATACACTCCACCCCATGGCACCACAAAGGCACCCACGCTTTTCGGACCAAGAACTCCGGGTCATGGTGGAGGAGATCATAAGAGTGGAACCCCAGCTCTTCGGCTCACAGGTCCAGCACACCACCATAGCGAGGAAGGCGGAGCTCTGGCAGCGGATCGTGGACAGGGTCAACGCGGTGGGACAGCATCCCAGAAATCGAGAGGACATCCGCAAACGATGGAACGACCTACGGGGGAAGGTGTGCTCGATGGTCTCGCGACACAACATCGCAGTGCAGAAGACTGGCGGGGGACCCACACCCACTCCACCCGAATTCACAACATGGGAGCAGGAGGTATTCAACATCCTGCATCCTGATGGCCTCGCTGGAGTACACAGAGGAATGGACTCTGGTAAGTACAAGGCCAACCACTTCACCCCACCCCCAGCATGCTAACCCCCACCCTCACCCCCAACCCCCCAGCACACATCCTCCCTGAGAATGTCTCCCCAGCACAACCCACCCAACCCCTGCATGCCACCCCCAAACTATGGACACCCATCACCTAAGCATGACCACTGCACATACCCATCACCCCCCCCCCCCCCACAAAACACCCTCACAACACCTCCCCCAAGGGAATGCCAGCACTGGGGGACAAGGGCACCTATAAAACGCAAGCTAATGCACACACAGAAACAATAACCATACCCTCTTACCCCATGCAGGACCCGAACGACAACACACCGGTCAGGAGGGACCAGAAATGTCCATCCCACCCCCGGAACAGGCCACTAGTGATGACAGCAGCTCTGTCGACCTGGAACCTGACGACCAGCCCGGACCATCGGGGACCTCTGGGCAGTCGGTTCCCCTCACCCAGACACAGGCCACTGCGGACCCAACCCCCTCTGGGAACAACCGCACAGCTCCCACCCAGCGGGCCCATGCCTCTGTCTCTAGGATAGGTCAAGCAGCGGTGTGTCTACCACTACAGGGCTACCAGGGTAACCCACCAACCCAACAACAACAGGGACCTGGGGGCAGTGGGAGTGGGCACACCGTCCAGGGGACAGAGGCCCAGGGAAACAGGGCAACTCGGAGGGCTGCTGTGCGACAGGGGGGGGAGGAGAGGCCCAGGGAACCCACTCTCCAAGAGGCCCTCACCACCATCATGGCTGCCTACCACCACTCACAAGAGACGATGGCGACGGTACTGGCCAGGTTCCAGGAGATCCAGGCACAGCAGGAGCAACGCTACATGGGGTTCAGCGACCAACTCAGCAACATCTCAACCGCTATGGGGAGCATAGTCCAGGCCCTGAACCACATAGAGGACACGTTTCGGGACTATGTGGCATCACACAGGGCCCCTGTCACTAGCCAGGAACAGGAACAGCCTACCACCTCCGCCGGCGCTAGTGGACAGGAGGCCCCACCACAACGACAGCCCCCCAGAACCCCACCTCCTGCTGAACAACAACCGCCCCGCAAAAGGAGCCTGAGATCAAAAAAACCGACAGAGTAGGATGTCAAGTCCCCCGCCAGCATCACATACCCCCTGAAGTCCTCCCACTGTCCCACTTTGCCACCCTGTCAAACCTTGAACTGCCCCTGCTCCATCCTGCCACAGGCGTATGGACAATGCACCTGTGAGACTGAGAACTGGACTCCGCCATGGACATTACTCCACCCCCACCCATCACTGTTTCACCATCATGTACCAATATCTATGCACTAATAATAAATCACACATTGCACTGAAATCAATCAGGACTCAGGCTGTCTTATTTACAAATGTATGACACATTACATATCAATTACGTACTGTGAACATTGTGAATTACACATACCGAGGTAACTTAGCATTAGTCCATGGGCCAACCAAGCCGAGGTCACGCAGTGGCTCATACAGCACAGAAAAGGGAAGGGAAATTCAAACATCATGTCCATAGGTCTGGGGGGAAACCGACAAAGTTGAGATGCAGGAGGCTTTCAGGAAATGTAAAATGGCATGGGTGATCATTATCTGTGTGCTACTGGAAATACTGTGCTATTACTCTGTCCCTGTTGTCTGTGTCGTCCTCTGAGTCTTCCTCCTCTTCACTCTCCGCAGGCTCCACAGCTACTTCAACACCACCATCTGCACCATCCTCCTGCAGGAAAGGGACCTGACGTCGCAATGCCAGATTGTGAAGCATACAGCAGGCCACGATGATGTGGCACACCTTCTTTGGTGAGTACATCAGGGATCCCCCAGTCATATGCAGGCACCTAAACCTGGCCTTCAGGAGGCCAAAGGTCCTTTCGATGATCCTCCTAGTTCGCCCATGGGCCTCATTGTACCGTTCCTCTGCCCTGGTCCGGGGATTCCTTACTGGGGTCAGTAGCCAAGGCAGGTTGGGGTAACCAGAGTCACCTATTAGCCACACACGTTGTCTCTGTAGCTGCTCCATCACATAGGGGATGCTGCTATTTCGCATCACATACGCGTCATGCACTGACCCTGGGAACTTGGCATTTACATGGGAGATGTACTGGTCAGCCAAACGGACCACCTGGACATTCATCGAATGATAACTTTTTCTGTTTTGGTACACCTGCTCATCGTCTTTTGGGGGTACCAAAGCCACATGGGTCCCATCAATGGCACCAATGATGTTGGGGATATGTCCAAGGGCATAGATATCACCCTTCACTGTAGGCAAGTCACCCTCCTCTGGGAAAATGATGTAGCTCCGCATGAGTTTCATCAGGGCAGACAACACTCTACTCAAAATCTTTGAAAACATAGGCTGAGACATTCCAGATGACATGGCCACTGTGGTCTGGAATGACCCACTTGCCAAAAAATGGAGGACTGACAAAACCTGCACCAGAGGGGGAATCCCTGTGGGTTGGCGGATGGGGGACATCAGGGCTGGCTCCAGCTGGGCACACAGTTCATGGATAGTGGCTCGGTCAAGTCGGTATCGTAGTATGATGTGGCGTTCTTCCATTGTCGACAGGTCCACCAGCGGTCGGTACACGCGAGGATTCCTCCTTCTCATCGCAAGTCCCAGCGGACGGTGCCTAGGAAGGACAACATGGACCACAGAGTCAGCCAAACCACAGGTACGTACAGACAGCTTGCACAGTTAAAGAATGGCAATGGGTTGAAAGGCGTGTATGTGTGGCAATGCAAGGCCTAGGCCTGTGTGTCGCATTCAAAATTAAGCCATGTAGGCCCTTGAAATGGCGGCTGCCTGACCTGTGAAGTGGGACAATGGGATGTGAGGTCAATGCGCTGGCGGGGCACACCGTGGCGGTAGGCGGTCGAAGACCGCGGCGCAAAGCCGCATTGGTTAACATTGAAGCCTATGGGTTTCAGGAGCCAATGACGAAGTGCGCCGGTGGTCGCGGTACGCACCGCCGCGGTACGCACCGCTGCGGGCGTGACCGCCATTTTCTATCTGATTAATCACTCGAGACCTGATCATCCACAGGAGAGGACCTATACTGCAAGTGCTGCTGTGACCTCGGTCTGGAAGATACAATGGCTGCTGCGACTGGGGAAAGGGCCCCTGCCTTCACGTCTGAAGAGTTGGAGAAGCTCGTGGATGGGGTCCTCCCCCAGTATGCGCTACTCTACGGTCCTCCAGACCAACAAGTGAGTACACCGGGTGCACATGGAATGGGCTATGCCTGTGTGGATTGGGGTGGATGTAAGTTGGTGGGGTGGGGGGCGAATGAGGAGTGCGACGCCCGACACATGAGAGCATGTGCCATATGGCAAAGTTGGTGGGGGGGGCAATCACATCTAACATGCAGGTCATTGAGGAATTCCTCCTTTCCACCCTGTACATGTCAAATAGGTCAGCGCCCATCAGAAGATCGAGATTTGGCGTGCCATCGCCAAGGAAGTCCGGAACTTGGGGGTCCACAACAGACGGGGCACCCACTGCCGCAAGAGGTGGGAGGACATCCGCCGCGGAACAAGGAAGACCGCAGAAACACTGCTGGGGATGGCCTCCCAACCTAGGAGGGGTGCCAGTCGCACCATGACCCCCCTGATGTCCCGGATCCTGGCGGTGGCTTACCCAGAATTGGATGGGCGCTTTAAGACATCACAGCAGACACAAGGGGGTGAGTATCAGCACATTCTCCTATCTTTCTGCGCAGTGGAGGCGTCTGGGTGGGGGAGGAGGGCTGTGGGGGACATTAGGCCAGGGCGCTTTCTGTAGTGTAGTCCTCTCCCTTAGGCATGGCCCTGTGCCCCCGGCCCCCACCTCGGTAGGGTGACAAGTACAGCCATTGAAGGTCCAGCATCTCCCATGTGCGCGTTTGACGTCTCTTGGCCTGTTGTCCTAGTCAGTAGTACTGAGTAGTGTACCCCGAATGCGCGGCTTAGTGCATTAGGCTCCTGTGTCTGTCCTCTCCGCCAACGGTGTTGACATTGCATGCACTCAACCTGCTCTTCTTTTTTCTCCCCCCACCCTTTCTCTTCATCTTCTTGTGCATGTGTGCATTAGCATCATCAGGCGGAGGAGATTTGGCATCGGAGCACGAGGGAGCTGCAGGACACAAGGCCCCGGTGGGCCCAGGAACAGACACCGAGGGCACCAGTGATCCGGAGGGCGAGGGGAGCACCACGACGGGGACCGCTGGTGAGAGCTGCGAAAGCGACACGTCTTCGGATGGGTGCTCCCTAGCGGTGGCGGCAACATCTGTGCCCCCCGCCTCTACAGGTACAGCTGCCACCCAGCGCACCAGCCCCGCCCTCCCAGCAGCCCCTCAGTCTTCGCTCCGTGCCGGTTCGCCCAGGAAGGCGCGCGTCTCCTTCGCCCCAGGCACCTCAGCCCCTGCCCCTGTTGCCCCTGCTGCCCTCAGTGCGGAGCTCATTGACCTGGTAAGGACACTCATTGTTGGGCAGACGACCCTTTTGAATGCCATCCAGGGTGTGCAAAGGGAGGTGCAACAGAGCAATGCGTACCTGGAGGGCATTCATTCGGGTCAGGCTGCCCATCAACGAGCGTTCACTGCTCTGGCCTCAGCACTGACGGCAGCCATTGTCCCTGTTTCCAACCTCCCTCTTCTTACTGCCTCCAGCCTTTCTCTGTCTCCTGTTCCTCAGCCTATCCCATCCACACCATCAGACCAGCCTGCACACACCTCAACACCCAAGAGCAGCTCATCCAAACACAAGCACCACAGATCCCACAAACACTCACCCAAGCAACACCCAGATGCAGACATGCCAACAGCCACTGCCACCCCTGTGTCCCCCTCCTCCTCGTCTCCCTCCTCCCTCCCTGTGATGTCTACACTCACACCTGCATGCACCCCAACATCAGCCAGTGCTTCCATCACCACCTCACCCTCCAGTACAGTCCACACTCGTGCAGTCACCACCCCCACTGCCATTTACACGTCCCCTGTGTCCTCTCCCACTGTGTCTGTCACCCCCTCTTCCAAGACACACAAACGCAGGCAGCCACCCACCCAACAGCCATCCACCTCACGACAGCCTACAGCACCAGCACCTTCACCCAATGACAGCACACCTGACTCTCCTACAACCACCTCCTCTACCTCCACTTCCATCTCCACTTCTCCTACCTTTTACCTTGGCCCTAAAAAACTTTTCCTGGCTAACCTTGACCTCTTTCCCCCCGATGAGCTCCCCCATCAATCTTCAAAGAGTCCCAAGAGCACCGCAGCCACCACCAGCCCAGCTTCGGGTGTCACTGTTGTGCATGGGTTCTGGAGCCCACCCTTTGCCAGCAGTGACACATCCATCAGCAGCAAGGACACGTCCAGCCCCCCCCCCCGGCAAGAGGACCCGCAAAAACAAGGGCCGCCGTGCGAGGACCGACAGGGCTGCCCCCAAGGAGCAATGTGCGGCCACTTCACCACCCACACCATCTAGGGGAGGCAAGGGCCCGAGAGCCCCATCAAAGGAGCGGAAGGGCAGCAGGAGCGCGGAGAAGGTGGACCCCACATGCCACATCCCAGCTGGGAAGGAGGACACTAAGGAGGCCAGGAGTCCGTCACCAAAGGGTCCAGAAACGTCACGGTCCGAGGGCGACTGAGCCGGGAGTCCAGGCCAGGTCTGGCTCCCTTGACCTGCTGGATGAGCACCGCTGAACAGGGCCCGCGGGGCAGAAGTGCACCGCTGAACAGGGCCCCGCCGTGGAGATAGGCACCGCTGAACAGGGCCCGCGGTGCAGAAGAGCACCGCTGAACAGGGCCCCGCCGTGGAGATAAGCACTGCTGAACAGGGCCCGCGGTGCAGAAGAGCACCGCTGAACAGGGCCCCGCCGTGGAGATAGGCACCGCTGAACAGGGCCCGCGGTGCAGAAGAGCACCGCTGGACAGGGCCCCGCCGTGGAGATAGGCACCGCTGAACAGGGCCCGCGGTGCAGAAGAGCACCGCTGAACAGGGCCCCGCCGTGGAGATAGGCACCGCTGAACTGGGCCCGTGGTGCAGAAGAGCACCGCTGAACAGGGCCCCGCCGTGGAGATAGGCACCGCTGAACAGGGCCCGCGGTGCAGAAGAGCACCGCTGAACAGGGCCCCGCCGTGGAGATAGGCACCGCTGAACAGGGCCCGCGGTGCAGAAGAGCACCGCTGAACAGGGCCCCGCCGTCTCAAGCACCGCTCCGCTGGGCCCTTCATCTCAAGCACCGCTCCGCTGGGCACCGCTGTCTCTCCACCTCTCCGCTGGGCCCTTCTTCTCAAGCACCGCTCCGCTGGGCACCGCCGTCTCAAGCACCGCTCCGCTGGGCCCTTCATCTAAAGCACCGCTCCGCTGGGCCCTTCCTGTCATGCACCGCTCCGCTGGGCACCGCCGTCTCAAGCACCGCTCCGCTGGGCCCTTCATCTCAAGCACCGCTCCGCTGGGCCCTTCATCTCAAGCACCACTCCGCTGGGCCCTTCCTGTCATGCACCGCTCCGCTGGGCACCGCCGTCTCAAGCACCGCTCCGCTGGGCCCTTCATGTCAAGCACCGCTCCGCTGGGCCCTTCATCTCAAGCACCGCTCCGCTGGGCCCTTCCTGTCATGCACCGCTCCGCTGGGCACCGCCGTCCCAAGCACCGCTCCGCTGGGCCCTTCTTCTCAAGCACCGGTCCGCTGGGCACCGCCGTCTCAAGCACCGCTCCGCTGGGCCCTTCATCTCAAGCACCGCTCCGCTGGGCACCGCCGTCTCAAGCACCGCTCCGCTGGGCACCGCCGTCTCAAGCACCGCTCCGCTGGGCACGGCCGTCTCAAGCACCGCTCCGCTGGGCCCTTCTTCTCAAGCACCGCTCCGCTGAGCACCGCTGTCTCAATCACTGTTTATGGTTCACTGTGCCCACCATGCCTCCTCCTTGACCAGTGGAGACTGTCATCCACCTGATGGACTGTGGCTTTGCACTCCCCAGGATGGTCCAGTGGGCAGCCCACCCACTGTAGAGACATTGAGAGACTGTGGCTTTGCACTCCCCAGGATGGTCCAGTGGGCAGCCCACCCACTGTAGAGACATTGAGAGACTGTGGCTTTGCACTCCCCAGGATGGTACAGTGGGCAGCCCACCCACTGTAGAGACATTGAGAGACTGTGGCTTTGCACTCCCCAGGATGGTCCAGTGGGCAGCCCACCCACTGTAGAGACATTGAGAGACTGTGGCTTTGCACTCCCCAGGATGGTCCAGTGGGCAGCCCACCCACTGTAGAGACATTGAGAGACTGTGGCTTTGCACTGCCCAGGATGGTACAGTGGGCAGCCCACCCACTGTAGAGACATTGAGAGACTGTGGCTTGGCATGGTGGCTCCTCGTGGATCTGGCGTCGTGGACTCATGTGGCTGTGGTGCCCCCCCTTCCCTTCCCCCTGAGGTGCCTGTAGTTTTTACATCTGATGCCCCTGCAGTGTTCTCTCCAAAGGACTCAGGTCTCCTGTGTGGGCTTTGCCCTTATTTCTCAAAACTTTGGCCCACGGACATAATGAATTCGTAGGATGTGCAGGACTTGGTACTTCAGTTTTACACTGATGTGTATGTCATTAGTTTTGTTGTGAATATCTTTCATGGTTGTACGATAATTTTCAGGAGCTTTTTGGTACATAAATATTTATTCCAAATTTGATTATGTCCTAGCATTTTTCGGGGGTGTTTGGGTGGTGTCACTGTGACTTGTTGCTCTGCATTGGTGTGTACATAGTTGGGGGGGGGGGTCGCATATGTGTGTGCCCGTAACCTTTCGTCCTCCCCCTCCCGTGTGTCGTAGGTGCAGTACTCACCGTTGTCGTCTGCGCCGGACTTCGTACTCGTGGTAGATGAGAAGGTAGACGAGAGCAGGTAGGATGTTTAATTCGGGTTCCATGCTGTCCTCCTTCCTCCTGGAGTGCGTAGTGGTGAGCGTTTTCCCGTCCGTAGTCTGTTTCCGCCGTGTTTTTATCGGCGGTGCTCCCGCCCCGGAAAAGGTGGCGGATTGGTGAGTTGTAATAGTGTGGGCGGTACATTGGCTGCCGCCTGGCTGTTGGCGGTGACCGCCGCGCTGTTTGTTTGTACCGCCGTGGCGGTCGGAGTGTTAAAGTGGCTGTCTGTGTTGGCGGTTCCCGCCAGGGTCAGAATCCCATATTTTTTACTGCCAGCCTGTTGGCGGGTTGGCCGCCGCTTTAACACCGACCGCCAGGGTTAGAATCACCCCCTATATGCTTTATATTTTGTACATAGCTCCAGCAGCAGCTTTAGCCTAGATATTGTTCTAAGTGGAATACAGGTTGCCATTTTTAACATGTAATTAGTCTGCCCATGATTTTTGAACTCTACGTATCATTGTGCACATAGATTCCAAACAAGGTACCAGCATTTGAAATCAATGCATTGATACATTTGTTTTTATCTGTTTTGTAAACCACCAAACATATAACGTTCCTGCTCTCTGTTACCTTGATGAAATGGATTTGCCAATACAAAATGGGCGAGGTGGGAGATACATATGGGAAGAAGTATCCTCTGCTGTACAGAAGAAGGACATTGCAAGTTACTGAGGAGTCCAGGACCGTAGAGAGGAATGAAGAGGAATACCGAGCTCCTTTATAAGGTTATGGAACACCGAGGTGACTTGCAATATTCTTATCATGCATGGCAGAAGGTACACTATTCCTTATCATACATGGGCATACTGTCACCTTTACCACAATCCACTTAAATCCTTGGTGAGTGGTTCTTTCATATGAAAGAAAGAGCATATTTGTAAATATGAAAAATAAAACTAGAATCTCTAGTGCCAAATTAAACACATCAAAACAGCTTTTAGATGTTTGTTGCAAAATGATATTAGAATACATTTAATAAAAGTCAGTTTTTTAAGGCACAGTAGCTCTGAATGTGTAGAAACATGTGGTAAGGCTCTAAATTTTCTATAATTATTTAAAGATTGAAAAAAAAATATGTTGCCATAAATATCTTCTTTCTCCTTTTCAATGCACAGCTAGAAAAACAGAGCAGAAGAAGGGAAAGTATTAGTTCTTCAAACCCCTGCTTTAATTATGCAGAATTACATGACCTGCCCTTACTCTTGGCTGCTTACTCTTGCAGCAGGCAATGTGATGTCAGAAGTCAACTGTATTATGAATTAAGTTATTATAGGTGAGGGGCTATGTTTTTCCTTTATTATGCATGGGATTCCACAATCCCTGTATAAACATCGGTCTCTAATTTCTTTATATTAGGCAACTTGTGACACACCCAGTCATCTATTGTACACATATTTAAGTGTTTGGTGGTGTACAATATGAACTGCCCCAGAATTATTCATGAGGAAGTGTTGACCATTCAAACAGTTTACAGATAGAAACATACACATTTAGAAGGACCTTACATAAATGGACTCTGCGTCACATATTTTAGCTGTATCCAGTCAACTGTACATACCGTCATTGAAATGACCCCGGAACTAAGGCACCTCAAGGAAAGCTGAATCAAGACTTCTCCTGCTACAGCACTAAAGTTAGAGCATTTTAATCGAGAGCCACTGTGAAATGTAAGACTCAAACATGCTACTGTAAGCTTAGAAAAAGCAATGCATGGTTGAGTATTTTGCCCCGGTAAAATTCTACTTCAACACTATTTATAAGTTGTTATTCCATAGTCTTATAGGGGCCATCCCTGGTATGACGGTCGCCATCACTGGTATATTAGGGCTATGTCTTTCACATTTTACGCCATGCCTGTTGTTAAGGTTGTCACAACTAGCATATTAGGCCATCCATTTCATCATGATGGGCATTCCTGGCATGAAATGGTCTTCAATAGAATATGGTGGTCATAGATAGACATATAAGGCTGAACCTGGGCATGTGAGGCTGAATCTGAGCTTGTAAGGCTATCATGTAATGTTATGGTAAGTTGTTTTTATCATTTGTATTGTAGAACATTGCTAGGGGCATACCTTCAAATCTAAGTACATGACAACAAATGAAAACAAACCAACAGTTCATAAAACATACAATGGAAGAAAAAAACACATAGAGAAATAACTGTCTAAGTAGATGACAACAAATCAAGACAAACCAACAGTTCATAAAACATATAATGGAAGAAAAAAATACATAAAGAAATAACTACTGAAAGTTAAAAAATAGCAGAATAGAAACGAAGCATAAAATGATAGCGTGCTAGAGGAAATACTGAAGGATTTGCTTTAAATTGAGAGAAATGTAAGGCAATATATGGTGATGTGGGGTAGGGATAAATTAGAGCACTTGATGAAAATTACAAGTGAAGAAACATGGAATAAATAAGTGTATTAAGAAAAAATTACGGCATATTTTAAGGACAATCCTGGAGTACTTTCCATAAACGACAATTTAATATACAAAGTGCAACCCTCTATGATTAAACATTAAAAACCTCTGCATGAAACATAAAACGACCCTTTCTGTAAACACCAAGAAATGTTTACTGAAAATAAGCGTATTTATTAAAAAAAGTGATAAACTGGTATTTAGGGGCACAGTTAGCATATTTTCAGAAAATGACAACATTTTGTTTTGCACAGAATGTATGTGGCTCCAAAGTATGTTTCGAGTTGATATTGAGTCATTGATGAAGTTGCTGATATTATATACATGTTGAACTATGAAACAACTTGGTGATTGTATTGTATTATATTGTATTGAATCGAATTGTATTGTATTGCAGCATTTTTATAGTGGTTATTATCCATATTTGGGATGCTTAAGGACTTGCCTACATAAGCAGCATGCTGCACTGTGTGGGGTCTGTGGTTGGAAGGATGTTTATTTTGTTTTGATTCTATGTGGGAAGTGTTTCCATGTCACAAGTGATGACCACGAGGTGCAGTTAGCATGGATTGGGACGCAGCGCACAGCAGTGTGTTGGCTGATAAAGTGTTAAGAGACAGAAACACAGTTTAATGGTTTTCAGCATGTTGGTAGTTTTGAACAGCTCTGTAGGTCCCTTTATGCTATTTCATATAATAATCTTTTTAGCTGGTTATTGCACTAGGCTAAGCGATCTGATATTTTGTGTTCCTGAGCTGGCATGGTTGTAGGAAGAGAGAAGTGGAGAGAAATGTTGGGATGGGCATTGTATCAACCCCTATCTGAGTGGCTCTATGAAATGTAAAGTAATCAGATTCTATAGCTATTTGGGGGGTCTGTAGAGAATGGTCTATATTAAAGTCCTCCAAAAGCTGACTGTTGCGTATTATGTATTTAGTATTATTGTGGACCATAGCCATTATATAGTGAAGTACATAACTATCTATTGCCAAGGCATTCTATAGGTCAGCCCTTTTTGCTTACCTGCAGAAGCAAAGCTGTTTGCTGGTTGAGTTATTTGCAATTCGTGCGTTGTAAGCTAAGGTTTAAGCATGAGGGTGCAACTGTTTTCAGGGCTCTGTTGTTGGGATGCGGGTGGTACAGTAATCTAGGAAAATAGTCAAGTTGTCAATTGTCTTAAGGAAGTGGTTATGCTAGTGGGTGTTTCTGATGCTTGCTGATAGAATGTTCCAGAGGTAGGCGGCTTGTATTGAGAAAGCAGTGCCTCCTAAGGATTTCTTGTGGTAGGGTGGTATAATGATAAGTGATACAAGCCTGGAGCAAAGTGTTCTGTTTTTTTCTTTGCTTGAATTTTTTTGTAGGTATGGCGGTCCTTTTCTTTGTGAGGGTCTGTGGACTGTGCAGAGTGTCTAAATTTGAAAGTTTCCTTGCCTTCCCAAAGCCTTGGCAATCACACGAGGACATTTTGTCATCAATATTGATAGCCTTTTATAATGATATCATCACTAGGCATAATTCATAACCAGGACCTGAGCCTTTAAAACAGTTGTAAATGTAGGGTTTTGTCTGTTAACGGAACCTGTAATGTCTTTGAAACGTGAGAACTAGCTATGCTTTTTTTACTAGAATGACAGGGCTGATTTATGCTGCTTGTGGTTGTGAGACCTACACAACTATTAATTTTTCCATCCAAAATAACTATTACTCCTTCCAAAATGTATTTGCAAAAATGTTGTATGACTTTGTTTCTACTTGGATGGAGCCAGTTAGAGAAATGAAAGGAATTGCACAGTAGAATTGAAGATAGATGCTTTATAAATTTTAAAAAATGATAGTCCATCGGGTATTGTATTTATTTTCAACTGCCAGGAAAATATATGTTATTATTTCCCAGTTGTATCCCTCTCCCCCAAAAGAAACCCATAAAATGATGAGTTTGATGAATAGGCAATAAGTAATGTGATATTTGAAAAGTATTAATACACAACTGTTCTACATTTTTTTACTTTCTTGATAGGAAAATTGCACTATAAAATGGACAGTTTGTCCTATTTTCTACATTTTCATTGGTGATTAACTCATACGTTCCATCCTTACTCATCCTCCACAGAGTAACTGAGATCCCTAGGTACACTCATTAATACTATTTACCCAAAGAATTTACACGTAACCAGTTTTGAATAAAAGAGCTCCATCTGTCACCAGTACTGGCAGTCAGGCCACGTATCTTAAGGTACCAGTGATATTTCCTCTTTACTTATATCACCAATAATATTCTAAATTTTTCTTGCACTGCGAATCATTATTTATTATATAAGTAAAAAAAAACTAGTTATAATGCTACTCACAATTGTCACTAATGATAACCCATCAGTTATGGAATCGCTTATGATGTCTGTAGCTTTTCAGTCCATTAAAGCCCCACCCATGGCCACAGAGGGACTGATTTAGACTTTGGCCAAGGGTTTTGTGACATTTATCCCATGCACCTTATGAGAAGTGCCATAAGAAGGGTATGCACTTGTAATAAGGCAGACAGGATATCCGTCATATTTGTGACAGGGTAACCAGTACCTCAAACTCTAAATCAGGCCCTGAGTCACCTACAATGGCAGTTCAGTTATTGCGCTAAATACAAAGGCCCATTTTATACTTTTTTAGCACTGCATTTGCGTCGTTTTTTTAATGCAAAATCGGCACAAATGAACAAAATACAATTGTTTTTTGTAAGTTTGCGCTACTTTTGCGTCAAAAAACGATGCAAATGCGGCGCTGATAAAGTATAAATATGGGCCAAAGTCTTGAAAGGGCCTGAAGGAGACACCAAAGCTTTATTGCTCCAATGGCAGCATTTCTTTTCCATGACCTGAATGTCTGTTTGGCATCCCTAAAAATCACATTCAGTGCGCCTAGTGGGTACATTCTTGCAGCAGCCACCTAATTAATAAGATTCTGCACCACAGAATACCTCTGCTGTTGTTACTGGGCTGCAGCAGTATTGCAAATTCAGGGCACCCTGCAGTTTAGCAACATCGATAGGTCAGTTGTACAATAAAAAATGCAAGCCAGACCTATCGGCTTTGCCAATGCCTGTTTAGCTGTTTACAGGAATTTACTTGCTATATGAGCATTTTCAACTTGTGCAAATCACATCACTGCCCTAGAACTAAGTACACAATAAACAAAAATGGTATTATAGAAAGTAATAAGAACTACACCAGTGCTTAATTTGAACTAGTGGTTGCAGGTGGGGCCCGCCAGCATCCATTTATGGGACTGGTACATATTTTTCCAGATCACACTTTGACCCAGATGCAGAGAGTGAAAAACGTACATGGGGATAGGAGGAGGAAAAGAAAACCAGAAACATTGTGACAAAGAGTGAAAGCATGAACCTGCAAGAGTGAGATACAGGGGTAGGATGATGGATGAAAGAGGCATCACCTGGAAACAAGCCTTGGTATTCAGCACACTGACATTCAGTAGCACTGGCAGCAAGCTGCTGAGCAAAACTTTGGGCCATGGCACTTGTCCTTTTACAAATGGAGCATTATACTACACTATTAAGTTGCTCATTTATATGACGTGAGTGTGAAAAGTCGTTTTGTGATGTCTTTTAGGTAGTATGAACACACGCGGCATTCATACCTGATAAGTATACCAGATCCATCTGAGACTAGTTAGGCCAGTCTTGGACTTTTACTTAAAATTCTGGGACTTGTAATCCTGACTTTGTAAAGGGTTAAAAAAGACTTCAAGTCGAAGACCGCTAATAAAAAAAGCATTTGCAATGCAATGGGTCTCGCGTTTGCTTGAGTTAGAGCTATTTGCATTGTAAATTCCTAACTGGACTTTTCTTGCCACGTAAATTGAAATGAAAAGTAAAACAGTTGGCATAAGCGAGCTGATTCCAAGCGTCATGGCCGCCATGAGCATGAACACGAAGGAGAGACACAAAAGTAATAAAGAAGTTTGCTCACAGTCCAACATATAGGCAAATGTGCAATTATCCTTGTAACAGGGTTGATGGCCAAGGCGGTGACAAAACTCCCCCAAGGAGGGACACACGTAAAGCATTTACCAATCTCATCAAAGGATATTTAAAATGCAAGCCCACGAACGAGTGAAAGAGATGGGTATGGGGTGGATATGGTTAAAAGCCCACATAGATACCAACACGTCGGAAAATCAGCGCTTGCTGGCTGTTCTTCTCGACCGAAAAACAGGATTGATCTAACTAGTCACACATGGGTAGTGTTGCCACCTTTCCCAGGGCAACATGCCAGCTATTCGTTCACGTTTTGAGTTTCTGCAAAGGCCTAGACATGATACTGAAATAGAACTTTATAGATACTCATCTGTAGTACAGTTATTATAACAGCTTTACTGCCTTTGTTTATTATAATTTTCAGTCAGGTATCAGGAAGGCAGCTCTAGAACACATTTTATCCAGGGGTAGCTCCTCCGCTATGGAGGTGGAGCATTTCACCCCCGCCAGCAGCAGCAACTGCAAAACTTTTACTATAAAACGATAATAAACTACAGTTATTATTGTTTTATAGTACAAAGTTCAGGGCCATGGGGCTGTGACGAGAACGAAGGGGGACTGCACAGCACTCCTCCTCAGTGAGCATGTATGTTTGGTTGGCTGTCTCGGGCCAGCCAAACACATATGGGCACTGGACTCTCTCCAACCCGGCACTGTGTTGCCAGGTTGGAGACAGCAGGCAGAGACTTCCACTCTACCTCGGAGCACCCTGGCTGGGAGTTCAGGGCGCTCCATCCAATCATAACGTTTAGGATTAGATGCAGAGAAGGCTGGGGCCTCTGCCTGCAGCAGAGGAGAGGAGCAGATACTGGCTTACAGCTTAAGGGAAGTTTTTAAAAAGAAAAAATGTTTTTGTATCCCTTGCCATGCGCCGCACCACTTCTTTTCCCTCCCACGAGCTGCCACTGATTTTAGAGCGCTTTCTTTTCACATTTACTGTTTATATTACAGACTGGTATGGGTAAAAAATACCGTCTATAAGTAATGTTGAAACTTTTTTAACTAACCGGGGCAATTTAATACTCTTTATGCCAGTATAAAAACAGCCAGGAGGCAACCCTATAGGAAACTTTGCAGCTACGAGCATTGATGCCATGTATCGTGCTAAAAATACATCAACCACTAGATGGAAGTACAGACATAGCTATACAATACATATGGTTATGGACTAAAGAGCACTTTGTTCTTAACAAACGAGAAGTGATTTTATCGCTCTACTTAGAGTCACGCAGTACGATGATTGAACTACCAACGTCAGCCAGTAGTATTATACTTTTGTCAAGCTCTGAACATTTCCATAAGCGACGTTGAGCACGCCTAAAGAAATAACTACCTCATGTCCTTCCTAGTCCCAATTTTACTTAACCGAGATTTAGTTTCACTTTTCATTAACGCAACACCCTTTCAGTAGCTATTTTGTATTCCCTGTATCTAGGCTAAACACTTTTCCTCCCTTTATATAGCTCTTTCATGTTTTTTTGTGTGCCTTTCTAGGGTTTCCTGAAAGCTGCCTGGGCACTTGGGGAGTTTTATTCTTCCTAATTTTGAGAAGTTTGTTTTCCATTAGGGAGTGCTGGGCCCTTCTGTCTATTTTCTAAAAACACTATCATGACTCTTGTGGCACGAGGCTCATGTGCTTAGGGAATGGTGCGCTAGCAGTTTTATTCATTCTATGGGCCTGTGGTTTCAATAATATTGTCGCGTTTTGTTTACTTCTCTAGCGATGTGATGGCCCACATTGTTTATTCTCAATACCTGAAACTAAGGAGGGGTCAGGTTTAACTTTACCGACCTGGCACACAATTTTAAATATTGGCAGTGAATAGTCCTGCACATCCTTTAGAAGCGGTGATGCACTATAATTTATATGGCAGTGCTTTGCTTTCTTTTTATCTTCTTATCTACCTGTCGCAGGTATATGAATTCTAAGCTTCTCAGTCTTCTGTCAAAGGTTTCCAGACTTTATCACTGAGCTTCAGCAAGGCAATGTTTAATTTGAGTTGGTGGTTTCTGGTGTCAGCACCAGCACTTAATTGTCAACATTGACACTCATGACAGTGTGTCACATGGTGACGCTGTTTGACTAATTTAGAGATGAACACTGCAAAAGTTGTTTGTAAATCCCATATACATTCAAATGACTAATTCCTGTCGCTCAAGCCATTCTTATAGGGTTGGGGGCCTGGAATAGTCTGAACTTTTGCACTTGTTGGTGCTGTCATTGGCAGCACTGGTAGGGACACATTAAGCACTGCTCAAGGGAGAAAGGAATGGAAAGCAGCCCTGGCAAATGTTGTCACGCCAGCCCTCATACTGCGGAGCGATCAGCGTGCCTGACCACTGTGCGGGGAGGGGTTGGAAGATATTTAAAAAAATTACAAATATGTTGCTTTTTACAGCACTTTTTTCCAATCATTGAATGCATGTACGGAAATTAAAGGCATGGCTCAATGATAAATGAATAGTTGATGGGAGAGGATTGGGTGGACTAATTAATTCGAGAATGAATGACAATGAATGACAATAAAGACTTTTAGCTGTGTGGGTAAATGGTGTCAATGCACTGACCAAGAGTGGGTGCTCTGGTTTCATTACAGCTATTGCATTAAAACACCACCCTCCCCAAAAACTGCCACCATCACTCCTAGTGAAACATACATAGGTTGGATATATTTAACACAGTTCAGCGATGTAGTACCTCTGAGAATTTAACACAAAGCATTACGTTTTGAGCTAAAACGGAAGAGAGAAAGACTGGTAGAATCACAGAAAATGCAACTAGGAAAACTTGCATCAATCCCAGCTCACACCTGCCCACATTGTGTGATCCTGCGCAGTTAATTTCTTCACAGTGCCTCCTTTTCCTTCACCATCACATAAGAACAGCTTTAAATACCTCAGTTCATGGTGTGCCCACACAAATATACAACTGTAATGTTACTCCATCTACCGCAACATTCTAGCCCACATATTGGGGGGCAAACTTTTGACTTCCCTCTTGCTTCACTAACAGCATCGTCGTCAGGCCAGTGGCGAAGGTACGTGCGTGTCCATAGGTTCATGGCTAGAATGACTTCTAACAAGTATCACTCAATGCACTGGTTTAACACACTAAAGTAAAAAGTGCTGCAAATGCCACATTATAAATAAACTATTTTGAATTTTGAACGTCTTAATAATTTATGTACTGGATTCTTGAGTCAAACAAAAGCATTTCCTCACCTCCTTTCCCCTTGAACCCATGAAAGTCAGTGCTGTTGGTGGTGACCCTGCAGGAGGGAGACTGAACCAATCAAATCTCGAAACAAATGCTTTTGAAGCAAGAGTGGTCTGATTGACACACTTTAAAACCATTTGCACTTCAAAAGACCTCACCTTTAATGGTGGTTGCACGTTGTTATTTGATTTAAAAAAAGTTGGAAGGTAGATACATCACAGTGGAACTGGCTGTTAAGAATGCCTAATTTTGGGGGTAATATTCTTTTAGAGTAGAACTCAAATCCTATTCCCATATCTTCCACGTTCTCAATTTACAGAAACTTCTTGGCCCACGTTCTCAATTTACAGAAACTTCTTGGCCCAAAAGACCCAGTGTAAAAAAAGATCTACAAAAGAGGGGATCTCCCCCAGGGATTAAAACAAGGTTCTCCCTGTTTCATTGCAGGATAATGAGGTGGGCTGGTGTTTGGTTAAATTGGGTATTCGAATGCCAGTAGACCTAAAATGCCTTATTAAATATACACCAACGATCGACTTCAAGATGTATGACCATGCAGCAGGTAATTTCCATGATTTTGGAAAGTGGCCTTTTGACCAAGAGTGTTATGCAAGACACTTTTCTCTATTTTTCATTTACAGGCTTCCACCTGAAGTACCTCAAGTTTACTGTAGAAGATCTCCATTGCCATTTCAAAGACTTCCTTTTGAACTAATGTCTTCACCAAGAGTTCTATCAAAACTTCTTGGCACCTGGGAAGGCGCTGTAGGAAGGTAGCCTCTTTCTAGCCTTGTTACCCCCACTTTTGGCCTGTTTGTGAGTATATGTCAGGGTGTTTTTACTATCTCACTGGGATCCTGCTAGCCAGAGCCCAGTGCTCATAGTGAAAACCCTATGTTGTCAGTATGTTTGATATGTCTCACTGGGATCCTGCTAGTCAGGACCCCAGTGCTCATAAGTTTGTGGCCTATATGTGTTCCCTGTGTGGTGCCTAACTGTATCACTGAGGCTCTGCTAACCAGAAACTCAGTGTTTATGCTCTCTCTGCTTTTAAAATTGTCACTGCAGGCTAGTGACTAATTTTACCAATTCTGATTGGCACACTGGAACACCCTTATAATTCCCTAGTATATGGTACCTAGGTACCCAGGGTATTGGGGTTCCAGGAGATCCCTATGGGCTGCAGCATTTCTTTTGCCACCCATAGGGAGCTCAGACAATTCTTACACAGGCCTGCCACTGTAGCCTGAGTGAAATAACATCCACGTTATTTCACAGCCATTTTACACTGCACTTAAGTAACTTATAAGTCACCTATATGTCTAACCCTCACTTAGTGAAGGTTAGGTGCAAAGTTACTTAGTTTGAGGGCACCCTGGCACTAGCCAAAGTACCCACACATTGTTCAGAGCAATTTTCCCGGACTTTGTGAGTGCGGGGGCACCATTACCCGCGTGCACTACATATAGGTCAATACCTATATGTAGCGTCGCAATGGTAACTCCGAACATGACCATGTAACATGTCTAGGATCATGGAATTGTCACCCCAATACCATTCTGGTATTGGGGGTGACAATTCCATGCATCCCCGGGGCTCCATCATAGAGCCCGGGTACTGCCAAACTAACTCTCTGGGGTTTTCTCTGCAGCTACCATTGCTGCCAACCCTCAGACAGGTTTCTGCCCCCCTGGGGCCTGGGCAGCCCAGTCCCAGGAAGGCAGAACAAAGAATTTCTTCTGAGAGAGGGTGTTACACCCTCTCCCTTTGGAAATAGGGGCCAGATGTACGAACCATTTTGCATGGCGCAAACTGCGCATGCAAAACGGCCATCGTGATGCACATTCCCATTTTGTGAGTCGGTACCGACTCGCAAAATGGGAATGCGACTCACAAATAGGAAGGGGTGTTCCCTTCCTATTTGCGACTTGCACCGCGATGCAGAATTGCTTTGTGACCGCGAAAGCGGTCGCAAAGCCATTCGCAGTTAGCACCCACTTGAAGTGGGTGCTAACTCATTCGCAAAAGGGAAGGGGTCCCCATGGGACCCGTTCCCCTTTGTGAATGTCGCACAAAATGTTTTTTCAGAGCAGGCAGTGGTAAATGTTTTTTCAGAGCAGGCAGTGGTCCAGTGGACCACTGCCTACTCTGAAAAAACGAAACCAAATGGTTTCATTTTTTATTTTGTATTGCAAATCGTTTTCCTTTAAGGAAAACGGGATGCAATACAAAAAAAAAACTGCTTTATTGAAAAAGCAGTCACAGACATGGAGGTCTGCTGTCTCCAGCAGGCCACCATCCCTGTGAGTGCAGGGAATCGCAAGGGGGTCGCAAATTGCGACCCACCTCATTAACATTAATGAGGTGGGTCTTTGCGACCCCCTTGCGATTCGCAGAAGGTGTCTGAGACACCATTCTGCATACAAATTTGCGAATCAGAAATTGCGAGTCACACCGACTCGCAATTTCCAATTCACAAATTCGTATCTTGCTACATCGGGCCCCAGGTGTGAAGGGCTGGGGAGGAGTATCCTCCCCCAGCCTCTAAAAATGCTTTGAAGGGCACAGATGGTGCCCTCTTTGCATAAGCCAGTCTACACCGGTTCAGGGATCCCCCCAGTCCTGCTCTGGCGTGAAACTGGACAAAGGAGAGGGGAGTGACCACTCCCCTGTCCAGCACCTCCCCAGGGGAGGTGCCCAGAGCTCCTCCAGTGTGTCCCAGACCTCTGCCATCTTGAATGCAGAGGTGTGAGGGCACAGTGGAGGCCTCTGAGTGGCCAGTGCCAGCAGGTGACGTCAGAGACCCCTCCTGATAGGTGCTTACCTCTCTCTGTAGCCAATCCCCCTCTGTGGGCTAGTTAGGGTCTCTCCTGTGGGTTTCTCTACAGATAACGAATGCAAGAGCTCACCAGAGTTCCTCTGCACTTCCCTCTTCGACTTCTGCCAAGGATCGACCACTGACTGCTCCAGGACGCCTGCAAAACTGCAACAAAGTAGCAAGAAGACTACCAGCAACATTGTAGCGCCTAATCCTGCCGGCTTTCTCGACTGTTTCCTGGTGGTACATGCTCTGAGGGCTGCCTGCCTTCACCCTGCACTGGAAGCCAAGAAGAAATCTCCCGTGGGTCGACGGAATCTTCCCCCTGCTAACGCAGGCACCAAACTTCTGCATCACCGGTCCTCTGGGTCCCCTCTCATCTCAACGAGCATGGTCCCTGGAACACAGGAGCTGGATCCAAGTGATCCTTCTGCCCAAAGTTGGTGGAGGTAAGTCCTTGCCTCCCGACGCCAGACAGTAATCCTGTGCACCGCGTGATCTTCAGCTGCTAGGGCTTCTGTGCACTTTTGCAAGGATTCTTTCATGCACAGCACAGCCCAGGTCCCCAGCACTCCGTCCTGCATTGCTCAACTCGCTGATTTGACCACCGGCTTCGTGGGAGCCTCTTTTGTTGTGCTGAGACGACCGCCGTGTACAGCTTTCTTGTGCGCCTGTTTAGGTGCTTCCGTGGGTGCTGCCGCTTCTGCATGCACTCTCTCTGTTGCTGAGCACCCCCTCTGTCTCCTCGTCCAAGGTGCGACCTCCTGGTCCTTCATGGACCCGGGCAGCACCCTTTATCTTTATCCATGACCCTTGCAGCTAGCAAGGCTTGTTTGTGGTCTTTCTGCACGGAAACAACTCTGCATCCTCCAACACGCCGTGGGACATCTTCTGACCAAAGGGGAAGTTCCTGGTACCTTCTTTTAAAGCAGAATCTTTGGCTTCTTCCACCCGGAGACAGCCCTCTTGCACCTTCATCCGGGGTTTAGTGGGCTCCTGCCCCCCCGGGACACTTGCGTGACTCTTGGACTTGGTCCCCTTCCTTTGCAGGTCCTCAGGTCCAGGAATCCGTCTTCAGTGCTTTGCAGCCAGTTGTTGCCTTTGCAGAATCCCCTATCTCGACTTTACTGTCTTTCTGGGTTAGTAGGGTAACTTTACTCCTACTTTTCAGGGTCTTGGGGTGGGGTATCTTGGACACCCTTAGTGTTTTCCTACACTCCCAGTGACCCTTTACACACTACACTAGTCCTGGGGTCCATTCGTGGTTCGCATTCCACTTTTGAAGTATACGGTTTGTGTTGCCCCTAGGCCTATTGTCTCCTATTCATTCTATTGTGTTCTACAGTGTTTGCACTACTTTTCTAACTGTTTACTTACCTGATTTTGGTTTGTGTGTGTATATTTTGTGTATTTAACTTACCTCCTAAGGGAGTATATCCTCTGAGATACTTTTGGCATATTGTCACTAAAATAAAGTACCTTTATTTTTAGTAACTCTGAGTATTGTGTTTCTTATGATATAGTGCTAAGTGATATAAGTGGTATGGTAGGAGCTTTGCATGTCTCGTAGTTCAGCGTAAGCTGCTCTGCTATAGCTACCTCTATCTACCTAAGCTGCTAGAACACTACTAATCTACTAATAAGGGATAACCGGACCTGGCACAAGGTGTAAGTACCACAAGGTACCCACTATAAACCAGGCCAGCCTCCTACAGGCTCTGCTTCACAAGCAGATCAGGGTGCATGTCTAGGTGGACGGTCCTTTGATTTAATCCCCTCCTATGCACAGTTTCAATCACAGAGACGGTAAAGTGGTAATCAAGATACTTAATTGGTTTTGGTTTCCTGATCAACGAGTCCCAGCTTCACTGATCAAACAACATTGGATAAATTGGCCGGGTCCACCATTCTTACAGTTGCTCAGCGATTGAAACAAAAAAATCATGGAACCTTTTTTGGAAATAACAGAAGCATCAGTAAGAGAATGGCTTTCGACAATCTTTGATGGATGGGACCCTTGCATTTTGCATTTTGACTTAATCGTATATCCATAAAAGCTGTTGAAACCAGAAAGAGAAATGTTACAAGGGGGTAAAAAACCACAGGTTGAGAGAGCCCCAACACGTCTTTCCAAGAAAATTGAAGCAGACTCTGCACCACACCAACAGTAGGAGTACGATTGCAAGGAGCGGGATGCGTCAGAGCCTGAGCAGGTAAGGCAGCATCTTCACAAGGACTGCTGAGGGCTAGTAGTGTACTGGACATACCAGGAAGATAAGAAGCAATCAAAGATAAAGAAGAAGCCGCATGAGAAGTGAGATGCCGAGGAGGAGCCAATGCTGCTTTCCTCTTCTGAGGACACCAATTGAGGGAGGATCTGCATTGGGAGGACACAAAATAATAGTGTAATCTGCAAGCTCCAGGAGATGCATGCTGCTTCCCGTAATGTTGAGGGCAGGGCCCTTGCATTTCCAATTGAGAGATATCTGCCTTATATAAATTGAATGACGGGCCAGCAGACAGCCCCATTTTAGACCATGAGCTGTGATTATTTTGTCAGTGACTCGATCTCCGCAACCAACTTTCACTCTGACCCTTGCCTCGCAATACAATTATTGTTTAGCTCGCAGGAGGGTATTTGGGATATCCCGAGATTTTGCTTGTTCCATGAAATACAACGATCAACAAACCGGAACATTGATAAATAGTCCGAGTAGGAATCATATAAGATGGAAGTTTCCTGATGTATAGTTTATTATAGATTATGAAAACACCTGCCCAGAGTTTTGCCGACCTACCTAAAACCAGCCTGCGTTCTATGCAGCAGTCTCTCTTTCTCTACACCCTCAAAATCGTATTTTGTAAGTTTGTGCCGCTTTTGCGTCACAAAGCGGCGCAAATGCGGCGCTAAAAAAGTATAAATATGAGCCTAAGAGTCTGGCAAATGATTTACCATCCACACCGAGCAAAGCTATAAGTGACTCCCACGTAGACTGCAGTTACTTTCTTACATAGGTAGTAGAGAATCCTGTGCTGTCATTCAGGTACAAAGGCTCTCTTAAACATGTAGTCAAATAATGGAAACTAATATTGTTGCATGTATCAGAATCAATCTTGAAGACATTCTCTCGGATCCCACTAGGCCTCAGAACCCCTCAAAAAGTGTTTTAATGATAATGTCTCTGGCGAATTGTCGATATTCAACCTTCCTACTAATTGCGTAATTTCTGTAATCACAGATTCAGAGACTTATAATAAGTATACATGTGTAACTCACATTTCTGAAGCAACAAAAGAGGTAGCTCTCCGGACAGGAACCTTGTACACATTTCCACTTTTTTAAAACCTACCAAAAACAGAATCTCCATTTTTGAGTACCTCAAAAGTTTCTTTGGAAATGCTCAATTAAATTTATTTTCATGGTTCGGATTATTATTGTTTTTATTTCTACTTTAATTTGGCATGTATGTATGGGCATTTGCATATAGAAGACTATGAATGTTATGAATGTAAAGATGTTTTAATCATCAAGAACAAAATTGATAAAAAATCAACAACAACAATATGAACACAGAACATTTATTTTTCAAAAGTTAAACATAAATCTCTAGATGTTTCATCAGAATTAACAAAAAAACCTTTTCAGTACCAACATTAATACTTTCAGAACCCCTTTCAGAGGGCCACAGAGCAAGACGGGGTTAATATGCTCAACCGTGGTAACTTGAAGTCTTTTCCTCCTGATGTCCTGCGGCCCGATTTCCTATGGATTCTGAGCAACAGGGCCAAATACTCTTTCTGCACTTGTCTCTCAGTGGTAGCTATGGCTGGGCAGTCCAGGTACATTGGGGGAGGAAGGGGAATGTAGGTACAGTTTAGTGAACATGACTCATAACTCAGAAAGCACACAACAATGTAAATAAATCAATCTCCAGTCAAATACACATTTTCATATTAAAAAGAAGCGTTTTATTTCTAACTTTACGGATTCAAAGAAGTAATACAGCACTCATAAGCAACAACACAATACTCTTGATGTCGGGCTTTAGTGTTTCAATGGCAACTCTCCTTCACCTGCTTCTCATACTGTGGTCAGGGTTATTCTCCATTCACTGATGGCTGCATTCAGGAAATGCTTACTAGTAGATCTTATTTAAGAGTCCACTACGACTCTTAATAAGTACTCAAAAGCGTCTTTGGTGCCGCAGCACCTATAGCACTGAGTCCCCTGAGGTCTTGCAGGCCCATATCAAGTCTTACCCCCTCCAGCAGTGAGGAAGCGTCAGCATCTCAGTGGGTGCCCCAACTGAAGCACTCACAACGCTCCAGTTCTGCTCGGTTGAGTCAGGATGAACGCAGGAGGCATGGCAGCACCCAGGAGGCCCGGGCTCTCTATGAGCTTGCTCAGTTCAGCTTCAGCGGCAATCGGAGGTGTTACAGTGCTTCCTCCTCCAAGGTAAGTTCAGTGCTCCCCACTGTTGGGTGGGGGTTGATCTTGGAGCTCGCAATGTGGTCCAAGTGAGGTTGATGCACTCATGGTGTCCTCCTCCATCCACGGGAAAGGTCAGGGGCAATTCCTTGATGCTAGCTTTCACACTTCAGTTTGCAGGTGGTGGCCCGAACTCCAAAAGTTAATTATTACTGGTAGTTGCTCCTGGCCTTCGGGTTTGTAGTGGTACTTGCACACAATGCATCAGCCCTTCCTACATGGCAGACCAAACCACAGAGACCCCTCCTGGCATACTGGGTCACCGCTAGGGCTGACAACTGTCTGGCACTTGTTGACAGTGTTAACTTCCGTGGCAGTCCTTACTGGCATATGGGGTTGCCGCAACAGTGCACATTTTACTCACAATTATCTTCATGGCGGCCCTTTCCTGACTATGGGGGTCGTCGACCAGATTCTGAACATGGGCAGTGCCCTGTTCATTGCAATAGCCATCTACACACACCTCGCACCCACCAGAAGTCCTCTTGACAGGGCTCCACACTGAACATCGCTCTCTCCAGTGCTGTCCTCTTCCTCACAGGGCACATTAGCTTGGCAAACAGGCAGGGATGATGCTCCAGGTTCCAGAGCAAGCAGAAGGTCTTGGTTTCCCTAGGTGATGTCCCCTCGCCCAGCAGAGAGACTAGCAGGCCTTAGCTCACAGTCCTGGTCACAGGTAGAAGTCTTGCTGCGCTTACCCTGTCTGGCTGCTTGGCAGATGGCAAATGTTTGAGGTGTTAACCCCCAGTTCTTTTAGTCTATTTCCAGACACCAAAATGTGATTAAGGGTCTGGTCGATGAAGCTTTATGTTGGGGTTGTGTTTCTTTTGAAGTCCACACTTTTCTTTTCTTGAAAGGCTGTCCATCATAGTAGGAGGGACACCAAAGCTGATAGTTCGACAACACAGAGCATGGGAGTGACTAGAGTTCACACCTGGATGTCAGCCACTGTCATATGTGCATCAAAAGGTTAATCTCGGTTCCCCAACCCCACTCTTTATGATTCCCTTCTTTCCTTCCTGAGATGTCTCCAGGTCCCTTCCTTGTGACCTCTCACTAAATCAAAGAGCACCCTTTGAAGTGTACAGGGGTAGTCTCTTTCTAACTTCTCTGGTGTGTCCCAACCAGCTCACAGAAATCCAGCAATACACAGATCTGTCTGGGGGGAGTTTCTTTACTTCTCATGTCTTCACCAGGCAAGCCTGGGCTTCCCAAAATGGATCCCAGGGTTATCCAGGTAATGTACCATTACAGATACACTTGCACATAGAGTATGTACATTCTGTGTACATACACTGTCCAGTACTATTTCCTCTATATATTTGCCACCCCAGGCTCACATACATTCAGCACACACAATCACTATGCGCGCACTACTCAGGACAGTATCCTTTCTGTAATGTGCCATGGGGTGCTACATGCAAACACTCATTGTTAGTATACACATCCCCAATGGGCGCACTGCACAACAATTCACCCCTCATGTATTGTACTTTTTGCAAACACACATACACCCAGCACATGCTTTAATTGCGCAGGTACTGCACAGCACCACATCTTTTATGTAATGTGTTTCTGTGTGGTCTACATACACCCCGTACACACTGTCACCATGCATGGCCTCCACTGTACTGCTCTATCCCTGCACTGTACCTTTCCCAGGCACACTTACATCTAGTGCAGTGTCACAACTCCTGTGCTGCGCAGCACTTCACATCTACCTGATGTAGGCCAATGGTGAGCTAAGCACATAACAGCAGAACTTCAAAAAGGTGAGTGAGCATGTAACTTCACTCCAATGACACATGTTAAAAATGACCTATCCACTCCAACCGATCACTCCACGGTATGCTGCTACTTCCGTGCTTGTGCAGCTTAACTCTTGGTGAAGACGGCAGCCTTCCACCACCACAATCTGTGAGACACCCTGTGTCATGGCAGACACACATGATCCATGTTTGTCTATGACAAAAAAAATCCGCATTACGGATTGAGACATCAGTATACTTTGGCACTCAGGGCAGGGATACACATCCATAAACATGCACAGGACTTTTCCATTGCAAAAAATACCAACATTTAAGAAATTATCTGGAAACCAGAAATTACCCAGCAGGACTGCTGAAAAGTTGCGGTTTTGTGTAATCATATGAATCTTTATGTGTTCTCAACTTTGTTGTTTCTGATTAATCATGTCACCCAGCCTCAATGTTGGCTATTTGTACATTTTGTGTTTTAAATATAAAAATATTGTGTCTTTTTTGTAAAAACTATTTTTACACTTACCATATTAAATATAGTTTTTTCTTTGTACAATTTTTTTCAATCTTTGTTTTTTTCTCTCACTTACCTTTTTTCTCCTTTGATTTTGTCCATGTTTCTTGCATGCCATGATGAATAGTCAAATTTTTTGTTTTAGTTTGTTTGTCATTCCTATTTTTTACATTCATCAGTTCATTATATTTTTTTTTAAATATTTATTGTGTTAGCCCCCACGAAGCAACATCATTACTATTAGAGTCACAAACCACAATACCGCTTTGCTTGGGCTCTTAAATATTCAATCTGAATTGTTATCTGATGGACCTTAAAAAAGCAAACTTCATTTCATACATGGAAACTATATTTCATTTAAATAATTGAATAAAGTTTAGAAAGTTTGATATCAACACATTCCTTTGAGACTTCGTTTTTATCCTTAAATAATTACTGTAGTTGAGTTACAAGGAGATTCAGCATGCTGAGGTCCTTTCTGCTGAACTTGTTGTAAGTGCCATTCTTTCTTATGCACATTATTTTATTTTTCTGGCCCTTTGACCAAGCAGCATCTTCTACTCACTATGTCTAACATGTATCTAAAAGAAAACTATTAGCAGACTCTCTGTCTTTAAAAAGACTATTACAGGTCCTTCCAAATCGAAAGATAATATGAAGATTTTTAAAACAGATCTTTATAAAACTTGAAAGATTATTAATCAAAGAAAGCTCAAAATGGTGGGAAGCTCAAACTTTGAAACAATCCCTTGAGAAAAAAATAATACTATAAGGTTTGACAATTGATTTCCTTCAACAGAGAACACCTACGTGGAGGTGGGTGAGTATTGGCATAACAAGTTACAAGAGGGTTCTTTTGGATTGATTTTCATTCTCATTGATCAGGTCCAGATGAATATTGAGTACTTACATTGTGATGAATTAAAAAGAAAGTATTATTACATCCTTTATAACATATTGGATAGATATCAAGATGAAACACAGAACAGAAGTAAATCTAATTTGTGAGAAACTCTAGAGATTAAAAAGTTAGCATCATTTCTTATGCTAAAAATAATCAATTTGCAAACAAACAAAAAACAACATCACTCCATCAGACAATCTTGGTGAATTAAACACCTCTCTCAATAGCAATGTCACTGACAGTGAACCATCAACAAATTCCTCATTTTCTGTTACTAACTTCATTTTTCACAAGAAGTGAAGATGCTGCAGACATTGGAAACAGAATCAGACTTGGGAACAACACAGTGATCATCAAAAGAAGCAAAGAGAAAGAGAAGGCTTAAAAAAATCTTAGAAAATAAGAGACTATGAGAGAATGAAAATGAGAGCAAATAATTAAACAGAAAACAAGATGTTAATATAGTATACAAATGTGTCTTCTAAACCTTTAACAGAAATAGAAATGCAATTATTAATAAAGTATTATCTATTGTGCCCTTAGATCATGTTGTTTTTTGGAATCAAAATGTATTTATTAAGAGTTGTCAGACTTTTTAAACTTAAAAAATTATTTGAGATTACCCCACGAAAATTAGAAATAGTCCCTCATAGAATTTTCAAGTCACTCTATTCAAGGTCTGACAGACATACTGGCCCCGATTACGAGTCTGATAGTCACAAGACCACCAGACTTGCGGTGGCGGACGGACCGTCACCAATGCGTCAGTCCGAGAGCCATATTAAGACCACGGTGGTCGTGCCACTGTGGGACCGCCAGCTCCACCAGGATCAGAGGTCTGGCGGTTGTGGCGGTCCTAATGTGCCAGGGCAGCGCTGCAAACAGCACTGCCCTGCTGATTACGTCCTTGTTCTCCGTCAGCGATCTCATGGTGGTAGCACCATCATCAAAAGGCTGGTGGAGAACTGGTGCAGGGGGCCCCCTGCACTGCCCATACACCCTGCTTCCTACAGCATTGCCGCCGGCTCGATTACCAGCCGGAGACAAGACTTTAGGGTGTATTCCGCTAGGCCAGAGGGTGTAAACTCAGGTTTCCACCCGCTGACCTAGCGGGAAACTCTTAATGGGCCCAGTGGAGAGGTAGCATTTGGAAGTCTGTCGGACGGTCTAAACTTTCTGCTGAACTCGTAATGAGGACCACATTCTCCAATGTCTCTTAATAGTGATGATCCTGTTTCTATCAATACAAATTTGCTGGGCATTTAATCATAAACACTGACGATGAAGTAAACAGTGAACAGTGAAATATTTTTTTTTTCTCCAAAATTATCTAATAAAGATTATGTAGCTGTTTTGCATACTTTTTAGAGCTCTAGACAAATTATGTTTCAACACCTCTCCTTCTAATCTCACTAAGGCTCAAACAGAAGCTTACTTTAAAATCCTCAAATGAAGATGTAAGTATAGTCATTCTTGTATGTTGTAATTTTGATTTACAATGATTATACTGATGGAGGTAAACAACAGCTGAAAGGTGTATTATGTTGTGAATGGGCCTCACTTCAACATATAAAAACAAGTAAAACTAAACTCAATTCTATTTTGACAAATTACATAGTGCATGTGTTTTGAACGATGGTTGATGGTGAATTTCATTATTTAAGTATTTCTTATGTCAACATACCTGTTATATATTTCTTGCCCAAAATACAGCTAAGTTTGGAATATTCCTACCGATTGTCTCAGGAAATGACTAATTGAGACTAACTGAATTTATAGACATTACCATGTAATTTCGCCTCTTGTGAAATCCCTCCCTACGTAAATCAAGGATACAACAGATTTTCTGAAAAATATATTTATATTCATTCTTAGGATAATGACATGCTACTTGCCATGATAGATGTTAAGTCCATGTACACTTGCATCTCACAAAAGAATGGCCTGGACTGCATGAGACAGTTTTTAAATACTCAACTAGCTTATTTGTTATCACTTACAGAAACGCTAGTAAAATTAGTGGAGTCTGTTCTCAATAAAAATGTTTTTTAATGAGAGTACACTTTTTATCACATTGATGGGCTTGATTATCTTATGCCTCTCTTTTAATGGCGTGCTTTGAGGGGGAGTAAACCATGAGGCTGGACCTTCACAGAATTGGTGCAACTTGCTGGTAGGTTTGGAGTTCATTGATGATATTTTTGTGATCAGGAAAGGGGAAGAGGTAACTATTACTGAATAACACAGCCTATTGAATCACAATGATGTAAATACAAACTTTGCATTAGAAACTAGCAACTCATACATTTTCTCTGTGAGATGTTGTAAGGATCCCACAGGCACTTGTAAAGTAGATATCCTTTATTCAGAACATAGATCATTATACAGCAGTAATAGTGTAATAACCCCCAGCTTGCTCTTCACTCTCCAGCTTCCAGCTTCATTCTGCCTCTCTCCACAATTCAGAATCTTCACCTCCACACATTCCATTCTCACCCTCTAAGCCTATCACTACACATCTTCCCCTTACACATCCTAATAATTCACAAGCACATATAAATCCAAACATACTATTTACAATTTGCCTAATATAGAATTCATTCAACAATCACATTCATCCTCTATTTTACTTACACAAACTTCCCATACTCTATTCTCTCACATCATCCAACTTAACTACTGAATGAAATACTTTCATTACCTTCTGTGTTTTAGAAAACGTACTCTCTCCTTTCTTTATTGCACCAAACTTTTTCACTGTTACCCAGTCACCTACTTTTCCTGGTATCATAATTTAACTTATTGCGTTCATGGAAATCCAACACTCTTGCCCTAATGCCCTCATGATCTACCCACACTTGTCTCTTTTCATGCAACCACCAAGGAGATTCTTTCGTCGCCGGTTCCCTTCCTTTGAGAGCGACAAATGGTGACACTCCTGTCACCGAGTGCGGTGTCACTCTATGTGCCCATAACATCCTATTCAATTCCTCTTTCCAATTGAGCCCATTTGCTAAAGAGAGTTGAATATTCTCCATAATAATTCGATTTACCCTTGCCACCAGTCCATTAGCTTGCGGTCGGAACAATGCAACTTTCTCATGCCTAATTCCCAAACCAGTGAAAAACTGTTTACTGACACTAATTGCACCCCATTATCCGTAACCAAGGTCTTTTGTGCACCTTACTCCAAAAACGTTTGTCTGAGGAACTCAATAACATTGCTAGTTGTGATGTGCTCCATGGTTTTAACTACAAACCATTTACTATAATAATCTACCAGAACTATGAGAAATCGACTCCTTCTACCAAGTTTGTCTACTGGACCGATAAAATCCAAAGCTAATTTCTCCCATGGTCCTGCCGGAAATTGTACACACCCCAAAGGTGGCTGTCTAATAGTTCTAGCTTTATCACTATTTCCACACGCTACACATTCACTCACAATTCGTTCCACATTCTTATCCATCCCAGGCCACCAATAAAATTGTCTCAATCTCCTCTTAGTTAAACTTCTACCTAGATGGCCCTCATGTACTATCTTTATTAATCTCATCCTCAATTTTTTAGGTGGAACAACTTTCCCACATCGCAGCACTTTTCCTCCATGGACACTTAGCTCATCTTTTACCTCCAGAAACTGTTTCAAATTTTCATGTAATTCACTTCTATCTTGATCTGGACCACTTATAAATTTCTTTAATTCATGATACTCCTTATCATCCCTCATGGCATGCTCCCATTCTTCTTGTTTTAAGGTAAGTTCACCATCTATTGAAAATGCTTCCACCTCCATCTCACTCATCAATGAAACTTCCTCAAGACATTCATCAATTGGCATGCGCGATAGAAAGTCAGCCACAATGTTCTTCTTACCTTGCACAAATTCTACAACAAAATTGAAGTTGATAACATTAATCAACCATCTAGAGATCTGGGGCGTTAAACTCCCTTCCAAACCCCGACCACATTTGAAAACTTGTAGTAGAGGTTTATGATACAATGAAGTACAAAAGGCAATCCCCACAAATAGTATCTATAATGATTGATACCCCAACAACAAGCTAATGCCTCCTTCTCTATTGCAGAGTATGACCATTCTGCCCTGTGTAATCTACGAAATGCAAACCCAATGACCTTTTCCTCCTTGTCTTCCAATTGTATAAGAACTGCTCCCAACCCTACACTACTAGCATCAGTCATCAAGATTGTTTTCCTACTCACATCAAAATGTCCTAGGGTGGGTGAACTGTCAATAGAACTTTGAATCTTCTCAAAAGCTGTTTCACACTCTGTTCCCCATTCAAACACTGCTCCGTTCTTCAATAATAACCTCATAGGTTCAACAACCTCTGTAAAGTCATGCACAAACTTCGAACAATACTGTACTAACCACAGAAATGATTTTAGTTGGTCCTTATTATCTGGCCTTGGAGCCTCACTAATTGCTCTCACAATGCTCTTTTTAGGTTTTATCCCCTCAGCAGACACCTCATGACCCAAATAATTCACACAATTCTTTCTCAACTGACATTTCTCCTTCTTTACAGTCAAAACATGAACCTCAATTCTCTACAACACCTTTTCTATTAATGTGTCATGTTCCTCCAAAGACTTTCTGACAACTATAATGTCATCCTGGAAACACAACACATTCTCCAAACCATCAAAAACAATCTGCATAATCCGCTGAAATACAGCTGATGCGGATGCTAGCCCAAAAGGCATTCTACAGTAACGATACGCACCCAAAGGAGTTACAAAAGAAGTCAATGGATGTGAATCCGTGTGCAGGTTAACCTGATGGTAGGCTGCTGACATGTCTAGAGCACTAAGGGCCAGATGTAGCAAAGGATTGCGAGTCGCAAATGGCTCGCATCGATATTTGCAACCCCGCAAAATCCGAAATGGGATGTAAAAATCACATTTCTGATCATCAAATAGCGATGCAGCCCATTACCGACTCGCAAAATTTGTGACCTGATTTTGCGACCCGCAATCAGGAAGTCGCAAATTGCGAGTCGCAAACCGTATGCAAAAGCGAGTCGCAAATTGCCACTAGTCGCAAAAAGCCCGTTTTGCACACCCAGATTACCACTAATTCAGAGCAGGTGGTAACCAGATCAAAGTATAAAAGGAGACCCAGAAGGCATCTGGGCTACTCAAAATGGCTGCACTATACATGATTGCATGGAGGAGGAGAGTCCAGGCTTCCCAGCAGAGGAGGAGGAGGCAGAGACAGGAGAGGATATACCGAACCAGGCAGACACTATTTCAACAAACTGAGGAGGAGATTTATGACAAATACACACTGAGCAGTGCTGTTATCTTAGAGATTATAGAACTGCTGAAACCTCAGCTTGAACGACAGACAATGCGTGGCAGCGCCATTCCCACACATGTGCAAGTGCTATGCTCACTGCACCTCTTGGCCTCGGGTAGCTATCGGGGGTGATTTCAGTGGCAGGTGGGGTATCCCAAAGTGCACTCTCATGATTCTTCAGATGTTTCCTAGATGCCATACTCACACACACATGTCCAGATATATATACCTACCCAGAAATGAGGCAGAAATGAACAGCACCAAGTTGGACTTCTACAGAATTGCCAACTTCCCCCATGTAATAGGGTTTGTGGACGGGACACATATACAAATTTGCCCACCAGCAAATCTGGAATATGTGTTCCGCAATAGGAAATGTACCCACTCACTAAATATCCAGGTGGTATGTAACGCCCATAATGTCATTACTGACATTGTGCTAAATATCCAGGGAGTACACATGACTCATACATATTCAGGCACAGTGGGATACACCAACGCCTAGAACGTGGGGAGTTTGGAGAAGGATATTTACTAGGTATTGGTGACTACACTCTGAAGCCTTACATACAGGTCACTGTGTAACCCTGTGATGCCCTGCTAAACTTGCCTCTTTTGTCAAACAGGTGACAGTGCATATGCCCTGAGACCATGGATACTCACCCCATACCTAACACCTGGCAATCAGAACGAGAGGCGATACAACATTGCACATCGGCGGACCAGAACTGTAGTCGAGAGGACGTTTGGCTTGTTAAAGTCAAGATTCCGATGCCTCCACAAAAGTGGAGGAGCACTCCAGTATGCCCCAGAAAAAGCATGCAAGATAGTTGCCACCTGTGCCATCCTACACAACATTGCCACCAGACGTGGGCTATATCTCACCCCTGAAGACACAGATACAGAGGATGAGGAGCAAGAGCTACCACCCCAGCAGCCTGGGGATAGAAGCATCGCAAATGAGGCAGACAGAGACAGAACCACATTGCAACCCACTACTTTGGCAGGTACGTGGCAACCATGACCACACTCACTAATGTCATACACACATAGCCCAGTTGTGTAGTCAAACAAACCAAACCTTTTTATTGCAGAACTATAATGCTGATATCATTGTGAACTATGCAACAGTATGGTAATGAAACAGTCAAATCAGACACATTATGTTCATGTGCCTCTGTAGCAGTACATGTCAGTGGCTCACAGCCTCCTATGACTGCGGCCACCATGGCTCACTCCAGCTTGGTCCCCTGAGCCCTACCGTGCACTGCTACTCCGCAGCACATGTGCATCAGTGGCAGACACACTACTGACTGTAGAGCCCTCCTCACTGTCCTGTGGTGTATCCCCTATGCCCCTTGCAGCCTGTCTGGTCTCCAGCAGATCCACCACATGGCTGATGCGGCCAAGTCCACGTTCCACATCTCCTGCAAAATGCCACAGTTCAACTTGGAGGCTGACAGTGCGCCTTGACAGGCAGGTCGTGTTTGTTGCCAGGCGCCCTATGGATGCAGCAAATCTGTCTAAATGGGTAGCAGTGTTGCGCTCCCTGCGCCGTGCCTGTGCCCTGTCAGCCACCAGTTCCCTGACCAAATTATCAATGGAGGTCATCAGGTTTCCCAGATGTGTGTTCATTGTTGTGAACTGATTGTCCACATTTGCCAGCCCATGTGTGACAGTGGTCTGCAGTCTTGTGAGGTTTGGGTTCATTAGCCCCATCTGTCTATTTTGCAGGCGCTGACCCTGCAATAAGGATGCCTCAAGTCCCGCAAACTCGACATCTGGAACATCCTCACTGCACACAGACTGCAATCTGTGGCGGCGTCTACGCACTGCGCCTGATGATGGCTGTGTGTGCCTTTCCATAGGCATTGCCTCCATACCCAGCGCAGGATCGTCCATGGACTCCGGTGTCAATTCCATGGGTGGTGTTGTCCTGCACTCCCCTGCAGTGTCTGTGGCAGCCTCCTCCTGTGGGTCTGTGCCATGTTCCTCTCCCTGCATAGTGGCGCTGATGGGTGGGCCTTGTGGGAGACCTGTGGGACATAGAGGATACACTGTCAGTCTCGCACATATGTTTTATGCCTCTGAATAAACATTTGCCTATATTTGGACTACTGTACTACACTGCACATAATGCACTATTCTGGAGGTTGCTAGACTGGAATGGAGCTAGTCTGGAGGTGCCTGTTGATGTGTACTGGGATTGTGTGTACAGTGCATTTGTGGGTGTGAATGCATATATTTTGGTACTTACTTTTAGATGTTCCTGGTGCCGAACTATCTACATCTCCAATGCCCAGTATAGCCTCCGGCTCCAGAGTTGTCTCCACCATGGTTTCTATTGCTGTAGGGGGTGGAACAGTGGGTGGGCCTCCTCCAGTGCCATGCATCTCCCTCATGCGCTCGGCCACCCTCTCCTTGGTCCTGGGGCGAAGGTCATACCACAGTTTCCATATTTCATCCAGGGTGCGGTGGATTACCCCAATGGCATTTATCTTGTTCTGGATGTCTTGCCAGATCTTCTTTTTTTGGGTGTCAGGGACACTCATTGCTGCCTTGCCAAATAAGTGTTCATGGTGCAGGCAGCACTCCTCAGTTAGCACCTCCAACTCCTTGTCCAAAAACTTGATTTTTCGTTTTCTGCCTCCACTGGGTGTCTCCTTCTCCCGTGTAGTCATTGATGCTGCTGCTTCTCTCACCTGGGTGTGGCTCTGCAGTTTGGGCTGGGTGGGCTCCTCCCTCCTCCATGTTCCATTTGGTTACTTTCTGGTTCTGATGTCATCACACAGAACCAGGAAGTGGGTATTTCAACTGTTTTGTTCCACCTGCAGGCAATTTGCGAGTCAGTTGCAATTTGCGACACCGGACCTCACCCTTCGTGCAATTTGCGACCTCGCTAAAAACGAGGTTGCAAAATGCAGTGCGACTCCTCTGCGACTCGCTATTTGGAATGGCGATTCTTTCTGGAATTTGGTTTTGCAAGTCGGAAATAGCGATTTGCATGGAGTCGCTATTTCCGATTCATAATTTTTTTCGGACCTACATCTGGCCCCAAATACTTTGCCGCCCCCATCATGCTTAGCATTTCCGTGATGTTCAGCAAGGGTTGTCTATCCACCCAACTGTTCTTATTAAGGTCTCTCAAGTCAATGCACAAGCAAATCTTGTTTCCTTCCTTAGGTGCCACGACGATAGGTGCCAACCACTCCGAAGATTCTATTGGTTCGATTATTTTCTCCTCCAATAATCTATCAAGCTCTTGTTGCAGTAGCCTTCTCACCAAAAACGGTATTGGCCTTACTTTGTGAACATCTGGAACACCATTCTCTTTCAAAATTATCCGGTGCATAAATTTCTTAAATTTACCCAATTTCTCAGTAAAGACTTTCGGGAACTTTTCCATCAGTTTCTCACACCATTCCATTTCAGCCTCTTGAGTTCCTGTAAATCCTACATTCATCCTCTCTGTAATTATAACCGGTTCAGTTGCATTCGGATCTAACACAATGTTCAAATCCTTCTGATGTCGCCATCCTAAAAAATGCGATCCTTCGCGAGTCAAATACACTTTTCCATGTTCACCGTTGCCTTTGAACTCAATGTCCATCCACCTCATTCCCAAAATGTTGATTCTCTTTCCTCCATACCCAACTGCCTTCACATCTGCCATTTGTAAGTCTTCAATTCTACCTTTCAAAATTCCTTCATATATGTCTCTAGATATTAAGGTAAATAGACTACCAGACTCAACCAATACTCTTAGAGTTTCTGACTCCAGCATTATGTCACAATGAGGCTTCTCCAATTTGCATGAACTCTACTCCTTCAAGTTTGTATCATGTTTTGACTCCACACTTCGCTGATTCTTTTCTAACATGCCATCAACAATTAGTACAATTTCTTCTTCATGTTCCTCATGTACACTGTCCACAGACTTAATACTATTATTCAACAGTTTTCCTTTTGACCTGCAAACTTTGGCCAAATGACCCCGTCTTCCACACGTTCTGCATGTTAAAGTGCACACAGCACACATGGAACTAGAAGCGATATGTCCCGGACATCCACACCTATAACACAAGATACTTGAATTCTTCTTCTCTCCAATCATCGCTCTGTTATTTCCAATAGCTCTCTCATGTTTCTTCGCTTTGAATTCCTTCACTTCAACTGTGTTCTTTTTATCCCACTACCTCATATAACTTTTAGACTCAATTCCTTTTATCCATGCCTCAGTGTGCTCCATAATCCTCGCTATTTGTATGGACTCTTCCAACAAAGGATCAATGGATAACAATTTCTCCTTCACCTTCTTATTATTTGTGCAACACACAATTTGATCAGGTATGAGAGTCACTCAGATCACGAAAGTCACATGTTACCACCAAACCTCTTAATGCTGCAACATAAGTCATTACATCTTCGTCCTGACCCTGAACACGAGAAAATAACTTATGCCGTTCAAACACAATGTTTAATTTTGGTAAAAAAAGTTTTTCCAACATTTGTAAGGACATTTCATATAAGTTCATGGGTTGTCTAACTTACCTAAGGATATTTCCGGCAAGTCATCATCTATATCCTTCTTCCCTCTGTGCCCAAATGATGTAGTAAAATTGCTTGTTTCATCAGAGGACTATACCTGTCTCCACCAATTGCCAATTGGTAAGTAGCAAAAATGTTTTTCCACCTGTTCCATGTGATCGTCGGTTCACCTGGTAACGGTAAGAAACATGGTGGTGCGGAAATGCTCTGTTCAGCCATACCTGTAATGAAAAAATAAAATAACAAACTACCAACAAATTTTTTTTTTAAATAACAATCTAAATTAATAATATAAAATAAACAACTAAAACAACAATCTAAAATAACTATCTAAAACAATAATCCTTCATAGTCTTCCATAGTTCATGGTAATCTTAAATAACCATGTGAAGTCCTCTCTTTGTTTCCATTGTAGTTGGTGCCTGTGCCAGTCCTTCTTCTATTCCCACTGTCTATGTTAGTCCTTCCACTGCTCCAGTGATACTGCTCCAGTGATAAAGTAAGAGGTAAGACGAATATGTTTAATTTTCTCTTTCCCTTTTTCTACTTTCAGTAGTCTTCATGTGCTGATTTCAATGTGTGTTCTTTTTCTTTTTTTGTTGTTTATTATAAAGATGTGTCACGCGTACAGCGAAATGTTTGATATGAACGCGCGTCTCTGCACGCACACCTCACGCGTGAATGCACACGATTTATTGTATTTGCATTTGTAGCACACGCCCCTCTGAGGAGCTCGCGTTCCACCAAACAGCTGATATGCACGCGTTCCACTAAGCACAGCTGACTGGCACGCGTTGGACGGTTTCTTTTTGTTTATTTTTAAGACACGTTGCGTGCAGTTAATCGATATACAAACGCACGTACCTCAAACTCTGTCATAAATCAGCACTTCTAATTTCTACAACATAATTTACTGGAATAAACGAGTATGAGGAAAAGAAAAAAACAATCCACATAACATCCTTTTCATGCGATACGCAGATATACTGTGAACTCACTGTTCCTCAGATAGAAACTTCCTTCACCACCAAATTCTTTTCTTTTTCTTATGTTCTCTTTAGCTCTCTCCTCCCTATTATTCTCCTTCAATTTTCCTTGTGTTTGTCTTGTATATCATATCCAGGGGTTGGGGGTCATCTCTTCTTCTCTGCCCCCTGCACAGAGTTCCTTGTCGCCAAATATGTAAGGATCCCGCAGGCACTTGTAAAGTAGATATCCTTTATTCAGAACATAGATCATTATACAGCAATAATAGTGTAATAACCCCCAGCTTTCTCTTCACTCACCAGCTTCCAGCTTCATTCTGCCTCTCTCCACAATTCAGAATCTTCACCTCCACACATTCCATTCTCACCCTCTATCTAAGCCTATCACTACACATGTATATCTGAGCATAAAATGCACAGTAGATTATTCAGAAAGCCAACTTCAGAGAACAGCATAAAGCATGCATTGTCTGCATATCCCAGGTATAAGATTAACAGCATTCTATATGATGAGTATATGAGAGCCAGAAGATTAGGTTGATAGGTTTATAACAACAATATATTTGAAAGAGCATCCAAGAAACATTTGCACTTCTGGACATGATTTAATTTACAAAGAGGAGAAAGTTAAGTTCTGGAGAGTGAGGAAATCAGATTTATCACTAACTATAAGTGAGAACGCTCTCAAGTGTTTCAAACATTTAATAAGAATTATGCTGGGAAGAGATGTGGTTAACTTACATTACTCCTAAATCATCAATGACATTTACAAAAGGAAATACTTTAAAAAATATTCTTTGCCCCAGCAATACTGTAAAGTACACTAAACCTACCATTAGAAAAACTACTGTGGTGGATTTGCAGGGGTTTCATAAGTATAGCAACTGTATGTGTTAGTTTTTGTAAAAAGACAAAAAATGCTCCTTTCAGAATTCTACAAGAAGTACAACATGTACTATCAGACAATGTATAACCTGTAATTCCACATTTTAGGCATGATTTAGAGTTTTGTGGATGCGTTACTCTGTCCCAAATGTGACGGATATCCCGTACACTGTATTATGATTTCCATAGGATGAAATGAAATTGCAATACGGCGTGCGAGATAGCCATCAAGTTTGTAAATGAGTAATCCCATCTGCCAAACTCTAAATCAGGCCCTTTGTGCGTATCAAAATATTTAGGTATGCGGTAAAATGCACATTGGCTCCACAATAAAACATGTTATGGAAAGGAGCATCTTAGAGCCTTTTAAAACAAATACCATATGCCAGTCTATTTATATGCGAATTATTGTATTAGTAAATTTGAGAAGATCAGATTTCTTTCCATTTGTATTATTAGGAAGAGCAGAAGAGGTGGCAATAAAGAACAACTAAGAGAAAGAGAATTGTTCTGGATCTATAATCTTGGAACAGTAACAAATGGTTTCAATTCGGACAAAGAAATACATGCGGCTTTCCCCATTGCATAATATTATATGTAGTCAACATCACCGCTTATGATTCAATGTATATACTTGTTAGACCTGGCATTCATGGCTTGGTCTCCCATACTTTTTGCCTCTGCTTCCCAGGTTTTTGCTGTGTTTTGGACTCTGTTTTTGCTGTTTTTGTTACTCTGCTGACCAGTGCTAAATTGCAATTGCTCCCTATGTGTAATTGGCTTTTCCATAATTGGCATATTTGATTTTCTACTAAGTCCCTAGTAAAGTGCACTTGAGTTGCCCAGGCCCTATAAATCAAATGTTACTAGTGGGCTTGCAGCACTGATTGTGCCACCCATATGAGTGGCCCTATAAACATGGCTCAGACCTGCCACTGCAGAGTCTGTGTGTGCAGTTTTAATCTGCCAATTCAGCCTGGCAAGTGTACCCACTTGCCAGGCCTAAACCTTCCCTTTTTATAGATGTAAGGGATCCCTAAGGCAGGCCCTAGGTAGTCCCATGGGCAGGGTGCAGTATGTGTTAAAGGTGGGGCATGTACTGAAGTGTTTTACATGCCCTAACAGTGAAATACTGCCCAATTTGGTATGCACTCTTGCAAGGCCTATCTCTCTAATAGGTTAACATAGGGGCTGCCTTTAAATATCCTTAAAGTGCAGTTTCCTTTTGAGAGCAGATAGAAATGTGGAGTTTGGGGTCTCCAAACTCACAATTTAGAAATACTTCTTTTAGTGAAGTTGTTTTTTAGATTGTTAGTTTGAAAATGCCAATTTTAGAAGAAAGTAGGCATTTTCTTGCTTTAACTATTCTGTGACTCTGCCTGTTTGTGGATTCCCTGTCTGGGTCAGACTGACAATTGGGCTGTTTGTCGATCTCCTATAGACAGTGACACAAAGGGAGCTGGGGTGTAGCCTGCATATCCTGATGAACCATCTGGGCTAGAGTGGAGGGAGAAGTTGTCACTTACAACAGAATGGGCGTTGCCTGCCCTCACACAATGCAGTCTCCAACCCCCCTGGTTGTGTGTCTGAGGCCTGGCATGGGCAAGGCAGGATCCTGTAAACAACTGAGACTTTTCTACAGAAAGGCAGAAAGGGGTATAAGTAGTGGACCCAAAACCCCAGACTTTAGATTTCTTCAAGATTTGCTTCTGGAACCAAGAGGAACCTCTGCCAAGGAGAAGAGCTGAGGAGAAGTGCTGCCCCTGCCTGTGACCGTGCTTTGTTGGGCTATGCTGCAATTGCTGCTTCTGCCTGTGAAAGGGGACAGAGACTGGGCTTTGTGGTATATTCCTGCTTGAGAAGAATCTTCAAGGGCTTGGTCTGAGCTTGCCCCCTGTTCTGATGTCTCAGGGCAATCAAAGACTTTCCATGCTAGCACATGAAAGGAGACGCTGGTGGAAATACCAAGAAAAACCAAGTAAACCAACTTGGAGGACCTCGGACCGACGCCGCTTCCAAATCCTGTGACTTTGCCGTGCTAATGAAGCCATGGTCCTCGCTGGAGTGCAACAACCCCACAGGCCAGATACTGCTGCAGCCTCACTGAAGTCCCCAACTTCATGGAAGTCGCCGCACCACGTAGTGACCGCCGGACATCGACTCTGCCAGAAGTGTGCAGGTCCAACATTTCACACCGACGGCGCTTCACCTCTACCGCTCCACGGCAAGCACCTGACTCCTCTTTGTGACTCCTCCGCACCTTCGCTCAGCAGCACCGGAACTTACGCCACCTCAGATCCAGCGACGCCGCGATCCCCGACTCCATGCCCCGGTTTGTTTCCGCATTTACAGAAAGTACTGTACCTGGGGAGTCCATGTGACTCCGTGACCGGCGCCTTTGCCGTCAGATTGTTGAGAACGGCTAAATCACGACTCTGTGATATCACCTAATCTAAAAATGTGTGTTTCTAAGCGCTATTTTAGTGTTTACTTTTTAAAAATTCATAACTTTGCCTGTGTATGTTTCTAGTTTTGGTCTTGTTTTGATTAGATAAATATTGGCTATTCTTCTAATCTGGTGTTGAGTCAGTTGTGGTGTTTTCACTGTATTACTATGTGTGTTGGTACAAATACTTTATACATTGTCTCTGGGTTAAGCCTTTCTGCTCGTGCCAAGCTACCAAGGGGGTGTGCGGGGGTTAACAAGGTGTTTTTCTCCTTTGAACTGACTATAGTGAGGGCCCATGCTTGGACTGGGGGTAACCTGACTGCCAACCAAAGTCCCCATTTCTAATAATGCTTCAAAATAATAATGGACAAACAACAATAATATTGTTGATGCAACATTGTAGGGCTTCATGCGGTAGTTAAGTACATTAGCAAGTCTAGCCAAGTTTTTACTCTGAAATTTTTAATTATTTTTAAATTCTCCAAATAATAAAGAATAATAATGTTTTCAGAGTTAGAATAATCATTTGATGTTTTTGGAAAATAGGTATTTTGCATGACATGAAGATTCTGATTTTTGTATTTCGTTTTTGCAATAGTTCACAGATAGCACGTTAAATTACTTTATGTTGGATTTTCAGGAGTTGATTACCAGCTCAAATTACTAGTTTAATTAATATTCCATACTATCATTTGAACCATCATGGCTTCTAGTCTCCTCTTGATAACAGGGATTTTGTTAAAGGAATGTTTGAAACTGAAATTAAAAAGATGGAAATTATATTTTAACATTAGGTTTTATCTACATAATTATTAACCCTTAGTAATATTTAAATTATTTTATATATCTTTATTATTTGATTTTATCAAATGAAGCATGACAAATCTGGTAACCAATTTGGTGTTTAAGGATCATAGATAATCATTGTGACAAGCAAATATCTTGATACTCTCTGTATTATAAGACTTAATTATTTGGAAACAATTAAGTATTGGATTTTCATATAATTTCATTAATAATCCCAAAATACCCTGATTAAATCCACAATCGAACTATCATTTTGCCTTTTTATCAATTTGATTGACATTCCTTCTAAAATCGTTTTCTCCATGGCTAGCGATTACCATACTATGTGATGGCCTACCACAATCCCGACTATGTTATCTGCATGATAGTCGGTATTAAATGAGATGCCATTCCAGCAGCAAACGTTTCCTTAATCATTTGGATTCCACAAGCCTGCCGGGTGAGTATGCCCCTTTAGTGAGTTTGTGACATCATCTTCAACTCATTAAATTGCACTTTACATTTCCTTTACAATGGATCCAACCAAATATTTATATATTTCAGATTTTATTAGATAATCATTGATTCACCTTACACCAACATTTTCAAAGACTTGTGTCAAGTCATTATCTGGTGAGTTAACAAATCCCTCTTCAGCCAATAAACATTGAAATTAAATCTTTGGTGGCCCAACTAATGGAAATCTAGGAATCTTTTTGTAAGGTATTTAAACCAAGAGTTTAATTATACCCTGAAATCCTTACATTTCCAGGGCAAAGGAGAGATTTTTGACTTTTATTTGTTCCTTCATATTTTGTAGGGTTTGTTCAGTGATAATAAAAAGTGTGCATTATTTTTATTAACCATAAACTATAGATTTTCTACTACTATTGCAAAGTTTACAATAAGAAATCAATTTTTAATTACAAAGATATTAACTTTAGGTCATATTTGTTGACCAGGATACATAGCAAGTTTAATGTGTTATTTGCTGGCCCACTTTTAACATTTGATCTTGCATAAATATAAATTGTTATCAATATCATAAAAAATGAATAATTTGTCTTTAGTGATTATCAATTAAATGCCAGTCTTAAAATGTTTTTTTAAGTAAGTCTACCAAGATACCTAGAGATGTATTACCAATTCTGCTGAAAATAGATTTGCTGCATTCATATAAATTATTCTTTTTTATTATCAATCCATTATTGCAGACTAAAATTAAGAACACGGCGGACATTGTCAACCATGTGCGGAAGGAAAAGATTAGCATGAACAGTCAACTCTTGATAACATTTCTTCGTGTCCCATACATAAAAAGACTTTAGAGATTGTTGACAAAAGAGGAGAAAGACATTCAACGTCTAATTTCCAAGTTTTGCCCTCGGAGATTTGCACCAGTTCATTGCCTGTATAATCATCAGTCCCTTGTTTCCCCAATGAAATGCCTTACATTGAATCAGAAGAATACATGACTGAACAAAAGAGATACATCAACCAGTCACAAACATATTCTCCTGTTGTGAGATTCTGACAACCTTTTAAGAATGCAAAAATTGTCCATTAGCCATCCTCCCCATGTCCCGTACATGAGACCAATAAAGCTAAGCATCACCCTTTCCCAAGAATCGTATTACACACAGTGGATGGAGCACCATCCAGATAGTTTATGTGTAAGAGTACCATTGTGCCATCGCTTAGCATAAGGCCATTGTTCAGTATGATGGTCCCTGGATGAAGGAAGTGAAAAGATATAGAGCAGGCTGAAAGGTCAGTCAGGCCCCAAACTGCCAAGCTGCACCAGTTATCTGGGGAGCTCCGAAAGACTGTGATTATTGAACAAGTTAAATTGCTCTAATGGTGTATGTCATGGTTGGTCACTGGGCATTTAGAGATCACCACCCCAGACTTCCTCAGACTTGTCTAATTGATCATTCACATGGTAAATAACCTTTTCAGACAGTGCTATCCCATACATCTTCTGCAGCCAGGACTGCATGTCCAGTATACTGGTGGTCCTCCACAGTCTGAGAATCCCAAGCTAAGCCACTGCGAGGGCAGTAGCAAACCACAGGGAGTTGTGATGTTTTATCTCAGGGTAGTTGGTGTAGCCATCCAGGAGGGTGTCTAGTGACTCTGTCATAGTGTCTCACACACCCTTCCAGTAGGCAATCAAGTTTGGGCATTCCAGAGAAGATGCACAATGTCACAATTGGGGGAGCTGCATCTCCAACACATTGCTCCAGGCGATATGTATGCCTAAAGAGAGCAACTGCTTGCGGATCTAATGTCACCTGTGGAGGATCTTAAAGTAATTCAATTTCAAACAGGCCTCTCTGAGGGTTTGATCTTGTATTGTGCCCATATAGTGTACCTGAAGTCTATGAGTTGGACAATCTCTCAGTTTCTGTTTTTGGGGGGGTTGAGAAAAGATAATTTATTAGGATCTGATAGGGCCCTGGTACCACACCCTTATACAACCCACATTTTGTAGGTAAAGAAGTATAAAAGAGGCACTGGGGTCTGTGGAAGGTTCTGCAAGTAGCTGAACAAGACAATGGTGCAACTGCTGAAAGCTGGGAAAGCATGTGTGTGCGAGATTGAATTCAATCTGTACTTCCTCTAATGTTTTAAGCTTCCCATCGGCCAATAAATGATTAACAGTTTCTAAAAACCTTGGATCTAAAATACAACCATAAGGGCACCACATCCTCTGTTATGATATTTGCATTGTGCCACAACAGGTCCCTCTTATGCAGCCTGCTGTTCTCCCCAAATTCAGCATGAGCTTTGTGCATTGAGTAAGCAATTGTCCTAGAGATAACTTTGGAGAATATGGATTTCACAGTATCCATGGTGTACAACACCTCCAGACAGCCCACAGACATTAGCAGGAACCTTTCTATTGGGACACACGTCGCATGTCCAGAGTGTCATGGATCATGCAGCATACTTGCATGAGTTGGAATGTGTACTAATACATTGCTCTATGGGGCAGTCGCAGACCACCACACTCCTTGGCTGCATGCTGTTTCACCATCCTAAGCCGCGCTTTCTCTCCCTCCCACAGAAATGCTTTCATCATTTGGGCCCATTCTTTAACATGCGGGAAGGTATCTGTAGGGCAGTAATTCAAAAATATATAATTCAGTCGTGGCATCACATTCATTTTTTAGACTTGGTCCCTGCCCTACATTGCGAGATGAAGTATGAAGCAATGGGAGAAATCAGATTTAAGTCTCTAGGTAAGAGGTTCAATGTTGTCTTCTAGTAGGCAATGGAGCCCCATAGTCAAGTATATCCCAAGGTATTTTAGATTTGTATTGCCACCACTTAAACTTGTGATGACCAGTCAAGGCTATGGTAGTCTTGACTGTGAAGAGCAGGGCCTCAAATTTCTCCCAACTTATCTTGTAACATGAAAACGCTGAAAAGAGGGAACTGGTTTGAATCAGGCTGGGTAACAATTTACTAAGGTTGCTCAGTAGGGCTAATATGTCATCCTAGCAGAGAAGTGCCTTAAGTTCTCCTCCCATGGTAACCACACCTTCTATGCTCTTGTTTTGCTGGATGGCCATAGTAAAGGGTTAAATTTCAAGGATAAATAGTAGCAGGGACAGAAGGAACCATTGCAGTGTGCCTCTGTTGATCGGAAATGAGGCAGAAATGTGCCTGTTACAGCCCACCACTGCCAATGAATTAGTATATAGCCAGTTGACCTTGGTAAGAAATTTCCTACCTTTCCCAAATTGCTTTAGGATCCTGAAGAGATTCGGCCAGCCCACCCTTTCAAAGGTTTTTTCTGCATCCAACGAAAGAGCCACTTTCCCATCTATATCGATCTGAAGTGGGGTGTGGAGGAATAATGTGGCATAAGGCCCACTTGGTCATGATGAATCAAGGATGTCAATAGCGGTCTAAGTCTATCTGCCAACACCTTGGCCAGTATCTTCATGTCTGTGCTCAGCAGTGATATAGGCCTGTAATTGGTGCAGTCAAATAGATCCCTACCAACCTTTAGGATAAGGGCCACCTTGATCGTACTAGTGTTTTGTAGAGGCGGGGACCCCGACCTATTCCTAGGAACTGTTTGCACAGCATCACCATTTCTACTGTAATTAGAAGTATGACCGTTTAAGCCTGGGGCCTTCTTGTAAGGAGGGTCCACAATCACCTTCATTATCTCTTCCTCTGTTACATCTTGGTCTAATTGCTGTGCCTGCTCTGGGGAGGGACTGTTGGGAGGCGGAGTGAGAAGAGCAAGGCCTCTTCTTCTGTAGTCATTTGGGATCATTTCATAGACTACAACCCCAGGTACATTTCCTGAAATCTATGGAGAATATCAAAGTGGTGTGTCAGCATTAGCCCTCTGTGGTCTTTAATGGCTGGGATAGATCATTGGGCTTCTTTTTGTCTTAGTGGCATAGCTAGTAGGTAACCCAACTATTCTTACCTCTCATACTGATGCTATTTGAGTCATAATAGAGTGGATTCTGCATTTGAAGTAAGCAGTTTATTAAGATCATATGTAGTCCTCCAGAGAATGGTCAGATCCGCCTTACCTTGTGTTATCTTGTATGTACCGGTCAGATCCACCACTCAGTTCTCTATTTCTTTCTTTTTTTTTAGCACTTCCTGTTTTAGAGGGTCATCTCCCTCATTAATTCCACTCTCACATATGCTTCCCCGCTCCCAGATCATGCAGGCAGAACAGACCCACAGGTCACTGACATCCAGGTATGTGTGAAGCACTGCAAGCAGTTTTTGTTTTTCCAGTGGTAGCTTGTAACGGAACACTTTGCACCTCCATTAGCCCATCAAGGGATTGATCAAACTGAAACTGAGACAAATCTGTGTCATGTCAAAACAGAGGTACTATTTGGCTTCACAACAGTGTTACAATCCTGCTGCAACAATGCAATCAAAGCCAGGAAAAAGTAAATCCACAAACGTTCCATGTACACAGGATATGTGTGTGTGTCAGTCAGTGGGGGGGAGCAATCTCTGTGGGTCACATTAGGAAAAGTCGGTTTGAATATCAAGCAAGAGTTCACTCTCTGTTGCTCACCGACATGCAGGGTGGTCAGATTTGTCCAATTAGTTGTTGGTGGGGAATATTCTAGTCCCCCCTAGTAAAATGTCTGAGTGTGGTTATTGCAATAGGTTCTCTGTAAAGTCCCAAAATAGCTCTTCTTTGTGGAGAATGGTCCATCAATGGATCTGAGAATCAAAGATTGAGCTTGGGTTGTGCCCTTAGGAAGTATGTAACAGCCTCAGGGATCCTGTCATACTTTATGTATTCTGATCAGTCGGATCTTATGTATAAGAACCACTATAATCCCTTTGTGAAATGGCTTGGTGGTTGAGGGAGTGGAGCTGTCAACTGTAAGTTTGTGGTGTGTTACTCTTTACCCACCCAGTCCATGCACAGTTTCCGACTCTCCGCCTCTGAAAGGACAGTTTCCTGGATGAATATGATGTCAGGGCACAGTAAGTGGAGATAGCAAAAATTGAGAAGAAAAAAATATGGATTAAACTCAGTTCTGTGACTGGGGGTGAATGTTTGATTTGTTCTGCACTCCATCCATCATCTGCTCCTTTTGCTTTTGTCACCCTAAGTGGGGAGGGTATGCCCAGACATGGGTCCTGTGCTCACTGTTCCCCTGCATTCAAGTTAGTCTGGGTGATGACGGGTGATACCCAGAAACCGGTCTCAGGATGCTTGATTCCCATCCAGGGAGAGTCTGCCTTGGCAGTTCAGGTTGGATTGTTCCCATGGGGAGCAGGGTCAAGACTGATTTGTATAAGGCTGGGTCCAAATTAGGGTGATGGATTAAACCCGGATCTGTGACTGGGGGTGAATGTTTGATTTGCTCTGCATTCCATCTATTATCTGTTCAATCTGCTTTTTTTGCCCTAAGTGGGAAGGGTATGCTCAGACGTACGTCCCGTGCTCAATGTGCCACTGGATTCAAGCTAGCCTGGCTGATCAGGGGTGATACCCCAAAATCAGTCCCAGGATGCTTGTTTCTGGTCCAGGGAGGACCTGGCTTGGCGGTTTGGGCTGGGCTGTTTGAAGGGGAGCAGGGTCAAGACTGATTTGCACATGGCTGGGTCCAAACTTGGGTAGCAAGGTGATGTGTGTTTGTTTCTGTGAGCGTGTTTATATACATATATATATATATATATATATATATATATATATATATATATATATATATATATATATATATATATATGAACTCCAATTCAGCAACTCCTGGTTACATCCACCTGTCAGAGTTGGTGCAGGCCGCAGGTGCAGATCCCGCTTTCAATTATGGATACAGAGTAAAATTCAGATAAAACGTCACAAAAGCCTCACACTCCAAGGCTTCCTTTTTCACAGCAATTTATTCATAGGCAACGCATTTCAGCCTTGTGGTCTTTGTCACAGCCCCTGAGTCTCAAATGCACCATCACCCAATAAAAATAGTAGTGACTAATAGACATTGAAAAAGTGCTGAACATGATTTGTTTTTTTTGCCATAGCATAAGGAAAACAGATTTTAACATATTGGGCATACTGAAGTGACCAACATACAAAACAAACGTAAGAAAATTATCTTGTAATAAATAAATACAACCCTAAGAATTAACAACATACTTTACATTAAAAATGTTCAGGTCCATCTTGTGAGAATGCAGTGATAGCTGATACCAAATACAACCCTCTCATTGCAAAAATGAAAATGCTATCATGGCCCAGTGACCTATTTTCACAGATTTAGTTGTGCATTTTAAACACCTATCACAATCAGCACACAACCCCTATTTAAAGATAATACAACCAAATGATAATCCAAATAATACAAGGGAAGAAGAATTCCAATTAAGGGGTGTCAAATAAGTTTGTAGTTAACTGGCAATGCCTGCTGGTCCAGTGGCCATGCTGAATAAACATCATAATGAATTTTTTAACTTTAATGCATGTATATTTAACCCTTATGTGTATGTAAAAATTTATATCTCCAGTATCAAGAAAAAGGATACTACAGATCCAATACAATCATCCATTGTAATGAGCTCAAAAATAACAATAACAAAAACAAGAACTGGTTTGTGGTGCATATATGCCCATAGACCCGATTCCGGCAGGAGACTCCTGATTTTTCAAGCTAAAAAAGTCTTCATTTTAGCTTCCTCAATAGTCAACAGGGATATTGCACTGCCTGATTTATGTTTCAAAATCGCCCACTTCTATGTCCTAAAATGTTGGTATTTATTCTGGTGATCGCCAGCCTCTTTCGAGTGTGCCCCTGGTTGTATGCATTAAGGCTCCATGGTGTACGTTTTTACCACATGCTATAGAAGAACTGCGCTGGCTTTTAGGGAGAAGGCTTGGCAGAGCTCTAGTAAATTGTTTCCATCAGCCCAGGCTCTTGGCTGTGATGTTATGTATTATCAATTTGTTTCTTGAAAATGAAAGTGTCTTTAGATGAATCACATCATCAAGTCTCAAAATATGGACAGTTTATAAATGGTATTTTCTAATATGTAATAACATTTAGTGCCTGATTTAGATATGTGTGGATGGGATACTCCATCACAACGGTGACGGATATCCCATTCACTGAAATCTAAATTCCATAGGACATAATGGGATTTAGACGTCGGTGGATGGGATATCCGTCACCGTTGTGATGGAGTAACCCATCCGCCAATATCTAATACAGGCCCTTAGTCGTATTTTTGTAAAACATTTTCATAATTACACCTTAATTGATAATTAATGATTATCTTCTTTCCTAGAAATGCTTAAAATAGCCAATTTTTCGCCCGGCAAAAGTGGAACCCAAGGTGGGAAAGATGGATGTTTTAGGTAAGCAGGCAGAATACTGGAGAGTGTCATTTCAGTATAAGACTTACATCTGGATTTGTTGAAAAATACACCATGTTTTTCTTTTGGTAGATAGACATGTACATGCTCTTACTAGCACCTATGTGGGTAGTCAATAAGAAGATGGTTGACAAAAGTACATATGCTGAGAGGGACCAAGCGGAACAAAGGACATCATTTCTTTTCTCAGTGGACTTCCCCCTAAGGACTGGCTTGGCCTGGATACAGACAGTATACAGGTGGTGGCAGTGTTTTGGTGGCATTGGGAATTTGCTTTGTTGACTGTATCTTGTTCCTATAAGACTGCGCGATCAAAGAACAGGTCAGTGCTCAAGTGTTCCAGTAACTAGTAGATGCCACATCCTTACAAACCTAAAAAATCAATGAATAAATGTGTTTAGTAGTGTTTGGGATGTAATCCCGATTCATTTAAAAGTAGTTCTTGTGTGGTATTTCATAGGTGTGTGATACACATGTTAGGAGTTGCCACCTTCAAACAATCACCAGTGGGAAAGCGGAAATGTTGAGGTAAGAGAGGGTTGGGGGAGCAGAAGGAGATTACCAGAGAGGCTACAATACATTAGCTAATTACTTTCTGTTCCATTTCTAGCTGGGCTGAAAAGAGAATCAAACTAAGAGCAGAAGACACTAGCCCAGTAACTAAGGGAAAAGCAAGAGGACAAAGCAAGGCTGATGTGTTCTTGGACCCCAGCAACTGGAATCATTTCACTCTTTTCTCATCCCGCTCCCCTTTCCCTTGTTGAACTTGCATTCTATCATTTATCACCATGGTTCTCAGACAGAGTCAGTTTGGCAGAGGAGTTTTGTGCCAGCCTCTGTGTATCCATCTCGTCCCTCAAGGCTGAAGAACATCAGGTTAGTGTACTATGCACCTTGACAGTGGACAGAGGAATACACAAACTCTGTCTGCAAATTCAATATAGATACTGCGCAGGAATCACAAACCAGCATGCCAAGATTATCTGTACCAGAATGCGGGGTCCCACAATATTGGAGACCGGCAAACACTTTGTGTTCTAGGGTTAGGGTACTGACTGACAGATCTCCTTTACCATGTTCAGGACTAAAAACCAGTTCTACTGCCTGCCAACGGGAGCTGCCTTGGTCCTGCTTGAAAAAAAGAGCTGATAGGTGCTCAGGATAACTTTGCATGACAAAGACTGTGCCTAGAACAGGGAGGATGCTGGGAGCCGATGAGATGTAGGATGAAGTGAAGCTGCCTCCTGGTCCTCAGAAGAAGCACTGGAATTGCTAGGCAGCAGGGTGAGGCAATGAGGTCTGAGTATCTCAGCAGTATGTTCAGAGATTGAAGTGCCTTTAATTACATGGTGCACAGGGAAGCATTAAATATACCTCAGACGTTTTCAGTCAAAAAAGATATATTGGCTGTGACTGCTTGGTGCTGAGAAACCATGACTAATCTTGGCAGCCTCACCTACAGAACAGAATACCAGAAAAGGTGTTGCGGCAGGCGGAGAATCACTCCCTACCCATACTGGACAACCAGACCACTATTCTCCATGATTGTTGGGACGCACATGGGCTCTTCACTTTGTTTGGGCAGTAGGCTGGTGTTTGGGCCCAAGGAGGATCCAATAGTTAACCTCTTCAGTGTTAAAACTGTGCTAGACACACCTTTAGAACTGTTTCTACAATGCTAAGGCTGTAACCAGAAAGTCCTAGCTGAAGAGGCAGGAAATCCCTCTGGTGCTCGCACTAGAGGTATTCCCTTTTTAGATATTCAGGTTAGACTGCTGGGGAACAGCTTCACCAGCAGTCCAATGCTTTTCTTTTTTCTTTTTGTTATTGTAATGAAGTTCAGCAAGCATGGTGTGCTGACATCATTACACTGAAAATAAAGCACATCAGCTCATTTACTTTCACTTACATCAGTGCTCAGAATACCAATTTAATGGATGAGGTATGATTGTGAAGGAGACAAATTCCACTTTTGGTAATGGTATCGTTTGCTAGTGGATCCCTGCTTAGGGATCGCTGCAGGAAGCCAATCCCAAGCAGAGCTTCACCCACTAGGTATTAGGGATTATTTTCTAAGGGTGGGAGTTGCTCCGTAGTAATGGGCTAGTGCTTCCTCTTCCTCCCAGGCACAACAGAGTTTCTGCCCCTCCTGAGGGGCACATGGGAGGTCTTGACCTCCAATGTGCCCGCTTTCAGAGACAGAAAGCCACCTAGACTCCACACAATATTATGTGGCAAATGTTGAGGCATGGGGGCAGCCCTCCTACACATCAGGTCACGGCCCTACCCAAAAAAATGCTAAAGCAGTCTATCTACTCCCATGGGGGTGAATGTGAGTTATTTTACCCCTTTATCTGTCTCTGTCCCTAGAGGGACAGGAATCCCCACTAGACCCTAGTAAACATGTGTGCCAAACAATAAAAAGGGGGGGGTGGCAGCCCTCATGGCAGTGGGCTAATGCTCCACTCTTCTCATGCACAACAGATTAACTGTTTTGGCAAATATTGAGTGGTAGGATCACTCCCCCACACATCAGGCTGAGCCACCACCCCCAAAAGATGCCAAAACATTGTTTGTGCTCCATGGGGGATACTTTGGGGGGATTACCTCCTAATTTGCCTCCAATATACACGGGGTGCCTCTCAAGCCAGTGAGTTAATGCTCAACCAGGCACAACCGACTTTCTGGCCCCGGCCAGGGCAAACAGGTGGTCTTTACCACCATTATGTGTCCAGGGAGTTCTTTTATTATTAGAAAAAAGAGTGGAGTCAGCTTGCCCAGTCATTGGGATGAGCGTCACCCACATATAAGTGAAACAGTCATTCTGGCCCCTGTGGGCAGACAGGAGGTCTTTACCTCCGATCTGTCCCCCAGGGGTGCTGAAGGTCCACTAGACCGCAGGGGAAACATCCTCAAAAAAGGCAGTGGGTGAGGCTCACCCAAGCGTCTCTCTGTGCCCCTACCCCTAAATGGGCACAACTGTCTTTTGCACCCTATGGATAGATTGGGGATATTTACCCACAATCTGACTCACTAGACACCAGGGGAAAAATAGGCCTCCCCAAAAAAGAGGGCTGGGAACGGCACACCCAGGCATCACCTCGTGCTCCCACCCCAGAACAGGTGCATCAGTCTTTCTGCCCACTGCAGATGGATTAGGGGTAACCAAAATCTGCCACTTGGGGACAGAGATGCCACTAGGCAGATGAGGAAAAATAGCCCCGAAAGAAGGAGCTTTGCGGCTCACCCAGACATGACACCATGCCCCTAGCCCATATTGGGCACATACCCTTTATGATCCCTCACAATCTAATCCAGTAGCACCCCAGAACAGGTGCATCAGTCTTTCTGCCCACTGCAGATGGATTAGGAGTGTCCAAAATCTGCGACTTGGGGACAGAGATGCCACTAGGCACCAGAGGAAAAATAGCCCCAAAAGAAGGAGCTTTGCGGCTCACCCAGACATGACACCATGCCCCTAGCCCATATTGGGCACATACCCTTTATGATCCCTCACAATCTAATCCAGTAGCACCAGAAGCTCCCTATACATCCCCAGCCAGGGGAAAAATAGTCACAGAAAGTGATGAGGAGGCTGACCCAAGTATCATGCCTTGCCCACGTACCAGAATGGGTGCATCTGTCTTTCTGCCCTCTTGGGGGTGCACTGGGAGTGATTACTGAAAATCTGTCCCTGGAGAACAGAAAGGCCACTAGACACCAGTAGAAAAAAACATGAAAGGGAGTGCTGTGGGTCATCCAGGCATCATGCCTTGCCCCTAGCCCAGAATGGGCACAACATTTTTTCCTGCCCCCTGGTTGCAGATTGCAGGTGATTACCCACAGTTTCCCCCACAGGGCACAGAAGCTCACTACACATCAGGTTAAAATTGCCTCTAAGAAAATAAGTGTGGGTAGCTTACCCAGTTCACTGCACTGTACCACTAACCTAGATTCAGACTGGGAGAAAGGGTGCAACAGTCTTTCTGTTCTCCAGCCTGATCCCCTGGGGACATAATGCCTCCTAGCGACGAGGGAAAATAGGTCTAAAAAACAGTGTTGAGGTAGCTCACCCAAGCACTGCACCATGCCTCCACACAAGAATGTTTCTGCTCCCTGTGAGTTGGATTGAGAGTAATTACCCAACATCTGTCCCGGAAGGGTAGAAAGGCAATTAGACACTGGGTGAAACATAGGCCCATCAAAAAAGGTGGGGTCAGCTCACCCATGCCATACCTCCACCCCAAAACTGGTGCATCAGTCTTTTTGTGCCCCAGAGGGTGGATTGGGGGTGATTATCCAAAATCTGTCACCGGTGGACATAAAGGTCACTATACACCAGGTGAAAAAGAGGTCCAACAAAAAAAATTGGGGGTGAGACGTGCAGGCAACAAGCCATGCACCCACCTCAAAATGGGTCAACATTGTGGATAATTTATTGTTGTGGGTGCTATTCCCACCTACACAAATTAGGTACCATTTTGATTGTGAGACATGAGGGGATGCTGGGTGGTAGGAGATCTGTGACTCCCTACAGATTCCAGAACAGTCCCTCACAGAAATGTGAGGAAAATGCATGTTTTTAGCCAAAGTTTGAAGTTTGCCAGGGCTTCCAGGTTAGAAAATGCTTGTGAGAAACACATAAATTACACAACCCTGGATGCCTTTTCATGTCTAGTTTTCATAAAAGTCTGTATATTGTAGGTTTCCCTGTGTGGTGGCTGACATAGTGCCCAAAGCCTACAGCTACTCACAGTGAAAAAAAAGTGTGTATTCTGCTGGGTAAAATGAGATGTCCCCTGATCCCGTTTGGGGTGCTTTGTGTTGCAGGTGCTAGGCCCAGCTACACAAGTGGGGGGACCATCTTCATCAGGTGATGTGTGGGAATGCAGAATAGTAGAACATTTTTATTACTAATCAGATTTCTCTGCATTTGTGGCTTCCAAATGTAAGCCAGACTGCAAGTAAGAAGACATTTTGTAAAATGGCCTTGAATATCATGATAACACGTGTAGCCCTAAATTCAGAGATTTACAAATAACCACTGTTCTTAAACTAAATATCTTATTCACATTTCAGAAATACAACATTTCATCCACAGCTATTTTTTATTCTTTTTATGTTACCACAGGAATTGCTCAATAGTCTGTACACAGTGAAAAATCATTGTTAATGTGCAGCTCAGTGAATCACATGTTTTTAGGGAACCTATGTATCTCCATGACCAGAAGGGTCTGTTGGATGAAACGTCTATTGCTTTTGTAAATCGTCCATGGTGACGAGAAGTTACAGATGAAAATGTTGGTACAAATGGCATTGTTTTTCTATGCACTTTAATGATGGCTGTTTTTCCTATGCACTTTAATTGTTTTAATTCAACATTTAGTTTATTGGAGAAAAACTTGAGGTATCTACACAAATCACCCCTTGCTGAATTCTGATTTTTTTCTACTTTTGAAAAATGTTTCGCTTTCTGGGATTACCTATGAGTTTCACATGTTTCGACTACAAGCTGCAAGTAGATTGAAATTGCAAAAACTGTGGTATAAAATTGTTTTTTGATACAACTGAGTTTCTTCTTGAAATCTGTGACGATGTGATCCAAGCACAGCAAACCATTTATTGATGCAATTTTTAGAAAAAAAAAATGCTTTCTTGTGCTACACTATTTCCCCATTCCAATATTTTGCTGTATTTTGGCTATTTTTTTGTCCCCCTCCAAGGAAATCCACAAACTCTGGGTACCTTTAGAAACACCAGTATGTTAAGAAAAAGGACATGTATTTGACTTGGATACCTTATGTAGAAAAAAGTTACAAAACATAAGCATGAAGTACCCCATATAGCAAAAAAAGAACTTGGTATCCTACGGTAAAAAATGCTTAGCAACGAAGGGGTTAAGACTCACCAGACCGCAGGCAGTGTAACATGAGGATGGCTTCTACAAGACCGTAATTGTGCAACCCATTTTCAACCAAACAAGGCACACGTGTGCACACCAGCCAATGGCCATGCCAATGCTGGCTGAGCCGGGGGCACAGTTAGTGTGATCCCACTCAGTGGCTTGTGCAAGGACACACACCACCTAGAGCAGCACTGCACCACCACCCGCCACCATTCACAGACCTGGCCTCTAACAGAGACAATCATAGACATAACAGAAATGCACTGTGCAAAAGTGAGACAACCATAGGCAATGGAAACCTCCCACTGGAACTGATTTACTGACAATTCAGGGAAGGAATCAGGAGGACCAAGAAGAACAACCCATTGACATTACCAATAAGTCCCACGGGAAGGCAAATGTTTGACTTGCATTGAGTGCTTAAGCAAGTTTCTCAGCTGCCTTACTTGAGTGAGTTACTCCATACTGAGATCCATAGCAAATATAGCAAAAGGGGAGCAAGCATAATAACATCTTAAACATATTGTAAACCCGCTTTCTCCTTGCAATAATAATGTGGGCAGCTCCATGGTTAAGGGAAGAAGCGGTGGGACAACCAATTCTCCTCCAATCGCAATGGAAAAACAAAAGATTACACCAGTACCTCCTCCACCCTGTGTACATCACTGTAACCACTCCTCCCCCTCTGCCTCTGGCCCTGCTGGAAAGCTTTTTTGGGAATAATAATAATTTTGATGCATGTTGAAGTCGGAGCCAGGTGCAATTTCTGGTTATACCCAGAGCCCTTCCTTTTGACACAGCGAAGATAGCCGTTATATTATCCTATCTTGGGGGCATAGCTGCTAACTCGGCTATTCCACTCATTAAAAATAATGACCCAGTTTTTCATGATTCTGAAAAATGTAAATTGGTGATGCTTTATCTCTTTACGAAACACACCTTTATTCAGGCAGGTGATAATGAGTTATTGAATTTATGCCAGAGTAATAAGGATCTTTTGACTGATATTATGACTTTTTGTAGAATGGTTACTGAAACTCAATGACCAGAAGAGAAGAGATTCTCCCTCTTTTATAGAGGCCTGAGAGATGACTTGATAGATTACTTAGCACACGTAAATCTCCCATTGGACTGTTCTGAGTTAGTTGATCTGGTGGTTCGGTTAGACCATAGGTTAATTGAACATATGGGAGAATGCCCTTGAGGGGAACCTAAACTATTGGTGGTACATCTAGAACATAGAGAGATAGAACCCAAGAATCAGGACAATGTATTGTAATGCCGCGCTCAGACGCAGCGTCTCTTTCTGTTCTCGCAGATGGAACGCGCTACTGATACTCGGAGCGCCGTTCCCCGCGTTTTTTAACTACACATTCTGGGAAGCATATATTTCGCTCCCGGTCACGCTACACTTACCTGTAGCCCTTTTTTCTTCTTTTTGTTTTTGGTGGGTTTGTCTGGTCTTTTTACCTGTCTCTGTCCATGTTGTGTCCATCTTGTCTTCTTCGTGTTTTTGTCCCAGCATGCTCTGTTTTTCTTTTATACTACTTTCTTTTTCCTATACTGATCTATGGGTTCTTCCCAATTCAAGATGGTGTACTTGCCTTTTCCTGTGATGTCACTTCCCTTTTCTCAGTATATAAGTCAGTCAGTCTTGTTCCTCCTTGCGTTGCAAACACTTCCTTCTGGATGTGCTGTTCGCTCCTGTTCTTTATTCCTGCTTTTTGCCTTGGGAGATTTTTGTCTGTTCTTTGTTCCTGCTTTTGCCTTAGGAGATTTTTGCCTATTTTTGTTTCCTGTTGTTTAGTCCTGTTTTTTCTTGTTTTTCTTCAGGAGTTCCTGTTTGAGGTTTTTTCCCCAGTGTTGGGGTTTTTTCCCTCTGGGACTCCTTCTGGAGGGTACGTCTGCTTTGGCGTAGCCTGTCAAGCGCCACCGTGGCTACTAGAAGGGGTTGCCCTTATCTGAGAGTATCCAGAACCTGTAGAAGACTTGGTGTATTCGCCAACCCGGTATGCAGAGGTGAGAAGTCCAGCGCAGTATGTATCAGATTGCAACGCCAAAAGATTCCGCGTTGTGAGATCGCCATGGAAGATCCACAGGGAGAGGCGTCAGAAAATGCTCAAGCCATGTTGCAGACTGTCCAACAACAAGCCCAAGAGTTACAACAGTTACGGGCAGAGAACACTGCGCTACGACAGGTCTTGTCTTCCCGATCAATGGACATACCACCCATATCTGCCACTACTCCTCGATATTCTGGAGATCCTCTAAAGATGAAGGAATTTTTGGACACCCTGACGGTTTTCTTTGCCTTTTGTCCACTCCAGTTTTCTTCGGATAAAGCTAAGGTGGGCTATCTGATCAGCGCCTTGTCTGGTCCGGCGCTTGCTTGGGCGAATCCTCTGGTTTCTGCAGAAGACCCAGTCCTGGCTAACTATTCCGCTTTCCTGACTCTTTTCAAACAAATGTTTGAGAGACCTGGGGTAGAAGCAGCAGCTGAAGAAGCCTTATGTGACATTCAGCAGGGTAATCAGGATGTTCTGCAGTATATAACCAGCTTCAAACAGCTGGCAGCTGAAACCTCCTGGGTGGAACGCACCTTCATAACCTTTTTCCGCCGAGGCCTGCATGAAGAAATTAAAGATGAGCTTGTACATTCTTCTCCAGCTTGTTCTTTGAAGGAATTAATGGATCAATCTATGAATATCGAATATAGACTTCGAGAGCGCAAGATGGAGAGACATAGAACGCGAGCTCCATACCAGTCTGGTACCTTTCGTGCTAGCAGTCGGCGAACGGAAGATATTCCATCCGAAGCCCCTCCAACTCCCCCTGAAGAACCCATGCAGATAGATCTGGTTCGTGGGTCAGAAAGAGAGGAACGACAATGAAAGGGACTTTGTCTGTACTGTGGTAAGGCTGGCCACCTGATCCGTAGCTGTCCGGTACGTCCCTCAAGACCTGCGGGAAACGCCAGCTCCCGTCCCCTGTAAGGAGGAAGGAGACGGGAGGAGCTGAAGTACCATCAATATGTTCCTCCAAAGAAAGCATGTCCACCCTATTTATCCTCTCGGCCAAGTTACAAAGTTTACAAGATCAAAAAGAACACCTTCTGGCTCTCCTTGATTGTGAAGCCAGTGGACTCTATCTGGATCAGACCTGGGCTACGAGTAAAGGAATTCCCTGCATTCTTAAAGAGACTCCTGAGCAGGTTCACACGGTGGATGGCTCTCCGTTAACCTCAGGACCTGTGGTGGCCTCAACTCCTACTCTTTGTTTGACATTTGGGGGGGCATCAAGAACATGTTGCCTTTGATCTTATAGCCTCACCAAATCACATCATGATTTTGGGAATACCCTGGTTAGCCCGACACAACCCCTATATCATTTGGGAAACAAGAACTATATCCCTAACGTCTTCATTTTGTCAACAGAATTGTTATTCCACTAATTCTTATTGGACTCCCAAAAGGTCCTGTCAGTCAACTAAGGATAACACTAACTCTATCAATATGATCCAGGGAGTTCCAGATTGTTATCAGGAATATATCAGGATTTTTCAGAAACCTAGTAATCCTATTTTGCCGCCTCATCGCAGTTATGACTGTGCTATTCCTTTAATTCCTGATGAAGTCGTCCCCTTTGGTCGAATGTATTCTCTGACAGACCAAGAAAAGAAGGTGCTAAAGGAATATTTAGACGATAACTTGCACAACGGTTTGATTGCTCCTTCCACGTCCCCGGCTGGGGCTCCTCTTTTCTTTGTCCCAAAGAAGACCAAGGATCTGCGTCCTTGTGTTGACTTTCGTGAACTCAACAGAATAACGATTAAGCATCGATATCCACTACCTTTAATCAGAGATATATTAGATGTCATTCAAGGAGCCAAGATATTTACCAAATTAGACTTACGGGGTGCCTATCATCTCCTTTAGATCAAGGAAGGAGATGAATGGAAGACAGCTTTCCGTACCCCTTTTGGGCACTATGAGTACCGTGTTATGCCTTTTGGACTGACCAACGCCCCTTCTGTTTTTCAACGATTTATGGATTCAGTGTTCTCTGATGTACTCAACCAATATGTAGTCATTTATTTGGATGATATCTTGATATATTCTCGTGATCCTGAGCAACATATAAATCATGTCCTGCAAGTCCTGGAAAGACTCAAGAAAAAATAATTGTTTTGTAAACCTGAGAAGTGTGAGTTCCATAAATCTGAAGTAAAGTATTTGGGGTTCTGTATTAATCAACACAGAATATCCATGGATCCTGACAAGGTCAGTGCCATATTAGATTGGCCTTCTCCAACGTCCATTAAGGAAACGCAATGTTTCCTTGGTTTATCAAACTTTTATTGTCAGTTTATTCAGAACTTTGCCCACCTACAAAGTTTCATAACACAAACAATTAAGAAAGAGAACCTGAAGAAGGGTTCCGTTTGGACCAAGGATGCTGAAAGCGCGTTTCAAGAATTGAAGACAGCCTTTACCCAAGCACCTGTGTTGCGTCATCCTGACAATACCAAGAAATTTATCGTTGTGACTGATGCCTCAGACAGAGCTATTGGGGCAGTTCTGCTACAAAAACAAGACAACGATGGACTGGAACATCCTATCTTTTATCTGTCTCATATCCTATCAGAGGCTGAATGCAATTACTCTGTACTGGAACGAGAACTACTCGCGCTCAAAGTAGCTTGTAAAGAATGGAGGCATTTCTTGATGGGTTCCAGAGAGCCTTTTGAAGCCAGGACTGATCATCGTAATCTCCAATGTCTTCGGAGTTTTCAGTGTCACAATAGTCGTCAGGCTTGATGGGCTTTCTTCTTTAGCCAGTACGATTTCGTGCTCACGTACATACCTGGTTCCCAGAATTCAGTGGCAGATGCCTTATCCCGCAGATGTCCTGACAAGGCCAGAACTCCTCTCCACCTCTTATTGAGTCTAGCAGAATCATCGGAGCTACTCAATCTTTTCAAGAACGCATTCAATCCGAGTACCAGTTTCTGTCTGCTTCAGAATGGGATAGAGTGACTCATATTTTGCAGAAGAAGGACAGCTACTTCTATCATCAACATGCTCTTTTTCTACCTCCAAGAAAGTGCAAACAGAAGCTCTACAAATGTGCCATGATTCTCCTATAGCCGGTCATCGAGGTATCAGGAAGACCCAGGAGCTGCTTCAGCGATCTTTTTGGTGGCCTTCACTTAAGACAGACACTGAGACCTATGTGTCAGCATGCCCAGTCTGTGCTCAGACTAAGACACCCCGAACTAAGGTGGCAGGTTTATTAAGACCTTTACCGGTTCCTTCCGCTCCTTGGTGTACTATATTCACGGATTTCATATGCTCTTTACCTACCTCCTCTGGTAACCAAGTAATCATGGTGACCGTAGATTCATTCACGAAGATGGCCCATTTCTCAGCCTTGAAGAAACTACCAACGGCCCCAGAAATGAGTCGCATTTTTCTGCAGGATATTTTTCGCCTCCATGGTCTTCCGCAAGAGGTCATTTCAGACAGAGGGCCTCAATATGTAACACGTTTCTGGAGGGCCTTTTGTGCATTATTTAACATTGAGATTTCTTTATCCTCTGGTTTCCATCCACAAACTAATGGGCAAACTGAAAGAGTGAATCACAAACTTCAGCAGTATCTGAGATGTTACTGCAATGCGACACAAAGCAATTCGTCGGAGTATCTTGCTATTGTCGAGTTCTCCTATAACAACACAATACATAGTGCGACCAAGATCACACCCTTTTATTGTACCTATGGATTTCATCCAAGGACTTTCACTACTGTTTCCCTAACATCCTCTTCTGTGCCTGCTGTCACTTCTTTTTCACGACAGATCCGTTGAATCCAGGGCCTACTTCACACAACTCTCCTAGCTTCGAAACAAGTAATGAAACGAAAGGCGGATCGTTATCGACAAGCCGCACCTTTGTAACAAGTGGGCCACAAGGTGTGCCTTTTTTCCAGATTCCTACCTTCCCGGTTTTCCACCAATAAGTTCAAGCCACGTTTTTATGGACCTTTTCGGATTTCGCAAGTCCTGAATCCTGTAGTTGTGCGTCTCCGCTTACCTCATAACTGGAGGGTTCATCCTGTTTTCCATGTGTCACAGTTAAAACTCTTTGTTCCTGATCCATACCATCGCCAGTTCCAGCGTCCGCCTCCTCTTTCTATTAACGGACAGCCTGAGTATGAAGTCCAAGAAATCTGTGACTCCAGAATTTTTCGACGCAAACTACAGTTCTTGGTCTATTGGAAAGGATACCCTCTCAGTGACTGTTCTTGGGAGGATGCTTCCTCCGTCAATGCTCCCCGTTTGGTCCGCCTGTTTTTTGACAGTCATCCTGACAAACCTGGTGCCTCGGGGAGGGGACCTACTGTAACGCCGCGCTCAGACGCGGCATCTCTTTCTGTCCTCACGGATGGAACGCACTACCGATACTCGGAGCGCCGTTCCCCGCGTTTTTTGACTACACATTCTGTGAAGCATATATTTCGCTCCTGGTCGCGCTACACTTACCTGTAGCCCTTTTTTCTTCTTTTTGTTTTTGGTGGGTTTGTCTGGTCTTTTTACCTGTCTCTGTCCATGTTGTGTCCATCTTGTCTTCTTTGTGTTTTTGTTCCAGCATGCTCTGTTTTTCTTTTATACTACTTTCTTTTTCCTATACTGATCTATGGGCTCTTCCCAATTCAAGATGGTGTACTTTCCTTTTCCTGTGATGTCACTTCCCTTTTCTCAGTATATAAGTCAGTCAGTCTTGTTCCACCTTGCGTTGCAAACACTTCCTTCTGGATGTGCTGTTCGCTCCTGTTCTTTGTTCCTGCTTTTTGCCTTGGGAGATTTTTGCCTGTTCTTTGTTCCTGCTTTTTGCCTTGGAGATTTTTGCCTGTTCTTTGTTCCTGCTTTTTGCCTTGGCAGATTTTTGCCTGTTCTTTGTTCCTGCTTTTGCCTTGGGATATTTTTGCCTATTTTTGTTTCCTGTTGTTTAGTCCTGTTTTTTCTTGTTTTTCTTCAGGAGTTCCTGTTTGAGGTTTTTTCCCCAGTGTTGGGGTTTTTTCCCTCTGGGACTCCTTCTGGAGGGTACGTCTGCTTTGGCGTAGCCTGTCAAGCGCCACCGTGGCTACTAGAAGGGGTCGCCCTTATCTGGGAGTATCCAGAACCTGTAGAAGACTTGGGGGCATATTTATACTCCATTTGCGCCGAATTTGCGTCGTTTTTTTCGACGCAAATTCGACGCAAAACTAACTCCATATTTATACTTTGGCGTTAGACGCGTCTAGCGCCAAAGTTCCTGGAATTAGCGTCATTTTTTTGCGTGAACACCTTCCTTGTGTTAATGATATGCAAGGTAGGCGTTCCCTTCTTAAAAAATGACTCCGATGCTATTGCGTCGGATTTATACTCCCGGGCAAAAATGACGCCCGGGAGTGGGCGGGTCTAAAAAACCTGCATTTGCGCCGGATTTTAGCGCCTGGGTCAGGGCAGGCGTTAAGGGACCTGTGGGCTCAGAATGAGCCCAGAGGTGCCCTCCCCTGCCCCCAGGGACACCCCCTGCCACCCTTGCCCACCCCAGGAGGACACCCAAGGATGGAGGGACCCACCCCAGGGACATTAAGGTAAGTCCAGGTAAGTATTTTTTTTATATTTTTTTTGTGGCATAGGGGGGCCTGATTTGTGCCCCCCTACATGCCACTATGCCCAATGACCATGCCCAGGGGACAGAAGTCCCCTGGGCATGGCCATTGGGCAAGGGGGCATGACTCCTGTCTTTGCTAAGACAGGAGTCATTTCAATGGGGGATGGGCGTCATAAAAAAATGGCGCAAATCGGGTTAAGACGATTTTTTTGCCTCAGCCTGACTTGCCCCATTTTTGGACACCCAAACGCCATTTTTCCCTACGCCGGCGCTGCCTGGTGTACGTGTTTTTTTTTTACGCACACCAGGCAGCGCCGGTCGGCTAACGCCATTCAATAAATACGGCGCCCGCATGGCGCTTCAGAATGGCATTAGCCGGCGCTAATTTTTTTGGCGCTAAACTGCGTTAGTGCAGTTTTGCGTCAAAAATTATAAATATGGCCCCTGGTGTATTCGCCAACCCGGTATCCAGAGGTGAGAAGTCCAGCGCAGTACGTAACATGTAGAACCTATGCAGATATGGGCCTTATGTGGTCCTTCGACTACAGAGGAAAAAGATCAAAGTTACATTTATGTTTGTATTGTGGTAAAGCAGGACACTTTGCTTGTGAGTGTATTGTCAAACCAAAAGGGATTTGAAGGAATGTTGCTGTAATGTCTGATTTGATGCAGAAAAACTAGAGAGCCCTGCTGACATAGGGGTCAACCAGTCTGGTAAGCTCCTAGCACAGACCCCCCAGTTTTCGCAAACACTTCACATAGAATTCTACAATGCTTTACTATAGTAGTCACTTTAATACTTTCACCTCAACAGGGTAAGGTATTAACTATACTCTTTGACTCTGGGGCTACAGGGAACTTTTTAGACCTAACATTGGCCAGTTCCTTTCTGGAACTGGAACCAGTTAGAACTGTGGATGGCTCTGCACTCTCTTCCAGACTGATTACTTATGAAACTGCCCCCATTACCCTAATATGTGACAATGGGCATACGGAGACCTTGACCTTTGATCTCATAGACACAGCCAGCGTTGTTGCTATATTAGGGGCCCCCTTGTTTCAGCTTCACAATCCACTCATTGATTGGTCTCATCACCTTGTAACCCTGGAATCCAATTTTTGCCAAAACCATTATTATAAGGAGCTGCAGGGTGTTTCACCTCCATTGACATGGGTGGCACTAAAACAAGAATGTCCACCTCAAGTTCCTGTAGAATATCAGGACTTTCATTATGTTTTTGATTAACAAAAGGCTATGCAATTACCTCCCCATATGGAATATGACTCCTGCAAATATTTAATTCCAGTAGCAGTGCTTCCTTGCAGTCGCATCTACACTCTCATGGACATATGTGAAAAAGTACTTGGATGAGTTATTAGCCCTGGGATTTATTCGTCATTAAACCTCCCCTGCCTCTCTGTCACTTTTTTTTCAACTGGAGAAGAATATAAGTTAAGGGCATGCATAGACTATAGGGCCTTGAATAAATTTACTGGTAAGAAGAGATATCCATTGCCCCTAATTCCAGTCTTGCTTGATCAGATTTGGAAGCAAACTACATTTGGGTTGTAGGAGTATGCAGTCATGCCATATGGGCTCAACATATCATTACAAAATGCACTGGTCAGAAGAATCTCCAGTTCTTGCAATCATTAAATGCATTGACCATCTAGACAAGTAAGGTGGTGGTTGTTCTTCAGTGACTACAATTTCACCATTACCCATTGCTCAGGCACACAGCAGACTAAATCAGATCTGCTATCCCGGGGGGTTATTCAAATCAGACTTTTCAGGAAAAGGTACCACAGAACATCTTAGTGCTTAAACAGATAGTAGGTCTTTGTGAACAAGAGTCATTTTGTAATAATATTAGATAAAGCATGAGCCAGAAGGACTCTGGTTATTTGGTAACAGATAAAGATAATCATATCCATAATAATCTTCCGTATCATGGCACCACTTTATTTATTCCCACTAAGGAATTAAGACAATAAGCTCTAACTTGATGTCATGACACTCCCCTAGATGGTCATCCTGGAATTCACAAGACCATAGCTAATTGACAGAGATGGTTTTGATGGCCAACACTGTCCAAGGATGTGCATGATTATGTCCAGACCTGTTGTGTCTGTAATCAGTACAAGACTTCTCACAACGCCCCTGCAGGTCTGTTAAGAACCTTGTCTTTACCCTCATATCCCTAACATACTCTAAGTATGGTTTTATCACAGAATTGCCCAACTCCAGCGGTTACAATACTATTTGGAACTTTGTTGCCTTAAAACAAATACTCAATGCGAAGATTCTTTCCATCCTGTTTGTGCAGCATATCCTGCGGTTACATGGCCTGCCCTCAGTCATTATTTCTGATAGAGACTCGCAGTTCATTTTACCATTTTGGTGCAGTCTTTGCACATCATTGGACATAGACGCTTGACTCTCGTCCGCTTATTACCCACAAACCGATGGGCAGAAAGAGGAAGTAAATCAGGTACTGGAACAGACACTGCAATGTCTTTTCACCTTAACTCTTAAAGAGTGGAAGTCCTTCTTACCTTTTGTAGAGTTTGCATATAACAATTCACAGCATTCTGCTACTGGGGTATCCCCTCTCTATTGTGTAACAGGCACTAATCCACAAATATTACCTGAAAATATTGTTAAATCATCTGAAAGTGTACACGTAATACAAGACTTTGTAAAGCACCTCTCTGCCTCCCAAAAAGAAGTGTTACAATACTCACAACAGGCTTAAGTGAACATGGAGGGAAAGGCTAATAAACATCGTCGACCATCACTAGAGTACAAAAGCGTAAATCAGGTTTGGCTTGCACAAAACATTTACAATTATTTGGTCCTCGCAAATTGCAACCTCTATTTATTGGTCCCTTACCAATAGTTAAGGTTATTAATCCTATATCAGTCAAGCTTCAACTGCCAGATGATTTACCTGTTCACCCTGTGTTCCATATTTCCCTTCTTAAATCATATCATGCCTATAAACCCATCCCACATCTCCTCCTCCATCAGTAACCCTGGATGGTCACCTAGAGTTTGAAGTCTAAAGGATTCTAGATTCATGGCATGTTAAGGGTTGTTTGTTTTACCTAATTCTATGTAAAAGGTATTGTCCTGAGGATAACTCTTGGAAACCAGATAGTAATGTTCATGCCTCTTGTCTGGTTTGTTCATTTTATGCCCGCCACCCTGACAAACCACACCCAGTAGGTCGTTCTTTGCGGGGAGGACTGTCACAACTCCATCTTGTGTCCTATGTGCTGTGGGTTTTACTCGCTGGGCTCATGTCACCCTTTCCCTGTGGCACCACCCTATCCCGAGTGCTCAAAGTCATCCTTCCCTTATGGTGCCTTCCTGTCTCAGGCTCTCCATGGTCCCCCTCCCAGAAAGCCTGAACCATTGCCTCTCCTGTTCTGGTTCTAAGCAAGTTCACTCTGTTTTGCACCTGCAGATCATCATGTGTCTTTTTAGGACAAGTTACGCTATCCACTGTGACTTGTACCATCATGCATTTGGGGTTCTTTCATACTTAATTGTTGCCAATTACTGTTAACAATTGCCACCTGCAAGGCCTCATATTCGTTGTATGTAACATGTGTTCCTCACCAGGTTCATTGGAATATTTGATGCTTCCATGTAGGACATGTGCCTTCTGGAACACTGTTTTCTTCCAGCATAAATACCCACCCTGAACCTGCATCAGTGCTTGGCCTTGTTCCAGTTCTGCGCAAGCATTGTCCCTGCACTCACCTCCCGAGTCACCCAGAACTTTCAGCGCTGTAGTCTTCCATGCCTTCCTGATGACCCACGATCCTGACATCTGCACACTTCCAGTATCTTCCTTCATGAGCTACAATTCCACCTCCTCTTGAGCTTCTTGTAGCAACCCTCCTGTCGTCTTTGAATTCCGGTTAAAGTATTGGACCAGGCTAGGTACTTCTCACTCAGGTTAGTGTGCATTAATTCATAGGTTAATAAATATTTAAACACGGATGCCTATGAAGGCATGAGCATTTTTTTGGACATGTTTGAGTATTAACCCTCATGAGGCCCAGCGCGTTGGAATCTTTCATTGCAGCGCTCTGAATTCTACTGTATCTGAACTGAACGTTTGCCACTGTGTTTCTTGACAAGTTTTATCTAGTATGTTTGGGAGAAACTTCTAGAACATGAAGTTGTATTTGAGTTTGAATCTGAACCTTGTATGAGCCGAAGTGCCAAAAAGTATACAGTTTAGTCTTGAAATGTTTTCTGTTCTCTCTCGTGCAATATTTTTGATGAAGTCTGTAAGTGTACATTTAGTGCGAACAATTGATAGATCATTTGGAGTTAAGAACATATGGGTAACTTTGCCTCTTGTTGTTTTTAGTGTTCCACACCTGCATAAGGATAGTGAGGTCCAGGGAGTCCTGATCCTATTAGGCAGTGCACAAGACAGCAGAACAGTTCAGAACAGTTCCCTTCAGTGGCATAAGTTAATGTTTTCTTGTTTATCCCTTCCATTGAGGCATTGGGTAAATAGGGGTTGACCTTGCCTTTGTTCAGCCCCTGCCTCGGGTGGGAATCGAGGTCCAGCATCATCTCTGCGGTTGGAACCAGGTGAGTGTGTGACAGCTTGACAGCTATTGATCTAATAATTGTATCTAGTAAGCAAAACTACTCTATATCCACACTTACAATTTCACAACTTCATTAATAATTAAATATTCAAAATGCAGTTCCGCAAACATTTGATTCAAATAAATATACAATTATCATTAAGATCCCCATATAGTTTCACAATATTAGCAAAAACACTCATAAATACAATAACATGCAATCTATATACCTTACCTCATGAAGTTCTCCCAGGAAATGGGTATTTTCTTTGAGCCTTGTTGCTATCGCTCACCTTTTCAAGTAACCAAATAGTCATCTACCTTTATTGTGTCATGTAATGCCTCTCTTCTTCTAAAAATGTATCAATATGTGGATTATGGAACAACTTATCTATTAGGTTGACCAATAATCTTGATGGTCACCACTAATTCTCTTTTTGGCCTGAGACCAGCAGCAGATACATCATGTCCTAAGTAGCTAATCTCCTTCCATAAATAGCATTTGTCTGTCCTCAGCATCAGCCTATACTCTCTGAATCCCTGAAGAACCCTCTTTATACGCACTTTAAGATTTTCCATAATTAGGAACATCATGTTATTAGTATTGTTTATATCTTCAATACCCCATAGAACCTACGCTATAGCCCTCTGGTGAAAGTGGCTGCCAATACAAATCAAAACGATAGCACTTAGAAATATAGACCCTCATCTGTATTATAAATGCTTTAAGATCTTGAGGTTCTTTATGTTGTTAAATCTGACAACATGGAGAGGCAAGATCTAATGTGATATAATATTTGCTCTAGCCAACATAGCCATAATTTCCAAGACACTGAGCAATTTGTATTTGCCTACAACTACTTCCATGTTTAAGGCCTTTAAATCCACACACAGACATATGCTGCTACTGGTCTTTTTGACAACATTCGAACCATCCACTTCATGTGACCCCACTGGCACACTCATAACAGATTCACACAGTTTCTCCACTTTAATATCTAGAGCTTCCAACAAATTAAAATGCAGTCTCCTCATTTAGAAGCTAAAGCTGTAATTCCCTCTTTCACTTTTATTCTGTAGGTGTATGACCCCAGACACCACCAGCTCCTTGCTAAAATTACAATATAGCATTTTCTCAAAGTCAGCCCACCAATCCTTCACCACGTGAATTTGTGCTTGCCATTGTGTTTTGGGAACTAGGATGAAGTCCAGTTCCTTCTGATGAGGGCTTGCTATCATATTGTTTCCCTTTATAAAGACATACACTTCCCAACAATATTGGTAAAGTCATGGAGATTTGAAATTACCCTTCGTTCTGAAAGCTTGGGCCCCATATGCACTTAGCTGGGTTTCTTTCAAGGCCATTTGCTCTCCATCCAGCTGTACGCCTCAGACTATCCGGGGTTATACCCAAGCTTCAATGACAAGTGTCAGAATGGTAGGGTGGAGAGCAAAAATTGGCTCTAGAGTGTGATGTAGTAGAGGCAGCCTATAGTCTTGCGTGCACCTCATCATGTTGCACGTCATGGTTTGGTGTGTAATTGCTCGCTGCAGCTTCAGCATCCACTGCATCCTCTTGGGTATTATTTTCTGGTATGTCGTTTGGCGGCTGAACTGCTGACACCACTCCATTTCTGGGTACTACCGCAGGCACACCCTCAGCATCATCCTCTGGCAAGAGAAAACCCAAAGCATTTAATATGTCCTCCCCCTTTTCTTCTGCTAACTCTTACTTCTCTGGTGTTATTTGTGGACATAAATAAGCTGGAGGTGAAGCAATAAGGGTACTAGCCCTAACAATGTCCCTCAAATGGATAATTTGGTATTACTCTCATGGGTTTCTTTCATGCCCTGCCCCTTTCTTTTGGGTTCTTATCAACATTTTCTAAGATTATTTAAGCACTGTAGGTCAAATGCATCTTCTTCTGGAAAGGACTTCTTCAGACCATCCTGGGGGCTAACCCACTTTTCCATATACCTGCATGTGATTTTTGCATACTGATGGTAAATTGAGCGAGTGTCCTTTTAACTGGGACTTTCTCTTGTTTCAACTTTTCTACCCCTATTGCCTTGACTACACATTCATTCACCACCAAGTAAACACTAAAGTGTTTGCCAGCCTTGAGTGGCAGCTTATCCCATAGAGGGGGAAGGGTAGAAGGGTACAAGGGTTGAGGGCTGGACCAACATCTTTTTCACATCTGTTCTCACGGAGGGAGGCAAGACAGTTCTTTCAATATTGTCTGTTAATCCTCTTTTTTTCAAAGTCCTTGGAGTTACAACCCGAGAACCTATTCCCCTTTCTGAATGCAAGAAAGGAGATTGTTTGGGAATGGGCAGCGGTCCAGGATACAATTACCAACTTTTAAATTACTTTTAATATAAAATATTTTTGTAAACACACCACTGTTTCCTCTAAGAAAAAGGTCTGCATTTAAAAACATATTATAAGTACATTTATGTAGTGTTTACTAACTCTGAAAAGAGTTATTTAAAAAGCAATCACAGACACTGTGGTCTGCTGACTATGATGGTCACCAATCAGAGTGAGTCACAATTTGCAACCTAAATCATGAATACAGTGGTGTAATAAAACTTAAGGGGGCCTTCCCGGAAGGGCCCCCCCCTTCAGTCAGTCAGGAGCCTGCCACCCCTATAAAATGTACTGTGGTGAGGGAGCCCCTTGGAGGTCAGGGCTCCCCCACACCGCGAGGGCTATGGGGGCCTTTGTTACGCCACTACATGAATAGTAATGAGTTAGGTTGAATTGGAATCCACTACGAATGGGAATTGTTTGCGCAAATGCCTACTAGTACATAGGTCGGTTTGCAAAATTCTACTGCAGAAACTGAGAAGCAGGGTTGTGCATCTGCCCATAGCCTTTAAACCTCTTTTCTTTTCTGTATTTCCTGCTCATGCTTTTCCTCTTATTGCAATGACTTCTAAATTCTTGATGTTATCTTTTCTTCCTTCCTCTAGGCACATCATATGTTCCACCGTTTTTGCAACTAACAGTACTTCACGCATGAGGAGCTTCATACTTCATTCAAAATTCTTCACAAAATTTCTCACATGTGTAGTGCAACAAGAACTGGTCTTTTATTTGTTTATAATTTAATGCCCCAAATGTACAGGTTTCGTTACAAATTCCTCCACTCTTTCACCCTCATTCTGCATCCTATGAATGAAATTATACCTTCTGAGAATAGTGTTGAATCTAGTTAAGTAATGTATATCAAAATTCCTGAAACAACTGTCACACTCATTCAAAACATGTGCTACTTCTTGTTCTAATTACAGAAGGTGTTTTATAACTTCTCTGCTGCACCAAGGCAGTGTAGCAAGAGCAAAAGCTTTCTTTCTCACCAAGATTTGTTCCATATACTCCGCCTGGGTGTCTTAGAAAGAAAGGGGTGGGTCACGTTTTGCAGGATGCCTTCCAGAGAAAAACTTCTAAAAAACAATATAAATGGCTTTAAAAGACACAACATGCAAATATCTCTTTAAGAACTGAAGTCAAACCTTAGTCCAAATACTGACATCTGTGCTTGGCTTATCATCATGTGATTATGTTAAGTTATGTTATTGCCATTTGTTGGGCCTGCATGTCACATGGGAGGGTATCCTGGCACTTGTGAAGCAGGGGCTGGTCTGTCTGAGGGGCTATTGAAGGAGCCAGGTTTTCAGTTTCTTCCAGAATTCCACAACAGATCTTGCAGCTCTGATATGGTAAGGGAGTGATGCCAGTCTTTTGGGTGATGCAGGAGAAGGCTTGACCTTTCCCGGTGGATGCAAGGTAAATATATGAGGAGGTCATTGGCCAAGCAGAGATATTTTATTGGTGTTGAAACCAGACGTGGTTTCTGAAAGAATATCTGCAGTTGAGTCCTGTAGTATACATTTCAGTGCCACACGCTGGGTTACAGGCATATAGCAGGAATGCACAATGCATGACGTAATATACATTTTTAAAAAGTATATTGCCTATCCAGGTGAGCAGCATGGCTCAATCAACACCAGGAGGGTGGTGGATCTAAATCGATGCTATGATGGGGATGTACAACTTTGGGCATAGTGTCCCTCTTGTGGCTAGTCTGGTTGGTCGTCTAATGTGGTGCGGAGGAGATAAATGAGGTATGGGCCCCACATGTCTTCGGTTCGGGACGTAGACGGCTGCATTCATGTTTTGGTTTCAATCCTGCCATTACTTATAGCTATATCCCTCAGCCAATCAGCAACACAGGTATTCCAACATGCCTCCAGTTCATTGTCACTCTGCAGTTAGCCAACAGTTTTAACATTGCTGTGAGGCATCAAACCCCCACTGGGACCTCCCTTACATATCCCAATAGGGCTATGACTGAATCTAAATATAGAGTGTTGTTTTATATCTGCTATGACACTCAGGATCATATGCCAATAGTTCAGGATGGGGCATTCCCAGACAAGATGGAAAATCCAGAGCTGTAAAATTCATAATGCTACAACTAATGTCTATGGTTCATAGACACAGTACCTGTTTGTTGACAACATTATTAATGTAGTGGATAGGAGGAGGTGACAGTTTTTACTTGATTGGTCATGGAGATTTGGTTGTCGATCAAAATGCCCAGGGTCCTGGCAGTGATGAATGGGTAGGTAGTCAGGCCCAGCTAAGTGACCTACCAGCCAAGGGACCAGAGGGACATGTCTTTGTCGAAGAGGACCACTTCTCTTTTGTCTCTTTTGAGCTAGTCTTCTACTAAGGATATAAAACCAGCAAAATCTGCTTGGGTGGTTAGGGTGTCTTCTGAGAGGGAGAGGGAGAGGATGAGCTGAGTGTCGTCTGTGTAAGATATTGTTGTGTAGCCATTTTAGCTATAGTTTTATATACGTTATTTTAGCAAACTAGGCCTGCCTTTGCACTTTAACCTAGATATGTTTTATTCTAGCTTTGTTATAATATTTTAACAATAGCTACCTTTGCGGTCTTGTTTTATTTTCTCTAGCTGTTCTTAGCCTAGGTCAAAACTGCTTTCTTAAACAAGACATTTCTTTCACTCTGTGCTTTTCTCATGGCTGAAGTAAGATAGGTTGCCAGAAAAAGTGATATGCTTTGTCTCCAATGTTCACAGAAACATACCCAATCTTACGTGGAGATCCTTTCTTGGAGCATCTGCTGTTTTATTATAAAAACACTACTTTGACCCATGTACGTTAGAGGGAGATTCCAGCCAGATGACCACAACTGTATGCTGATTGCTGAGTGCTTTGCTGCAGCTGCTTATGTGGACTACAGGCCTCTTGCTCAGGTATGAGGGGAGATGTCTTCCAAGGGGGAACGTGAAGGGCAGAATTAGAGCTTAACATACTGTGCTCTAACATAGCCTAGGAAGGGACTATCCTTCACAATCTTAGTGACACAATGGTAGCGTTATTTTTGTGTTATATTCTCCTTGTCACAATTTTAATCTTGCTGTGCTTCATTGTCTGAGTTATTGCAATACATGCTTTATTATCTAAGATGCAGTTACTTCAATAAAACCTTATTGAACCTTACTCTGCCTCTGATTGTCCTTGCATATATGAGACTAATGTAACTGAGAGAAATGGATGAGATCTGATTGACCACGATTCTCCTGAGGAGTCATTTATGTCATGCGCCTGGTTGCCCAATCATCCCTGCTCTTGGGTGGAGATGAGGCACTGCTAGTTAGAACAAAACCAGGATTAGGCTGACAGGTGTCACATGGTGCGGGATCAGACTCAGTCTCCCACAGTACAAGTGATTCTGCCACCCAAATCCAGTAGTCTCATTAGTATAATGAGAGCCTACACAACAATATGATGTTGTATCCATGGGAGCAGATAATTCTGGCATGTGGCGTCATGTAGATGTTGAACAGCGGGGGCTCAGAGACAAGCCTTGTGGGACATTGCAGATCATGTTGGTTGCTTCGTAAGAGTAAGGGGCTAAGCTGACTGTTAGAGGCATCCAGAGGTCAATTAGAAAGAGGGCCTCCTTGTGCCCCTTGTCCACAATGAGACAAATGTCGCTAGTGGCAGTGATTAGGACCAGGTCACTGCAATTACTGGGTCTGAAACCTGATTGAGTATGGTCTGGTAGGTGCTTGTTGTAGAGTTAGTTGGCCGGCTGGGTGTTGATGAGAATCTCCAGGACTCTGGCTGGGTAAGGGAGGAGGGAGAAGGGCCTGTAGTGTGCAAATCACAGGGGGTCTGATGAAGGTTTCTTGAGGAGCATCAGGATGGTGGCCTGGTTTGAGGATTCCAGAAAGGTGGCAGTGGAGAGTGATAAGTTGAGAATGGGTGTCAGGGCTGACCAGATGGGGGTGAGTACTTTGGTGAAAATGTGACAAGGATTCAATGGGGCTCCTGAGTGGATGGAGCGCATGGTGTTGTTAGTTTCTGTTGTGGTTGGCCAGCATGTCTGTGCGGTTTCCAGGCTATTGCACTTGTCGGGGTGGAGGACTTCAAGTGTGAGGAGGTCCGGTTGGGGGATGGGGCTAAAGTTATTGTATGTGATGTTGATTTTGTTTGTGAAGTAGCGGAAGTTGAGTGCAAAGTTCATGAGGTAGGCTTTTAGTCATTTGATGGTAGATCCAGAGGGCTGATTTGTAGGAGCCTCTGACTTTGCTGTCAAGAGAGCGGTGCCAGCGTCGTTCTTGCTGCTTGCAGTGTTCCTTCATGAGCCTGAAGTCCTCATGTACCAGCTGACATGTGGCTTGTTATCTTATGTTATATGGATTTGTAGAGCACGGCTTGTCACCCAATAGGTTATTCAGGCACTGGAGCAGGTGTGCATGTGTGGGTCTGACATGGGGTGAGAGGTAATTGGGAGGTTAGTTGAAGAGCCAGGATTTCAGCTTCTTGCAGAATTCAAAAAGCAAAGAGGAGGCCCTGATATGCCCCATGTTTTGGGTGTGATGTGCGAGAAGGATAGGCCTCCAGTTCTGCTTTTGTGGCTACAGGTGGTGTGAGAAGGAGTGTGAGGCAGACTGTTGAAGTCTCCTGGGTTTCCGGAAGTGCACGCAACTGTTGAGGTATGCAGGTTCTATGTTGTGAAGTGCTCTGTATATATGCATGAGGAGTTTGAATTGGCAGCGTTTGTGTATCGGGTGCCAGTGAAGCTCTCTGAGGTGTGGGGTCATGTGGGAGGCTTGAATCAAGGTATGTGGGTGGTTCTCAGAGGCGCCAAGGAGTCTGCCCATGATGTGATCCACATGTTGGAGCTTTCGATGGCTCATTCCAGGTCATTGTGGTGTGGGAGGCGTTGAGGCGGTAGCTATGTGAGCGTACCGCTATATCCCTCAGCCAATCAGCAACGTGGGTATTCCAACATGCCCCAGTTCATTGTCACTCTAATGTTAGCCAACAGTAGGAACATCGCTTTGAGGCATCGAACCCCCACTGGGCCTGACTGAATCCCAAAAGACATTATTAAAAGTAATATAGACTTCTGGGCCCCGACGTTGACTAATGTGTATAATTGTCTGGAGGAGCTAATGATACGTGGCTCTTGGCAGAGCTCAATTATTGTGCTGATTTTTAAAAAGGGAACTAGGGCTGAACCTAAAAATGATCACCCTATCACATTGATAGACATACCAGCCAAAGCCTTGGGTAGTGTTGTATAACAGGATTGTTGAGTGGGTTAATGGGTCGCCACATCATTCCAATTTGGACCCAGCCATATGCAAATCAGTTTTGATTCTGCTCCCCATGGGAACAGTGCAGCCTGAACTGCCAGGTCAAGTCCTCTCTGGATGCTTATTTCTGGTCCAAGAAGGACCTGACCTGGCAGTTTAGGCTGGGCTGTTCCCATTGGGGGCAGGGTCACAGCTGATTTGCATATGGCTGGGTCCAAACTGGGGTGGCATAGTAGGCAAAAAAAACAATGGATTGGGATGCATCATGAGCGATTGCCAATAGCTGAGACTAATTCAAACATTCCATCCATCACCTTGTTGTTTTTGCATTAACCTACAGAGATAACATCCTAGCGTTTGAAAGATTGAGGGGGGAACATGATAAAATGTTCATCTAAATCTACCAGGCACTATGTAAGGCACATTTTAGTGTACGCCAGAAGCAATCTGACTAGTCATGAGCAAGTTATTCACAGGCAGAAAAGCAGAGCCTAGTAGTTGTATTGGCGTGTGAACACTTCGATCTCTTCGTATTTCCAAATAGTAAGCCATTTACCATCATCACAGGTCATAAATATTTTTCTTATCATTTTTGACAATCCAAGAACATAATGTCTCCCCAGATCGAAAGGGAGGGCTTACTCCTACATGACCACAAATTCAGAATTAAACCTCAACCAGGCAAGGAAAACAATCCTGCCAATATTATTTCATGGTTTCCCACTGCCTCATGTGAATCACTACTGTCTATTGCTAAAGAGAACCTCAGATACATCATCAGACAAGCATTTTCATGTACACTGAGTAAAAAAAGAATCATGCAAGCATCCAGAGAGGATTAGCCTCTGCAAGTGATATCTGACCTAATTGCTACTCAAAGGTGGAAAGATCTAGAATGTGCACACAAAATGCACAGAGTCAGCCATCTGAAAGACCTCAAGGCATATGGTCCAGAACGAACCAGCAAATTATCACAATGGACTTTTGGTAAAGGAACCATGGCAGATCATTCCTTGTGTTTTACAAAGTCAAGTAGAGGACCTGGCCCAGGGGGTCACATGTGTGCAGTAGCTACCAACCATTTGCTTCACCAAACATTCCGGTTACCATCCATGGATAATCTTGTTGAAAAGGTAGTGGAGGTCATATCTGCAGGGGGACTGGAATCAAGTGATTCTGTGGCCATTACTTTTTTCTCATAATAATGGATTTGCCACATTTGCAAGATAATCCGTCATCTGCTGCATATTCTGCAGATTTCAACCTAGAAATTGTTTGTAGCTAAAACGGATCAAAAGTTAATAAAAATGTAGTAACATGTTTTCATGCAATGGAAGGCCTTTTGAAGAGGTCAAGTGGTCACTTATCATTTGCTTAAGTCGATATTTAGCTGTTTAACTGACAAATACGAGGTGAAGTCTTTGCCCAGACAGTATTACCATGTGTAAAAATGACACAAATAATAAATTAATAGTATCAAAAATGTCCCGCTTTATGCAGCATAATTTGTCTTTTCTTGCTGCATAATTTAGTCAACATTATCTCATTACTTGGTGCTCCCCCGCGTAATTCCAGTGGTCTTGCATATAAGTCAAGCCCAGGGAAAAGTAAAAATGCTGGAATCCCTGGAGATGTCAAACATTCCAAATCACAAGTGGGATGAAGATGCAATCTATTTCTAAGGGCCCACTGCAAAAGGACAACATCTACTTGTAATGGACGAATGGGCTTGTTTTCCTGAAGGGATGCCATCCACATCACTGCTACAGTCGCTGCCATACCCACTTTTAACAAAATCTCTAAACCTGGCTGTGGGAAGTTGGCTCTGTATATACTACCTCAAAGTGAAAGATAGTCTGCACAGAGTCAGAGGGTTCCCCTTGGAGGTTGATAGTGGCAAAATTAGATAATTCTAATGTTCTATTTTGTGGTAGTGTGGTCGAGCAGTAGGCTTATCAGAGGGTAGTGTTAAGCATTTGTTGCACATACACAGGCAATAAATGAGGAACACACACTCAAAGACTTAACTCCAGGCCAATAGTTTTTATATAGAAACAAATCTTTTCTTAATTTATTTTTAGAACCACAAGTTCAAGATTTGAAGTAAATACATAAAATGCAAGGTACTCCACACAGGTAAGTTAGGAACTTGGATTTAGAGCAATAGTATATACAGTTTTAGTAAAAATGGCAATAAGCTATTTTAAAAGTGGCCACACTGCTAAAATCAACAGTTCCTGGGGGAGGTAAGTAATGGTTAGTTTGTCAGGTAAGTAAAGCACTTACAAGTCTAAGTTACTGGGCATAAGCAGCCCACCGCAGGGGGTTCAAGGCAACCCCAAAGTTACCACACCAGCAGCTCAGGGCCGGTCAGGTGCAGAGGTCAAAGAGGAGCCCAAAACACATAGGGGGTCATTCTGACCTCGGCGGTAAAAGCCGCTTACCGCCGGTCAGAAGGCCGCCACAATACCGCCGCGGCCAGCCGCCACGGACATTCTGACCCACAACTGCAAAACCTCCGAAAATCCGCCCTCCACTGCAGTCCGCCACATCAGCGGCCAGGGGTAAACTGGAGAAGACCAAACCTCCACCGCCACGGCAACAGAAATACGCCCATCCCATTATGACCCGCAAATCCACGCAGCGGTCATTCAACCGCGGTATTCCATTGGCGGTACACACCGCCGCACTCAAAATACACACACCTTTACAAACCCCTACCACATTGGACAATTTGAAAGGCACACACCTGAAACACATACACACACCACTCCCACACATCCAATACCATATAAAACACACACCCACATCACCCACAAACCCCTACCAACAAAAACCAGAGACGAAGGAGAGAGAGAGACACATCAGAGAATAGAGAGCCAGACACACAGAGGCACACCGCAACATCACACACACCACATAGAAGCACAAAGCACCACACACCAACACACACATCATCACATACACCACCCCACACCTCATACACACCACCCCATGGCACCACAAAGGCACCCACGCTTTTCGGACCAAGAACTCCGGGTCATGGTGGAGGAGATCATAAGAGTGGAACCCCAGCTCTTCGGCTCACAGGTCCAGCACACTACCATAGCAAGGAAGGCAGAGCTCTGGCAGCGGATCGTGGACAGGGTCAACGCGGTGGGACAGCATCCCAGAAATCGAGAGGACATCCGCAAACGATGGAACGACCTACGGGGGAAGGTGCGCTCGATGGTCTCGCAACACAACATCGCAGTGCAGAAGACTGGCGGGGGACCCCCACCCACTCCACCCGAATTCACAGCATGGGAGCAAGAGGTACTCAACATCCTGCATCCTGATGGCCTCGCTGGAGTACACGGAGGAATGGACTCTGGTAAGTACAAGGCCAACCACTTCACCCCCCCCCCAGCATGCTAACCCCCACCCTCACCCCCAACCCCCCAGCACACATCCTCCCTGAGAATGTCTCCCCAGCAAAACCCACCCAACACCAACCCCTGCATGCCACCCCCAAACTATGGACACCCATCACCTAAGCATGACCACTGCACATACCCATCACCCCCCAACCCCCCACAAAACACCCTCACAACACCTCCCCCAAGGGAATGCCAGCACTGGGGGACAAGGGCACCCATAAAACGCAAGCTAATGCACACACAGAAACAATAACCATACCCTCTTACCCCATGCAGGACCCGAACGACAACACACCGGTCAGGAGGGACCAGAAATGTCCATCCCACCCCCGGAACAGGCCCCTAGTGATGACAGCAGCTCTGTCGACCTGGAACCTGACGACCAGCCCGGACCATCGGGGACCTCTGGGCAGTCGGTTCCCCTCACCCAGACACAGGCCACTGCAGACCCAACCCCCTCTGGGAACAACAGCACAGCTCCCACCCAGCGGGCCCATGCCTCTGTCTCTAGGACAGGTCAAGCAGCGGTGTGTCTACCACTACAGGGCCCCCAGGGTAACCCACCAACCCAACAACAACAGGGACCTGGGGGCAGTGGGAGTGGGCACACCGTCCAGGGGACAGAGGCCCAGGGAAACAGGGCAACTCGGAGGGCTGCTGTGCGACAGGGGGGGGAGGAGAGGCCCAGGGAACCCACTCTCCAAGAGGCCCTCACCACCATCATGGCTGCCTACCACCACTCACAAGAGACGATGGCGACGGTACTGGCCAGGTTCCAAGAGATCCAGGCACAGCAGGAGCAACGCTACATGGGGTTCAGCGACCAACTCAGCAACATCTCAACCGCTATGGGGAGCATAGTCCAGGCCCTGAACCGCATAGAGGACACGTTTCGGGACCATGTGGCATCACACAGGGCCCCTGTCACTAGCCAGGAACAGGAACAGCCTACCACCTCCGCCGGCGCTAGTGGACAGGAGGCCCCACCACAACGACAGCCCACCAGAACCCCACCTCCTGCTGAACAACAACCGCCCCGCAAAAGGAGCCTGAGATCAAAAAAACCGACAGAGTAGGATGTCAAGTCCCCCGCCAGCATCACATACCCCCTGAAGTCCTCCCACTGTTCCACATTGCCACCCTGTCAAACCTTGAACTGCCCCTGCTCCATCCTGCCACAGGCATATGGACAATGCACCTGTGAGACTGAGAACTGGACTCCGCCATGGACATTACTCCACCCCCACCCATAACTGTTTCACTATCATGTACCAATATCTATGCACTAATAATGAATCACACATTGCACTGAAATCAATCAGGACTCAGCCTGTCTTATTTACAAATGTCTGACACATTACATATCAATTACGTATTGTTAACATTGTGAATTACACATACCGAGGTAACTTAGCATTAGTCCATGGGCCAACCAAGCTGAGGTCACGCAGTGGCTCATACAGCACAGAAAAGGGAAGGGAAAATCAAACATCATGTTCATAGGTCTGGGGGGAAACCGACAAAGTAGAGATGCAGGAGGCTTTCAGGAAATGTAAAATGGCATGGGTGATTATTACCTGTGTGCTACTGGAATTACTGTTCTATTACTCTGTCCCTGTTGTCTGTGTCGTCCTCTGAGTCTTCCTCCTCTTCACTCTCCGCAGGCTCCACAGCTGCTTCAACACCACCATCTGCACCATCCTCCTGCAGGACAGGAACCTGACGTCGCAATGCCAGATTGTGAAGCATACAGCAGGCCACGATGATGTGGCACACCTTCTTTGGTGAGTACATCAGGGATCCCCCAGTCATATGCAGGCACCTAAGCCTGGCCTTCAGGAGGCCAAAGGTCCTTTCGATGATCCTCCTAGTTCGCCCATGGGCCTCATTGTACCGTTCCTCTGCCCTGGTCCGGGGATTCCTTACTGGGGTCAGTAGCCAAGGCAGGTTGGGGTAACCAGAGTCACCTATTAGCCACACACGTTGTCTCTGTTGCTGCTCCATCACATAGGGGATGCTGCTATTTCGCATCACATACGCGTCATGCACTGACCCTGGGAACTTGGCATTTACATGGGAGATGTACTGGTCAGCCAAACAGACCACCTGGACATTCATCGAATGATAACTTTTTCTGTTTCAGTACACCTGCTCATCGTCTTTTGGGGGTACCAAAGCCACATGGGTCCCATCAATGGCACCAATGATGTTGGGGATATGTCCAAGGGCATAGAAATCACCCTTCACTGTAGGCAAGTCACCCTCCTCTGGGAAAATGATGTAGCTCCGCATGAGTTTCATCAGGGCAGACAACACTCTGCTCAAAATCTTTGAAAACATAGGCTGAGACATTCCAGATGACATGGCCACTGTGGTCTGGAATGACCCACTTGCCAAAAAATGGAGGACTGACAAAACCTGCACCAGAGGGGGAATCCCTGTGGGTTGGCGGATGGGGGACATCAGGGCTGGCTCCAGCTGGGCACACAGTTCATGGATAGTGGCACGGTCAAGTCTGTATCGAAGTATTATATGGCGTTCTTCCATTGTCGACAGGTCCACCAGCGGTCGGTACACGCGAGGATTCCTCCTTCTCATCGCAAGTCCCAGCGGACGGTGCCTAGGAAGGACAACATGGAGCACAGAGTCAGCCAAACCACAGGTACGTACAGACAGCTTGCACAGTTAAAGAATGGCAATGGGTTGAAAGGCGTGTATGTGTGGCAATGCAAGGCCTAGGCCTGTGTGTCGCAGTCAAAATTAAGCCATGTAGACCCTTGAAATGGCGGCTGCCTGACCTGTGAAGTGGGACAATGGGATGTGAGGTCAATGCGCTGGCGGGGCACACCGTGGCGGTAGGCGGTCGAAGACCGCGGCGCAAAGCCGCATTGGTTAACATTGAAGCCTATGGGTTTCAGGAGCCAATGACGATGTGCGCCGGCAGTCGCGGTACGCACCGCTGCGGTACGCACCGCCGCGGGCGTGACCGCCATTTTCTATCTGCTTAATCACTCGAGACCTGATCATCCACAGGAGAGGAACTATACTGCAAGTGCTGCTGTGACCTCGGTCTGGAAGATACAATGGCTGCTGCGACTGGGGAAAGGGCCCCTGCCTTCACGTCTGAAGAGTTGGAGAAGCTCGTGGATGGGGTCCTCCCCAGTATGCGCTACTCTACGGTCCTCCAGACCAACAAGTGAGTACACTGGGTGCACATGGAATGGGCTATGCCTGTGTGGATTGGGGTGGATGTAAGTTGGTGGGGTGGGGGGCGAATGAGGAGTGCAACGCCCGACAGATGAGAGCATGTGCCATATGGCAAAGTTGGTGGGGGGGGCCAATCACATCTAACATGCAGGTCATTGATGATTTCCTCCTTTCCACCCTGTACATGTCAAATAGGTCAGCGCCCATCAGAAGATCGAGATTTGGTGTGCCATCGCCAAGGAAGTCCGGAACTTGGGGGTCCACAACAGACGGGGCACCCACTGCCGCAAGAGGTGGGAGGACTTCCGCTGCGGAACAAGGAAGACCGCAGAAACACTGCTGGGGATGGCCTCCCAACCTAGGAGGGGTGCCAGTCGCACCATGACCCCCCTGATGTCCCGGATCCTGGCGGTGGCCTACCCAGAATTGGATGGGCGCTTTAAGACGTCACAGCAGACACAAGGGGGTGAGTATCAGCACATTCTCCTATCTTTCTGCGCAGTGGAGGCGTCTGGGTGGGGGAGGAGGGCTGTGGGTGACATCAGGCCAGGGCGCTTTCTGTAGTGTAGTCCTCTCCCTTAGGCATGGCCCTGTGCCCCCGGCCCCCACTTCTGTAGGGTGACAAGTACAGCCATTGAAGGTCCAGCATCTCCCATGTGCGCGTTTGACGTCTCTTGGCCTGTTGTCCTAGTCAGTAGTACTGAGTAGTGTACCCCGAATGCGCGACTTAGTGCATTAGGCTCCTGTGTCTGTCCTCTCCGCCAACGGTGTTGACATTGCATGCACTCAACCTGGTCTTCTTTTTTCTCCCCCCACCCTTTCTCTTCATCTTCTTGTGCATGTGTGCATTAGCATCATCAGGTGGAGGAGATTTGGCATCGGAGCACGAGGGAGCTGCAGGACACAAGGCCCCGGTGGGCCCAGGAACAGACACCGAGGGCACCAGTGATCCGGAGGGCGAGGGGAGCACCACGACGGGGACCGCTGGTGAGAGCAGCGACAGCGACACGTCCTCGGATGGGAGCTCCCTAGCGGTGGCGGCAACATCCGTGCCCCCCGCCTCTACAGGTACAGCCGCCACCCAGCGCACCAGCCCCGCCCTCCCAGCAGCCCCTCAGTCTTCGCTCCGTGCCCGTTCGCCCAGGAAGACGCGCGTCTCCTTCGCCCCAGGCACCTCAGCCCCTGCCCCTGTTGCCCCTGCTGCCCTCAGTGCGGAGCTCATTGACCTGGTAAGGACGCTCATTGTTGGGCAGACGACCCTTTTGAATGCCATCCAGGGTGTGCAAAGGGAGGTGCAACAGAGCAATGCGTACCTGGAGGGCATTCATTCGGGTCAGGCTGCCCATCAACGAGCGTTCACTGCTCTGGCCTCAGCACTGACGGCAGCCATTGTCCCTGTTTCCAGCCTCCCTCTTCTTACTGCCTCCAGCCTTTCTCTGTCTCCTGTTCCTCAGCCTATCCCATCCACACCATCAGACCAGCCTGCACACACCTCAACACCCAAGAGCAGCTCATCCAAACACAAGCACCACAGATCCCACAAACACTCACCCAAGCAACACCCAGATGCAGACATGCCAACAGCCACTACCACCCCTGTGTCCCCCTCCTCCTCGTCTCCCTCCTCCCTCCCTGTGACGTCTACACTCACACCTGCATGCACCCCAACATCAGCCAGTGCTTCCATCACCACCTCACCCTCCAGTACAGTCCACACTCGTGCAGTCACCACCCCCACTGCCATTTACACGGCCCCTGTGTCCTCTCCCACTGTGTCTGTCACCCCCTCTTCCAAGACACACAAACGCAGGCAGGCACCCACCCAACAGCCATCCACCTCACGACAGCCTACAGCACCAGCACCTTCACCCAATGACAGCACACCTGACTCTCCTACAACCACCTCCTCTACCTCCACTTCCATCTCCACTTCTCCTACCCTTTACCTTGGCCCTAAAAAACTTTTCATGGCTAACCTTGACCTCTTTCCCCCCGATGAGCTCCCCCCTCCATCTTCAAAGAGTCCCAAGAGCACCGCAGCCACCACCAGCCCAGCTTCGGGTGTCACTGTTGTGCATGGGTTCTGGAGCCCACCCTTTGCCAGCAGTGACACATCGATCAGCAGCAAGGACACGTCCAGCCCCCCCCGCAAGAGGACCCGCAAAAACAAGGGCCGCCGTGCAAGGACCGACAGGGCTGCCCCCAAGGAGCAATGTGCGGCCACTTCACCACCCACACCATCTAGGGGAGGCAAGGGCCCGAGAGCCCCATCAAAGGAGCGGAAGGGCAGCAGGAGCGCGGAGAAGGTGGACCCCACATGTCACATCCCAGCTGGGAAGGAGGACACTAAGGAGGCCAGGAGTCCGTCCCCGAAGGGTCTAGAAACGTCACGGTCCGAGGGCGACTGAGCAGGGAGTCCAGGCCAGGTCTGGCTCCCTTGACCTGCTGGATGAGCACCGCTGAACAGGGCCCGCGGGGCAGAAGAGCACCGCTGAACAGGGCCCGCGGTGCAGAAGAGCACCGCTGAACAGGGCCCGCGGTGCAGAAGAGCACCGCTGAACAGGGCCCGCCGTGGAGAAGAGCACCGCTGAACAGGGCCCGCGGTGCAGAAGAGCACCGCTGAACAGGGCCCGCCGTGGAGAAGAGCACCGCTGAACAGGGCCCGCGGTGCAGAAGAGCACCGCTGAACAGGGCTCGCCGTGCAGAAGAGCACCGCTGAACAGGGCCCGCCGTGGAGAAGAGCACCGCTGAACAGGGCCCGCCGTGGAGAAGAGCACCGCTGAACAGGGCCCGCGGTGCAGAAGAGCACCGCTGAACAGGGCCCGCCGTGGAGAAGAGCACCGCTGAACAGGGCCCGCGGTGCAGAAGAGCACCGCTGAACAGGGCCCGCCGTGGAGAAGAGCACCGCTGAACAGGGCCCGCCGTGGAGAAGAGCACCGCTGAACAGGGCCCGCGGTGGAGAAGAGCACCGCTGAACAGGGCCCGCGGTGCAGAAGAGCACCGCTGAACAGGGCCCGCCGTGGAGAAGAGCACCGCTGAACAGGGCCCCGCCGTGAAGATGGGCACCGCTGAACAGGGCCCCGCCGTGAAGATAGGCACCGCTGAACAGGGCCCGCGGTGCAGAAGAGCACCGCTGAACAGGGCCCCGCCGTGAAGATAGGCACCGCTGAACAGGGCCCGCGGTGCAGAAGAGCACCGCTGAACAGGGCCCGCCGTGGAGAAGAGCACAGCTGAACAGGGCCCCGCCGTGAAGATAGGCACCGCTGAAGAGGGCCCCGCCGTCTCAAGCACCGCTCCGCTGGGCCCTTCTTCTCAAGCACCTCTCCGCTGGGCCCCGCCGTCTCAAGCACCGCTCCGCTGGGCCCTTCCTCTCAAGCACCGCTCCGCTGGGCCCTTCTTCTCAAGCACCGCTCCGCTGGGCCCTTCTTCTCAAGCACCGCTCTGCTGGGCCCTTCTTCTCAAGCACCGCTCCGCTGGGCCCTTCTTCTCAAGCACCGCTCCGCTGGGCCCTTCCTCTCAAGCACCGCTCCGCTGGGCCCCGCCGTCTCAAGCACCGCTCCGCTGGGCCCTTCCTCTCAAGCACCGCTCCGCTGGGCCCCGCTGTCTCTCCACCTCTCCGCTGGGCCCTTCCTCTCAAGCACCGCTCCGCTGGGCCCTTCCTCTCAAGCACCGCTCCGCTGGGCCCTTCTTCTCAAGCCCCGCTCCGCTGGGCCCTTCTTCTCAAGCACCGCTCCGCTGGGCCCCGCCGTCTCAAGGACCGCTCCGCTGGGCCCTTCCTCTCAAGCACCGCTCCGCTGGGCCCTTCCTCTCAAGCACCGCTCCGCTGGGCCCTTCTTCTCAAGCACCGCTCCGCTGGGCCCTTCTTCTCAAGCACCGCTCCGCTGGGCCCTTCTTCTCAAGCACCGCTCCGCTGGGCCCTTCTTCTCAAGCACCGCTCCGCTGGGCCCTTCCTCTCAAGCACCGCTCCGCTGGGCCCCGCCGTCTCAAGCATCGCTCCGCTGGGCCCTTCCTCTCAAGCACCGCTCCGCTGGGCCCCGCTGTCTCTCCACCTCTCCGCAGGGCCCTTCCTCTCAAGCACCTCTCCGCTGGGCCCTTCTTCTCAAGCACCGCTCCGCTGGGCCCTTCTTCTCAAGCACCGCTCCGCTGGGCCCTTCTTCTCAAGCACCGCTCCGCTGGGCCCTTCTTCTCAAGCACCGCTCCGCTGGGCCCCGCCGTCTCAAGCACCGCTCCGCTGGGCCCGCCGTCTCAAGCACCGCTCCGCTGGGCCCGCCGTCTCAAGCACCGCTCCGCTGGGCCCTTCCTCTCAAGCACCGCTCCGCTGGGCCCCGCTGTCTCTCCACCTCTCCGCTGGGCCCTTCCTCTCAAGCACCGCTCCGCTGTGCCCTTCTTCTCAAGCACCGCTCCGCTGGGCCCTTCCTCTCAAGCACCGCTCCGCTGGGCCCCGCCGTCTCAAGCACCGCTCCGCTGGGCCCTTCCTCTCAAGCACCGCTCCGCTGGGCCCCGCTGTCTCTCCACCTCTCCGCTGGGCCCTTCCTCTCAAGCACCGCTCCGCTGGGCCCTTCTTCTCAAGCACCGCTCCGCTGGGCCCTTCTTCTCAAGCACCGCTCCGCTGGGCCCTTCTTCTCAAGCACCGCTCCGCTGGGCCCCGCCGTCTCAAGCACCGCTACGCTGGGCCCCGCCGGCTCAAGCACCGCTCCGCTGGGCCCTTCCTCTCAAGCACCGCTCCGCTGGGCCCCGCTGTCTCTCCACCTCTCCGCTGGGCCCTTCCTCTCAAGCACCGCTCCGCTGGGCCCTTCCTGTCAAGCACCGCTCCGCTGGGCCCCGCCGTCTCAAGCACCGCTCCTCTGGGCCCTTCTTCTCAAGCACCGCTCCGCTGGGCCCTTCCTCTCAAGCACCGCTCCGCTGGGCCCCGCCGTCTCAAGCACCGCTCCGCTGGGCCCTTCCTCTCAAGCACCGCTCCGCTGGGCCCCGCTGTCTCTCCACCTCTCCGCTGGGCCCTTCCTCTCAAGCACCGCTCCGCTGGGCCCTTCTTCTCAAGCACCGCTCCGCTGGGCCCTTCTTCTCAAGCACCGCTCCGCTGGGCCCCGCCGTCTCAAGCACCGCTCCGCTGGGCCCCGCCGGCTCAAGCACCGCTCCGCTGGGCCCTTCCTCTCAAGCACCGCTCCGCTGGGCCCCGCTGTCTCTCCACCTCTCCGCTGGGCCCTTCCTCTCAAGCACCGCTCCGCTGGGCCCTTCCTGTCAAGCACCGCTCCGCTGGGCCCCGCCGTCTCAAGCACCGCTCCTCTGGGCCCTTCTTCTCAAGCACCGCTCCGCTGGGCCCTTCCTCTCAAGCACCGCTCCGCTGGGCCCCGCTGTCTCTCCACCTCTCCGCTGGGCCCTTCCTCTCAAGCACCGCTCCGCTGGGCCCTTCCTCTCAAGCACCGCTCCGCTGGGCACCGCCGTCTCAGTCACTGTTTATGGTTCACTGTGCCCACCATGCCTCCTCCTTGACCAGTGGAGACTGTCATCCACCTGATGGACTGTGGCTTTGCACTCCCCAGGATGGTACAGTGGGCAGCCCACCCACTGTAGAGACATTGAGAGACTGTGGCTTTGCACTCCCCAGGATGGTACAGTGGGCAGCCCACCCACTGTAGAGACATTGAGAGACTGTGGCTTTGCACTCCCCAGGATGGTACAGTGGGCAGCCCACCCACTGTAGAGACATTGAGAGACTGTGGCTTTGCACTCCCCAGGATGGTACAGTGGGCAGCCCACCCACTGTAGTGACATTGAGAGACTGTGGCTTTGCACTCCCCAGGATGGTACAGTGGGCAGCCCACCCACTGTAGAGACTTGAGAGACTGTGGCTTTGCACTCCCCAGGATGGTACAGTGGGCATGGTGGCTCCTCGTGGATCTGGCGTCGTGGACTCATGTGGCTGTGGTGCCCCCCCCTTCCCTTCCCCCTGAGGTGCCTGTAGTTTTTACATCTGATGCCCCTGCAGTGTTCTCTCCAAAGGACTCAGGTCTCCTGTGTGGGCTTTGCCCTTGTTTCTCAAAACTTTGGCCCACGGACATGATGAATTCGTAGGATGTGCAGGACTTGTTACTTCAGTTATACACTGATGTGTATGTCATTTGTTTTCTTGTGAATATCTTTCATGGTTGTACGATAATTTTCAGGAGCTTTTTGGTACATAAATATTTATTCCAAATTTGATTATGTCCTAGCATTTTTCTGGGGTGTTTGGGTGGTGTCACTGTGACTTGTTGCTCTGCATTGGTGTGTACATAGTTGGGGGGGGGGGGGGTCGCATATGTGTGTGCCCGTAACCTTTCGTCCTCCCCCCTCCCGTGTGTCGTAGGTGCAGTACTCACCGTTGTCGTCTGCGCCGGACTTCGTACTCGTGGTAGATGAGAAGGTAGACGAGAGCAGGTAGGATGTTTAATTCGGGTTCCATGCTGTCCTCCTTCCTCCTGGAGTGCGTAGTGGTGAGCGTTTTCCCGTTCGTAGTCTGTTTCCGCCGTGTTTTTATCGGCGGTGCTCCCGCCCCGGAAAAGGTGGCGGATTGGTGAGTTGTGATAGTGTGGGCGGTACATTGTCTGCCGCCTGGCTGTTGGCGGTGACCGCCGCGCTGTTTGTTTGTACCGCCGTGGCGGTCGGAGTGTTAAAGTGGCTGTCTGTGTTGGCGGTTCCCGCCAGGGTCAGAATTCCATATTTTTTACCGCCAGCCTGTTGGCGGGTTGGCCGCCGCTTTAACACCGACCGCCAGGGTTAGAATCACCCCCATAGGTGCCTATGAAGAACAAGAGCAATGGTGCTCCGGTTCCAGTCTGCCAGCCGGTAAGTACCCGGGTCCTCGGAGGGCAGAACATGGGGGTTTTGTAGAGCACTGTGGGGGACACAAGTAGGCACACAAAACACACCCTCAGAGGCACAGGTGCGGCCGGGTGCAGTGTGCAAAGCAGGCGTCGGGTTTTGTATTGGATTCAATTGAGGGACCCGGGGGTCACTCTGGCGATGCAGGTAGGGCACAGGGGGGCTTCTCTGGCCAGCCACCGGCTGGGCAATGATGAGAGGCGCCTGCTTGTCCCTCCTGCATCAGTAGTTGGTCTCTCTCAGGCCTGGGGACTTCGGGTGCAGTGCTTCTTCCAAGCGTCGGGTTCTTTGTTACCGCGCAGTCGCAGTCAGGGGGAGCCTCTGGATTCTCTCTGCAGGCGTCGCTGTGGGGGTGCAGAGAGGTTGTCTCAGGGTGTCCACATCATTGGAGTCCTCTGAGTTGGCAGAGGTCGCTGGTCCCGCTGGATGCGTCGCTGTTGCAGGTTCTTTGAGTCTGGAGACAGGCCGGTAGGGCTGGGGCCAAGTCAGATGTTGTCTCCGTCATCTCTGCGGGGCTTTCAGGTCAGCAGTCCTTCCTTGTTCAGGTTGTCAGGAAATCTGAAATCCTGGGTTCAGGGTCGCCCCTAAATACTAAATTTAGGGGGGTGTTAGGGCTACAGGGCAGTAGTCAATGTCATTGTGTATGTGAGACTCATGTAACTGAGAGAAATGGATGAGACCTGAGTGACCACGGTTCCACTGAGAAATTGATTATGTCATGCGCTCTGCTGCCCAATCATCCCTTCCCTTGGGTAGAGATGAGGCACTGCTAGTTAGCCGGAGAAAAACCTGGATTGGGGCGACAGGTGTCACCTGTAGTGGGTCAGGCTCAGTTTCCCTCACCGAAGGCAATTCTGCCAATCAAAATCCAGTAGTCTCATAGAATAATGAGAACCTATGTGACATGGCACGGCCAACGTTTGGTCAGGCTCTGATTTTCGGGTCCTCCTGAGTATCTGTCTCACTATATACAAAGACACCTCAGGACTATATCCGGAGATGCTGTGGTATTGAGGGTTTCCTCCTCAGCTAAGTAGGGAACACCTATCTGATGTTCAAGCTTGAACTCTAAAAGGAAAATCCCCATTTGGTGTGCTCATCTCTGAATAAATTTACTATCTAATATGGCGAATCCACAACTGGTAGCAATTGCAGTCAGTATGAGACAAACCCTGACTGCACATTTATTGGCAAATGGCCTAACGGCCCGGGGGGTCCAGTCACATCATTTATGGTGGATGCACATGCAGCTTATAGAACAGAACTCTTCTATTCTTGGGGCACATTTCCAGCAGTTGATGGGAACACAAATACATTTCATCACTATACACCTGCAAACGTACCTGGACAATACAGAGCATATGCATATTTAGAAATACCTTTATCTTATCAAGAACATAATAATTGGCTTGATGGCGCCCTACCCCATATGATTTTACCTGTTAGGTTAGTTCCTCTAAGTAATGATGGTCCTACCTGGCCTTTATTGGCCACTTATACACCTCACCCTGCAGTAGCAAACTTAGCAGTAGCTGAAGTCTGTCACTTATATACTGAGCTGATGGCAATATACAGACGTTTAGTACAGTTTGTAATGCAAACATTAAATACAAACCCAACACGTGCTGCTCCAGAGCAACCACATGCAGTAACACCAGGCATAAACCCGGCAACTGTACATTCGATCATGGTTAAAGTACCCACCAAACAAGAAGAAATTCCGTTTTAGTTATCTCAAAAAATAAATGCACTGGAAGCAGAATTTACCCATACGGGATCTTAGGATAAACACAGAATATTAACAATGTGCTTGCCATTTGGGATGGTTCCCACAGTAGATAACTGTAATACATGGGGCCCGGTATTTGCCGCACTCTATACTACCGCACACGGCACACTGACACTTGGCCTCTTACCGGAAGTGTTGAAACAAATTCAAGATGAATACAGGGCTGCCCCAGCCCTAGACTTGGGGATGCAATTAATAGGCAACTTTCCCACAGTATCCTCAATTATTTTAAGTAACCTTAAAGGGGAAGCAGCAGCATTAGCGGTGTGCATGCGGCTTCGGGATGATCCTCAACAGGATCAAGAACGTGAGTTGCCAAAGATTATCACAGGGACCTACTCTAGTGTTGGTCGAAATAGTCTGGGGGCCAGACCAACAAAACCACAATTTCATGGTAAATCTAATAAAGATTTTACCAAGCAAGCTCCTGAGGGTAATACGAAACGCTGGGATAAAAAACAACAAACTCCTGAAAAAGAAAGAGGAGAATCTCCACGAACGGAGACCCTGCAGAATAGATATAATCTCAGAAATAGAGAAAATATTAAAACGCTTGACAGATATCAATATATTGATACACGCCAATCTCGTTCCTTTCAGGACTGATCGGAAAAACACAGTGAGAGAGGTGAGTGGTCAGAACAAAGAACAGAGTACGTGAAACCGAGACAGGAATCACAACGCTCAACAGAGGTTTTTGATAAAAAGGAAGAGAAGTCTTCCCAACAAAAACCCCAATAAAAAAAAAAAGGTGGCAGCAGTTGCAGTTCGACATGCCACTCAAGAAGAGGGTCCTCTTGAAGAACAAGAAGTGGGCACTAGCGCTGCTAGACAGAGCTGCAGAGGTCAGAATAGTTCGCCGGAATCTTCTAGAGCATCTGGAGGTGAAAGCAACTGATTACTTTCTACAAGTAGAAACTGCAGACATGCGTGTCTCCATGCCTGATGGGGTGTACAAAGCAATGCTACAGTCTTTTGGGATTGCGTGGTAAATATATATGATATTTTGTTGGCCAAACTGAATTTGTCCGTACTTACCCATATGGGGAAGATGTTATTAAACCTTCTTTCTCTCCCCTTGTTCCGGAGGAACTCGTAGAATCCTACGCCATTGATTGGGCACTGGCACAGGCACCTACGTTATATCGAAACCACGTAGGTTGGGACAAAGAATCCTCCTAACACGTAATTCGTATTAAAAATCAACCCCAACCTCAACCCCAATATCCAATAAAACATGATGCTAAAGCACCCTTGAGAGAAATTCTCACACAATTAAAGTACCAGGGCGTAATTGAACCCTGCATCTCCCCAATGAATAATCCTTTATTCCCAGTAGCTAAACCAGACCATTCATACAGAATAGTCTTAGACTACAGACACTTAGATAGTCATACATTAACATATGCTATACAAAACTCACATAGCACAGCACTGATGAACAACATAGTGCGCAAAAAATACAAAACAACACTGAACATTTCCAATGTTTTTTTCTGCCAAAATATAGCGCCTGAGAGCAGAGATTTAACAAGTTTCAGCGCACTAGGCTCCCTGAAAAAATTCTGTAGTTTATCCCAAGGGTACAAGAACAGACCAGGACTGTTCGTGAATCGTGTGACTTAAATTTTGCTCAACATTGATCCTGAAGCATTGTCCTATGTAGATAATATATACCTTACGGATGATGAATTGCTACAACATTTAAGACGGGTAGCCTGCATTGTTTTGAGATTTGCTGAATTTGGCTACAAATTCAACTTTAAAAAAAAAATTGCCTTCCTCAGTGTCCTGTTTCTGGGATCTGACCTATGGAGTGAAGGAACGAGCCTAGCGCCACAATTCTTAGAAAAATGTGCACAATTACAACCTCCAAACACCATTAAAAAACTCCAATCTCTATTGGGTTTCCTAAATGTTGGCAAAACTTACATTCCTGACTATGCAACATGCATAAAACCTTTATATGACTTAATACGTCCTGATTTTTTAAGTAAATTTTGGACAGTCAAACATACACGCATTCTCAGAGACCTGCAGACAGACATGCTTGCAGCACAACGTTTACATACAAGGGGCAACAAAACACACTTGGTCATCAGGGTAATTGCTGCTGACATTGGTTTCACCTATATAACCTTTAACGAGGATGAGACCGTCCCAATTGTATACAAATCACACTTGTACTCAGCTGCAGAACAACGCTTTGCTCCCACTGAGAAAATTCTCACTGCTGTACAGATGGCTGTCATTAAAGAAAGACCTCTAGCTCAGGGCAAACGCATTATTATCATCTCCCCAATTCCAGCCCTTGAGGTTGTCACCAAAGCCAGCGTTCCAAACGCTAAAGCATTACATCCACGTTGGATACAATGGGCCACATCTTTGACAGCCACTGATGTAGATTACATTTTTGACCCAAAATTAAAAACTCAAGAATTTTTGCAATATGAACTAGAATACCCAGTTCACGCAAACACACTGCCTATTGATCAGTATCAAAGAGTCATGTACACCGATGGCTCAGCGCAACCTGCAATTGGTACAAAGCATCAATACTCTGCTGCTTGCGTAGTCGTAAGCGGCTACATGGAGGATGATAAATTTTGTCCCCAACATACATACATGCAAACCCTAGGGGATTGCACAGGACAGCTATCCGAGCTAAAGGCTCTGGTTATGGCACTGGAACATACGGATCCTACACAGTTATCACTGATTGTTTGCGATTCGTACTATTGTGTCAAGTCCTTAAATGAATACCTGCATTACTGGCGCCAGAATGGGTTCAGAGATTCTAATGGCAACACCATTAAACACAGACTTCTGTGGGGGAAAGTAGCGGATCTGAGGGAAATGCTACCAAATGTCCCTGTTGTACATACACTTGGACACCAACACATTGGAATACAAGTTGCTGGGAATACACTAGCTGATGAAGCCGCAAAGTCAGCAGTAGCCACGGCTAACGTTGCTGCAGTAACCCGCTTAGGTGCAAAACCGGACGAAGACATATGGGCTGCTGTGAAAGCTACTGCTGATGGTACGCCCTATCCAAAAGCATTTCCTGCTAAATATTCCTACTGAATGGGAGGCTGCCTAAACGCTGAGGTTATGATACCAGGCGTAGGGATTCAAGATATTCCCAACAAAGATATAAGACCAGAGTTGATTTAAGCAGCTCATGAGGGGGTAGTATCTGCCCACGCTGGTTTGGCGGCTACGATATTATTGTTACAAGCCCGTTATTGGTGGCCAGGCCTATACAAAGAGGCCAAGCAGTATGTCCTTTGTTGTGACATCTGCCAACAAATTAAAGTTTCCACTGCTAAACGCCCACCGCAGATACCCCTCCTAATTTCCAACAAACCTTTACAATGTGTGTACTTGGACCATTGCGGTCCCCTAACACCGGACAGTGCATACAAATACATCTTAGTCGCTGTTGACTCCTGCTCCAGATTTCTATGGGTGCTCGGCTGACGCTCGGACTCTTAATAAAGATTTGTAAGTCTTTATCGGTACATATGCAGTTGTGGCTTTCCACTCAGACCAGGGCCCTGCTTTCACCTCAAGGGCATTCAGGGACGCCATGGCTTAATTGGGGGTCCAACTACAGTACTCATCTCTATTTCATCCCGAGGAAAATAGTGTCATGCAGCGATTAAACCGTGATTTAAAGCAATCCTTAACAGCCAGAGTCTTAGATAGGGGTCGTAGTTGGCTTAACCACCTGTAATGCGTCCAGAGAGCACTTAACAATCTGCCTAGAAGGTCCCTGGGGGGTCGTACTTCATATGAGTGCCTGTTTGGAACTCAAATGTATGTTCCAGATCTTGATGGTCCTGGAACCAGCAGAGGCAGCAGAAACACCCTTTGACATAAATGAATGTGCCACTGTCTCACAGGATTTGCAACAGTTCCATGACGACAACGCTTCTGCCAGTGCTGCCTCCACAGAAATTAAGGATGTACCTGTAACGCCTACAGGTTGGATTCCTAAAGTTGGGGATCTAGTATGTGAAAAGGGAATTTGGTCCTTCTTATCGTGCACCAGTCCCAGTCTTGGGAATCCATGGTACCAGAACTGTCATTCTACCACCGTTGGCAGGTACCAAAGAAAACGGTTTTGTATCTATCGACAATGTCAAGCTACACCATGTGGCCGATCCTGCACAGTAGACCAAAAGGAACAGCCAGTAGTTCCCGAATCCCTCTCACTGCTGGTCAAGAAGTTCCTTTACAAGTTGTAAGCAGCAACACTGATACCTCTCCGAGCTTGGGGAGGGTGGAAAATGATCTTGCATTGGTTCCACTGATATCAAACAATACAGAAATTACTGATTGATTTGACACAACTTCAACACATATGGATGGCGCCATTTATTCTGAGCCACCGCGGGAAATACCCACTCCACCTGCAGTCACGGCTCCAGTTTTTGCACAAACTGCTTCTCGATACTTTGCCGACATAAACGACAACGTTTCGGACTCATTCGCCTCTTCGACACTTGAACTGTCAAAAACACGTAAGCTGACAATTTGGCTTAAAGTAACTTACTTTATTCTTCCATGGAACAATCTGTGGCTTTCCTTGACTGTACTGGCTTTCCTACTTTGGATTGGGTTTGTTATAACATTCTTTTTATTAATACATGGTCATTTTCGTCCTGAAAAATCAACCATTGAACTGGTGGATGAGGTCCTAAAACCACGTTTTTCTTTTCACAAGGTCCGCAGAGACTTGTCCTTTGTGAACATTTCTGCCATACCAATTCCTGATGTGATTGTTTGGTATAAAGTAACATTTGATATATGTGGTCCCACAAAGGTCATTCAAATACCATATGTGTTTAAACTTTCAATGAATTATATAATAATACCAGGAGTTGTTTCCGATGATTGGGATGTGAAAACAGTTGATTATATGATGACTGAATGGCAGTATTGCACTGTATTTGAATACGAAGATGTTTATCAATTTAAAGAGAATTATGGTGATATGTTTTGCTATAATTATTATGGGCACCATTTCATCCACAGAGCAAGTACCCCAAAGACTGTTTTTAAGTACACACAATGGGAACATTGTCCGACTCCACTGCAAGGGAGTTCTAAAACCTATTCTGAAAAGTTTACATATTTTTCTGGGCACGATGTTAAAAATGCTGAGTAATATTATTTTACATTGCCACCAACAGCAAATGTACGCATACTGTTAACAAATATGAAATGTATTTATTCGGATTCCTTTGTTTCCCGGTTGACTATAGAAGGCAATGAATATTTGCTGAAGTCGATTGACTTAAAAAGTGTGTGGGGAACTAGACATTGGCAGATACAGGGGAAGGAAGCTCTATTTAGAACATGCCTGATACCAGTTCAAATGATATTTTTTAATGAAACTGTACAACAAACAAGTTGTTTAGGCTTAGCAAAGATTAAGGAATTGAGCACGCCAAGTATTCCTGCCCCTACAAAATTTTATAAATGGCAAAAATATTTAGATGAAACTGAAGATCAGCTCGATGAATGGATCCTGAATGGCATGTTTAATGCTTTACTGTCACGTCTTGGCGGGTGGTTATTGCGGCCAATAGATACCAATGCTTGTCATAAGCGTTTTATAAACTCCACAGGGTTTTAGAACTAGTCGGCCGGACCCTCGCTGTATATCATCCGAACATGTGGTTATAGTAACAACATACAGTGTAGGGAAACTATGCCAGCACGGGTTAAAAAGTTCCTCACTAGATGCGGTTAGAGAACACCTCAGTCTCCTGTCTAATAACACTGACTTACAGGACTTTCTGTTAGGCCCCAGAAAACAACGCAGAAAGCGCTTCTTATATGAAGTATATAATGAAATTTGGAAGCTTTCCCAACAAGAAGCCGCTGCCCGGTTAAGGCAAATAGATCAAGAAAACTTACAGAAGGCATTGGATGTTGTAGATAATCGGATTAATACACTGTCCGACCAGATATACACCTTAAATAACATTGGGCCTGATTACAACTTTGGAGGAGGTGTTAATCCGTTCCAAATGTGACGGATATACCACCAGACATATTACGAGTTCCATAGGATATAATGGACTCGTAATACGGCTGGTGGTATATCCGTCACATTTGGGACGGATTAACACCTTCCTCCAAAGTTGTAATCAGGCCCATTGTCTCTTCTGCTATAGACATCATACAAACAGATATGTCTTCCTTACAACATGGACAGAGTCAACTGAGGTCCATTATGCAGTTGGGTTGGACACTGAAGGTGGGTCGCGTTCCCTGGCAACATGTCAGCGCAAGGGAAATATTTTCAACCTTTAATTTAACGTGGCAACAACAAATAATGGCTAAAAAAGAAGCAACTTATGTCAGGCTGAACATAAAGAATTTAGAAAAGCTGCCTTTTACTGTGGCTGAAATACCATCCGCTGAGTGGTTAATACACGGGGTCAATAATCTGCCTATTTCCACACCACAATTCACGTCCTGTTTAAAACACATTCCGGTAGGCAGATATGAAAGGCTGGGAGACAGTCACATCCATGAGGTATGGGAGTTGCCATTCTCGTACAAATGTCTCAATGGCATGAAAGAGGTCTTCCTTAGCGGAAGTGAATGTGAGACTTCTGTCAGCCATTTGATGGTTTTTATACAGCTGTCCCTGCACGGGGCGTGTAACGCGTTGGCAGCAAATTTGGAATTTGGCTTGTTATCTGAAGGGAGTTCCAGTCCCCTTGATTAGACCTACGTTCCAGGTGCTTTCAAACAGTAGCTACGTTCTCCTCAATGGTGAAGACTGTTGTGGGGTGCGAGCTGGAATAGTTTATGTTGTTTCGGTCTCTAAGATTGTTACATGCTACGGGAACATACTTTTTCCTCCCACTAGATTAAAAGAGGTAGCTGACATTTGGTCCCATATTGCTACTTCTTATGTGAATTTTGACAAGTTGAGCAGACTCAAAGCTACACTGTTTAAAAAACATGTGGCTCTCACATCTGCATGGAAGACCTACGTACTTCAGGTGGCAAGTTTGTCAGCAGAGATACAGTCCGTTTTAAGTACGAACTTTTCAAGACACTTTGGTGAACTCATTTAATGTGTCCAGTACTACTGGAATCGCACATTTCCTTAAGGCTTTTAGTTCTGGTTTTGTTCACACCTTCTCCTCCATATTCGGTTTGATACCATCAGCCGTCCACTCAATATTCTCCAGTATTTTCTGGGGATTTCCAATAACTTTGGCTATAATAGTTGACATTTTGCTGTTGCTACTTTTCATGCGCAATGGCTGTCCCACTGCAACAAGGAGGAATGAGAGCGCTCCCATCAGCGCAGCTGTGTCGTGAACGCATGATACAGTACTTTGGAGCAACACTCCTGCAGGAATTGGAGTGTGACTGGTCTCTGTCATTCAGACCGGTTTTGCATTGTGTGCAGCCCATGTTTCGGTGCCTTTTGTGCTCTTTCGAACAAGCACTGGAAGTTTGTCTTTCTAAGCAGCGCTTGCTTTCATTGGACACTGATCTGTTGATGTTCTCGCTGAGGGTTCATTACCGGACATTCGCGTTGAGGGTGCATTTGCTACGGGAAGCTGCTTATGAGTTGCCCTTCCTGGAGGATGCAGCTCTTAACTCACTATTGGGCACACTATGGAATGCTGCTGCCTTGGCTGAGGCTCAGGCTATAGAACACGACTTCTCCTTGGTCCTTCTCGGCCATGCCTTTCTAATTTTAACACCTGCCGAAGTAGAAGATTTCCTGTCCTCCGTTGTCCCTGATTCAATTGGCAACTTTCAAAATGACTCTGACTCTTGAAATTCGGTCCCTTTTTAAACCACATGTTAACATTTTAAGTTGTCTTTTTATATATGCTCGTGTGTCCTTTTAACTTGTCATTATTGACATTTTTTATATATATATCTTAGGTTGAGCTTTAGTGGCTTTTATGTATATTTAGGCTTTGAACCACCTTCAACCAACAAGGGGAGGATGTTGTGTAGCCATTTTAGTTATAGCTCCATGCACGTTATTTTAGCATACTCGGCCTGCCGCTGTGTACTTTAACCTAGATATCTTTTATTCAGCTTCATTTTATTATTCTTACAATAGCCAATTTTGCGGTCTTGTTTTATTTCTCTCTATCTAGCTGTTTTTGCCTAGGCCAGCACTACATTCTCTAACGAGACATTGTTGCTCACTCTGTGCTCCTTTCAAGGCTGTAGTAAGATAGGTTGTAGGTGAACGTGGTGCAAGTTTTGCCTCTGACATTCATAGGAAAACACACATCCTTACATAGGGACATCTTCTCATGACATCAGCTGCTTTATTATTAAAACACTTCCCTGTCCCTTACACATTAGAGGGAGATTCCAGCCAGAGAACCACGACTGTATGCTGATTGCTGAACGCTTCGCTACAGCTGCTTATGCAGATTTCAGGCCTTTGCTCAGGTATGGGGGATTATGTCTTCCCAGGGGAACCTGAAGGGCAGAATTAGAGTTTAACATGCTGTGTTCTATAAATAACCTAGGTAGGAATTAGTCTATTGACTCTAGTGACAATATGGTAGCGTTATTTTTATGCTTTACTCTCCTTGTCACAATTTTAATCTTGTCATGCTGTATCGTCTTGGTTTTTGCAGCACATGCTTTGCCATCTAAGATGCAGTCGCTTCATTAAAACCTTATTGAAACATGTACTGCCTCTGTTTGTCATTGTGTATGTGAGACTCATGTAACTGAGAGAAACGGATGAGACCTGAGTAACCACGGCTTCCCTGAGAAATCAATTATGCCCTTGGGTAGAGATGGGGCACTGCTAGTTAGCCGGAGGCCACACCGCAGGTGATTCTGCCCCTCAAAATCCAGTAGTCTCATTAGAATAATGGGAGCCTACGCGACAAGTGTAGCCATTATTGAGCTGTGGAGTTCGTTTTCACAAACTCCCAGACCATATACTTAATATGGCCACACTGTACTTACAATGTCTAAGAATGGACTTAGACACTGTAGGGGCATATTGCTCATGCAGCTATTCCCTCACCTGTTGTATAGTGCACACTGCCTTAGGGCTTTAAGGCCTGCTAGAGGGGTGACTTACCTATTCGACAGTCAGTATTTTGTGTGCATGGCATCCTGAGGGGGATGCCATGTCGACTTTGATTTTTTCTCCCCACCAACACACACAATCTGCAATGGCAGTGTGCATGTGTTAGGTGAGGGGTCCCTTAGGATGGCACAACACATGCTGCATCCCTTAGGGACCTTCCCTGGTCACAGGGCCCTTTGTACCACTGGTATCTTTTACAAGGGACTTATCTGTGTGCCAGGGATGTGCCAAATGTGAAACAATGTTACATTTTTAAGTGAAAGAAAACTGGTGCTGGGGCCTGGTTAGCGGGATCCCAGCACACTTCTCAGTCAAGTCAGCATCGATATCAGGCAAAAGGTGGGGGGGTAAGTGCAACAAGGAGCCATTTTCCTACACCTGCAATAAGGCCTCATAGCTCCATCACCTTCTCCCATCCTCACGGACTTACTTTCTTCAGATTTAGAAGTGGTTTTGGTATGCTATTGGGCTGTGCTTGTGCCTGGGTATAGGCGGGGAGGAACTGAGCAGCTACGCTGAGCCTTGAATCTTCTCCAATCTAGCCAATATGTCATGAAAAGTAGATCACAAAAGATCATGTGGATGAAGAAGGGAAAAACAACATCATCTGTTTTGCAATCATCGACTAAGCCACCAATGAAGGCACCTGTATCAGCAGGGAATCCCACGGAAAAAGTAATTACAACTTATGCACATTCTGGTTTTTCCATACTCCCTGGTTTGCCTCCTTCTCCTACCCCTTATACACCCACACAGTTAAGTTCTTATAATCAGGGTGGGAATGCAAAGAGACAAGCTCTGATTATGGATTGTTTTCACACAGGTGTTACTCCTTCAGTAACGTTGATTTAAATTCCTCAAAATGCTTAGCTGATGCAATCTTGATTGACTCCCCTATAACTATGGACCTTTTAACGTCAGCCACTGGGATCTCTGACCCAGGATCTGATGTAGAACCTAACACAGGATCTAATTGTTACCATGGCTATAATTAGTACTATTCCAGAAAATGTGCATTTGTTTGTCTGCAATCTTGTTGGGGGCTCTGCCTGCTAATCCATCTGTGGAGTTAATCCACAGTTGGAATCATCTGAAGCATCTGTGGATTGGGATAATAACGCACCATCCTCAAAAAGGGCATGTTCTGAATCAAGGAGTAACCGAGGAGGGGATTATGCGTTTTGCAACTCATTGAATGATTCACGCCTGCTACATGAGGGGGCAAATTTGGAGGAGGACCCACCTACAGAAACAGAATTTAACATGTCAAATACTTCTATTACTTCTCTGAATGAAATAAAGAATCAAGAAAATGGTTCAACTTTGCAGCAGGATCCACTTGAGATAGTCAAACCCTCTGCCCCCCCGCCTTATCCAGTCTTGCAATAAGGGCAATTATATCAACCCTGACTAAAATGGCTGCCACAATGGATAGTAAATCAGAGGGCTTCTCTGAACAAAAAACTCTGCTGAAGGACATAAATAATGAGCTCCAAACTGTTTGTAATCTTTAGGAGAACCTCCTACAAAAGAAATGTCTAGAAAAGTTGGAATTTTACCTTTTGAAAACTGACAAGACCGGATGATATAGTTAATCTATTACAGTTGTTAAAGGAAAAACTACAAAAACATGGTGCTTCATGAGTCGAATTATCCGAATTACAAACTGAGTCAACCGCAGAAATCAAGCAACGCATTGGTGATGTGATGAACAACAGGGCTCAATGTCAATCTAATCATTGAAACGTCTCTAACCCTAATGATCAACTGGTTACCAACCATCATCAAATTGAGATGGTTGATAAACCTGAGCCACTAACCACCAATCCAGATTGTAAAGAAATGGCAAGTATTATTCCAGCATCTCCATCTGAAGAGGAGTTTAGGCCGCACGTCACCTAAAGAAATTAAGGAAATTACATAAAAAATCAAACCTTATTAATTCTATTAATATTCATGCACACCACACTAGCAAGAAACCTAAAGTAACTTTGTTTCCAAGATTTAATCAGCGAGAAAAGGCTGCAAGAAATAAGGATCTGGCGTCTACTATAGCTGTCAAGCCTGGAATGAACACAGATGATAACGTCAGTGGGATCAGCGGATCCACTGGAACTAAAACAGAGAAATCAGTAAGTGCAACACCCACTCTTAGTAGTAATAAAGTTGCTGGAAGTATAGCATGCCTGGGGATTTCCACTTTGGATCATCCTGATAATAAAGACCATTGAGATGCCAAATCTATAAACATTCCCAAGACTATCACAGATCTTTTTTACCTTTAGCAAATATCCTATCTGGTGTAGTTTCCAACACAGGTGCAAACATTATTCAGTCAGTCTTGAGCTCTTGTGTTACCCTCAACAGATACAAATAGTGTAAGAAAGCAAAGAAACAAATATAGCCACAGTGGGAGAGGACGAACCGCGGGAAGCCTTGGCAAGTACATTTTGTCACTGGGATGTATTCCCAGTATTACACCATCCTTTACTCCAGCTTTGACTAACAATGCTCCAACATTGGATTTTATTTCGGGATATGTTTCACAAAGTCAGCATGATATTTTGAATCGCTGAAATATTTTGAAGTTACTACATTATTTTCCAAACTGAACAGATATCTCTATGGCATCTTTGTTAAGTGTCCGATTGATCATAAATATTAGTACTCAAAATGAGTTCACAAGAACAAATTGGACTAGTAAAGAAACTATGCAAAAGGTACTACCAAAAGAGGCTGAGTTAGCATTGTGGGGTGCTATATTATTCAAGGTCTTTCATGTCCTGTTGAGGAGATAAATCTGAGAATCAGTACAGTCAAAATCCCAAAGGTGGAAAGTACAGTTAAGATTGCTAACCTGCCAAGAAATCACCTCCCTCAAAATCCGATTTCTTCAGGTCACTCCTAGCCTTGTGAGATGCAGAATCAAATTTTACTGAAAAGATGTTAGCTTGTTCCTGGAATACTGCAGGGATTGAAAGGCATTTAAATTTTGATGGTAAGGATTTCATAACATTTTTAAATCAATATCAATTAATTTGTTTTCAGGAAACCTAGATGAGAAAACCTCTCAACATACCAAACTTTAAGACGCAAGAAATTAAAGCGACTGTGACCTATGGGCTGCCCATCGCATGGGTTGGCAACATTAGTTCACAATAGTACTAACTTGAACAGTTTCATAATCAACACAAATACAGATTGTTTGTTAATAATGGTTTTAGAGGGTCTCAGGCAAAAACAAATTCTAATAGTAAATGTATATTTTTCACCTCCAAGAGTGAAAAACAAAAATGGTATCCAAGCAGTGCTAGATGCATTGGAATTAATTCTTGATCAGGCTAACGGACGGAGCCGACAGAGACGTGCATTGACGCGTCTGGAGGAGGAGTCTGGACGGCCGGAGCTCGTGCCGTGCTGCTTGTGTGGTGGTGCTCCGCGTCTCTGCGTTTTTTCGTTTTGGAGCCGTGCCCTGGGATATTGGGCCCACTTGGTCTGCCCGGTTCTTTCTGGGCCCTCTGCCCCCCCTCAAGAGTCCATCAGGCCCAAGGCTGTAGGCCTTAGGTCTTAAGCCCCAGGCCCTTTCAGATTTGTTTTGGCCCGGGGCTAGTCGTCAGCTACAGCCACTCCCTGTGCTGCTGCCAGGTCACCAACTGGAGTGCGCCGGGAGCTGCGGGAGTAGTGAGAAGGTAGAAACCAGAAAGCGGAGCCGAGTGGAGGGTGTGAGCCTTGGAGGGTGAAGTTGGAAGCCTCAAGGCAAGTGCAAGGCAAGGGGGGGTAGTGTGGCAGGCAGAAGCTTAGGGAGCAGGCCGCTTGCGTTGGGCGGAGGCAGCTGGCATTAGGCCAGTGGGGCTTGCACAGGCTGTGCCGTCCTGTGTTGCCCTGTTCCCCCTTGTCCCTCCTAAACCCTCAAATCCTCAAGTCATTTAACCCCCTTCCCCGTTTGACTTGCTGCTGCATCGCGATACTACCACTCAAAATTGGAGGGACCCGCAGTATGCTGAACGTCGTTTTCGCAGCCTATTGGTTAAGCTGTGAAGGAGGGGTCATTAGAACTGCAAAGACCATGAGGTCTGGTAAAACGAGAAGAGAACCAGTTATCTCCCAAAAGCATAAGAAGTGCCGACAATGCCATAGACCAGCTGTTGCCAGATCAAGGAGATGGGCCACAACCTTCACCTTTAAGCCCTACTGCGCCAGTGGTCCTTCAGACCACTTCACAGGATGTGGAACTGTTTAGTACTGCAGTTCTGAATCCCTTGAATCCTGCTGCAAATATGCTTCAACCGAGTTCATTGATGTTTCGTGAGTCACCTCTGCTGGCTTATTTTTTTTTAATTCTCCATTTGTTAAAAAGATGGATGGTGGTGGCACTCAGCATTTGACAAGTTTGAGTGCATCTTCGACAACTGCCACCATGGTGCTGTCAGTAAAGGGCCACAGATCTCTTGAAACACATGCACAAATACATTATCCTGTATCACTAGCTATTTTTATGGATCATTCTGGCCTAGCTAGTACCCTAGAGATCGAGGAATTAGACATAGATGAGTCAGCCCCTAAAGAAAAAATAACTCCACTGGTGTCACAGGTGGCTAACTCAGCTCTGGTTCCATTGAAGCATGAGATTTCTTTAATAGTTATTTCAAGTGATCATTTCTTTGACACCTTGGAGGGGGTCTCCTCCCCACTGGTGCTTTCTCAGCAGAATGTGCAGGATCTTGATAGTCAAGTATGCCAGCAGGACAATAGTACGGACCATTTGATGAGTCAGCAGGCCGCACAATGCCCTCGCAGTCCAACTGGCAGCATTTCACCTATGCTTCCCATGAGATCACCAAGTGGGACAGGCAGGGGACACTCTCATAGTTCAATGAGAGCGAGCCCAATGACCAATTGCTCTTGGATCTATCTTGTTTTCTAACAGAATCTGTGGAGTGCTTACTCAACCTAAGCCCATGCCCAATGTTATGGTCGAACCCTGTGGCCCTGATTGGTCTCAGTTTTTGCAAACTTTACAATCTACTGTTCTGGACTTGAGTTATCACTCCAATTTAGTCCAAGCAGGCTGCTGCTGTTCTCCAATTATTGAAAGCCTTTCAATCCTTCCTATCTTTTTAAGCTCAGTTTTATACGCAATCAAGAGGTTTTCAGCTACTTTGAAGAGTTTGGGGCCCTACCCAGATTTGGCATAGAAAAAAATAAAAATTAAAGCATTGGATGATTACTACTGCAAAGAGCTTAACAAGCATTAAACTGAGCCAGCATGAAGCTATTGGAGTTTCTGAGCAAGGTACTTCGACTAGCTCAGAATTTCAAAAGGGGTGCCCATCTGGAGTCAAATTTATGGAACCAGTTTGGTCTCCCCATTCTCACTGTGTTCCACAAGCTGGTTTATTAAAATCATCTTTATTAGAGGTAGAACCCTGCGTGCAGCATACACTAAGCAAGAGAGAAAAGGAAAGGCTTTGAAAACAGCAAAACAAAAAGAGGAGTCTCTCCTTAGCTGGGAATGCAAATAAATGTCAACAACTGGCTCAATATGATTTACGCCAGCCCCAGGAAGCAACAAATTTGACCTTGTCAACTGGCCCATCTTTGCTTAAACAAGGTGGTTTGTTACCAGCAACACAGCGCTTGCGCAAAGATTCTCGACTAATGTCCCTATTAATGGGGATGGAACCACATCCGAAGAAGTATTGGGCCCCCTCAAAAACAGTAAAGTCGGCCCTGCTGCATTTATTGCTACAAGTTATGGGAGGCACGGTCTTGTTGATATCATTGTAATGTCAATGAATCACACCACAGCTCTCAAATCAGTTAGTTGTTATATAGCGAGACGGAGAGTTGATAGCTCTTTTGGGATGCCTCTTAACATTTAAAGCAGCCAGCTCCCTCCAGCAGTTCCAAGTCATCAAGATTCTATTTCTTTTGCTGATCATTTGGAGATGAGGCCAGAGGATCCTAGAGGCATTTCTAGGCGGGCAGGCCAGCTCCATCCAAAGCCACCATCCTGTTTTCCATCGTCTCCATCTGAGTGCACAACTGCAAAATTACTTTTAAGCAGGAATACTGCTCGAGAGGTGCCGGAATACTGCTTGAGAAGTGCCTTTGACATCTTGAATAGAGGGAACATTTTAAGACTTTTCAGAGCTTTTTCAGAGTTGAGTGGCATTGGATCTGGCAATATCGTTTCCATCAAATTTCTTCACCTAAAGACCTTACAGACAGGGGAAGCCACTCTGGTGGCATTGGTCTCTGTTGCCCTGGTCCCGTCAATTTTTGCCAGAGAAGATATATTTGATTCCTGGGGTATTACGACCATTCCCCATAAGAATCCTGGCTACCCTGTACTGTTGTCTGAACCATCAGGACCTAAGGCCCCCCTCAGGTTGAAGTCATTTTCAATTTTGAAAGGTGTTCAGGACAGTCCTAGTAAACATAGTGGTACAGGAATGACAGATATTGGTAACCAGCTGGGGGATAATTGGGATTGGTTGCCTTAAGCTCTACTACATCAGCGGTCTTAATGATCTCTGTGGGAGGTGTCTCCTATGCTAAGGTACGACCCCCTGACATTATGTTTTTGGAATATCAGTGGAGTCACTCAAAAGATTGAATCTGTGGACCTATTGCTGTTTTTAAATTGTTATGAAATAATTGCTCTGCAGGAAACATGGGCAGAGGCAAGGTATCCGCTGCCAGGGTTTTTGGACATTTGGAAAGCTGCTCATAGAGAGCATAAAAGTGTCTGTGCTAGGGGTGGGTTATCTATCTATGTTGATGTTAAATTAAAAGGCTGTATTATGCCACTTGTTTGGGAGGAAAACTGGGTTCAGGGTATTAAGATTATTAGATGGAGATCGCAGCAAACTCTCTTTGTGATAAATGTCTACTTCGCTCTGGGATCAAAAGAAAAAAGGGTGAAGTTGAATTGTCTGATGCAGATTCTGGGTGATTTAGCTGGTGAACATCCCTATGCTGATTGTTTGGTAACTGGGGACTTTCACACAAATTTGTTTCAAGATACCTCTGAGGTGCGCGAGGGTCACGATCTTTGTAATTATCTCTCAGTTCCCGAACAGTCGAGGCCAAGGGACTGCTCTCGGAGCCCCTTAGAAGAGCTTGTGGTAATGCACTTAAACAGCATGGGATTCAAAGTTTTGAACGGCCATCTTCCGCAAGACACTCCCCCGAGGTGGACGAGATCTGATGGGCGGACATGTTCCAATTTGGATTATGCCATCTTTAATGTGGAAATGTTCCCCTTCATTGAATTTTCTTTTATATCCACTTGGTGTGAGAGTGATCATCGCCCCCCAGACCGTAGTTATAAAGTCTAGCATTCATCACCATGCTGTGCCACGGGCTGTGGGTGGTGGCATTTGTACTGAGATTTTAAAGAGCATAAAATTGAGCCCCTCCACTACTGTTGCAGTAATGGCTGAATGTGTTAACTACTGTGCCAGGCAATGTGTCTCCAATTAATCTACGGGCTAATTTTGTCTCCTTCTTATGGTTAAGATTTCATAAACCTGCAAATAACTTTATTTCAACTATGTAGTTTGCTATTTTGAGGGAGACTCTGGAGTTAAATGAAGCTTGCAACCAGGAAGAGCCACGGCTCAAAGGCCTTACTGATTAAGTTTAAGGAACTGCAGAAAGACTACAGGAAGGACATTTATGAAGAAAAACAGAGGCGCTCTGACTGTTTTTGGGCAAAGCTTATAAGCGCCAGCAAGGACTTGAATTCAAGAAAATGCTGGTCCCTTATTAATAAATCAACAACCATCAAGGGGGGGTTGGTACTGTGACCATCTCAGAGGAGGAATTTGCATCCTTTTTGGCCAGACATTTTTCTGTAAGCATACCTGAAACAAAACAGCCGAGCATGGGAGCACAGACCTCCATAGTAGCACCAATTAAATTCCAGCTTCAGCCATTGGGGCCCCCGTACCCTAATCAGAAGTCATGACCTTTTCTACGCATCGTCTTTGTCAAATTATCTCCAAGGCAAAACGGGATGGGGCTGCGGGTTTCAATGGCCTTCCGCAGGCGCTGTTCAAACAGGATACAACCTTTTGGACAAGTCACCTAGTAACCCTCCTTTGACTACTGTGCCATGTCTTCAAGAATTTCTGAGTCTTGGTGTGGTGCTATAATTCACTCATTACATAAAAGTGGCTCAAGGTCAGATCCAGCCAATTATAGGCTGATAGCGCTGCTTGATAATGAGGCTAAGTATTATACCAGCCATCTGTTAGAAGATCTACGATCATGGGCGGAGTCGAAGTGATTAATTCCAATATGCCAAATGGGGTTTTCTGCTGTATCAGGCACATCCACCAATTTATTAGCTCTATCTATTTTGACCGACTGACAACACCAGGGCAGTGCGCGCTCTATTGGCGGCTAGAATGCAAAAACTCAGCACTCTCAAAACAACATAATTTATGCATTGTGCTGATATGTTGTTGTTTAACCTTTTGCATTGCAGAGTTCAATCCTGAAGACTTATTTTTAATGTGCTTACAAATGCTGTTCATTTGCAATGTATTGCTGCAGGCTTTCAGAGTGTGTTAGGGTGTGGTCCCTTTCCAGGGCTTTCTAGAGGCTTTCCCTGCAACATGCCTGGGTGTGGTTGTGGGCTGGGCCAAGACTCTATAAAAAGGAGCCAGCCCAGCTCCAAGTGCTCACTATTCAGAGGTCCCGGTGCAGAGCAGCAGCTACTTCCTGAGCTCCTGTCCCGGTGGCCTATTTGATCTTCCAGACATCTGACTTTCATTCTTCATTTGGAGATCCTTGTTCTGGGCGGTAAGACGGTGGTTGGGCTGGCCTCCCGACGCCGTTATCGAGAACTCTCATGTTCTTGGGCCTAATTCTTTTATGATTTGACAGAGTACTTTGCGCGTGTGAAATATGCGCTTGAGTGTTTGTGACATTTGCAGGGTGACGTTTCATTGTACTTTGATCTTGTTATTCATTGTGAGCTGTTATTTCGTGGCATTTACATCATGGTTTACGAATCGGCAAGATGCGTGATTCGTTTAATGATGATTTGACTTTGATATTCATTGCGTACTACCATTTCTTGGCTTTTTACATGGTGACACTCGAATCGGCAAGACGCACGATTCTCTCCTCGAGTTTAATTCATGTTGTTTATTGTATGCCACTATTCTAAGATATTTATCGTGTAATATTCGAGATGACAAGTTATGTGATTTGTTTTTCCTGAATCCATATTGTGTTATTCATGGTGCACAATCCTTTTATGGTGTTTACTATATATATATATATATATATATATATATATATATATATATATATATATATATATATAAATCTACAATATGCGCAATTTGTGTTGAAACATTTTAAGAGTGCCCAGAACATCAGAGTGTCTAGATGCAATATTGTATGGTCCTAGTATGCATTCTCAAAAAAGGATTTATATGACTGGTTTAAAATTTAGTCAGAATGTTTTTCTGATTCTCATGTAAAGGAAAGTACTTGAATAAGAAAGTTTTCATTTAATCCATCTTGATTCCCTTACAGGTATCCGGCCATCTTGAAACTTCGTCATTTTAAACTTAATTCTTAGATTGTTCATGTTTTCAGAATCACTATGCTTAGAGTCATAGTCTAGTATTGATTTCAGGAGATATAATTTTCATATTGTGTGTTCTAACCTTTTTCTTACTACAGGTCTCCTTCCCAGCTGTTTCCCTTCCTAATCCCCTCTTCCCCTCTTGAACTCCCTTAGCCTCTGTGATTTATCTATCAGAGTCTTGGAGCTGTTCAGTGGTGGACGTGTTGGGAACGTGCGCAGACCCGAGGATCTGGTGACTCTGACATGGACAAGGAAATTTTATCCGGTTCTGTGCTGCACTGCTGTTTTGTGGATTTAAAGGCAGCATTCGATCGAGTCCCCAGGGGTACCTTGTGGGTCAAATTACAAAAATTAGGGAATTCCATCTGTGATTCTGGGGACTATAATAGAGTTACATACCAACACCTGGGTCCATATTAAACTTGGAGATGGCTGTTCCCTCTCGAGGAAAATTTTCACTTCTGTGGTGTGAAGCAGGGATGTGTGCTTGCTCCCTTTGTTTTTGAATTTGTTTATTACAGACTTGTCATCTGCTCTTGATGTTGTTAATTTTCATCCCCCCAAGATTGGTGGTCTTCAGCTTAGTCACCTGCTTCATACTGATAATCTGGCAATGTTCAGTTATAACAGGGTAGGCCTACAGCAGTTGCTTAACCAACTTGCACTTTATACATCCTTGAACCATTTGGAAGTAAATCTGTTAAAAAGAAAAGTGGTTTATTTTGGTAGGAAAGGGCTCTTGGGAAGCAACTCGTATTATAAGAGTAACAAACTTATTTCAGACCACTGTTATAAATACTGAGGGGTGCATTTTGATGCCCAGGGTAGTTTTGTTAGGCAGAAAAGGGAGGTTTAAGTCAAAGCCGTGGCTCTGCAGGTGCCTCTTTCAAAATTATTTAAAACCCTTAGGGTGTAAACTTTGTTCCCATTATTGGAAGTCATGAGCCCAAAGATTACACCCTCATTGTCCTACGGTCAGGAAGTCATGTTGGGTACAGGTACGTTTGCTAAATAGGTTGGTAAGCAAGGTACATAAGAGGGTTTTTTGCTTACCGCAATCCCCATCTCCTGTGCAGATTTGGCTGGAATTGGACCTTTTAGATCAGTGGTCAGTAGGTGCGGGTGTTTTCTTGATATTTTGTCATAAGCTACGGAGGCAAAAGTGGGTTGTTTTGAGTCAGTTTTGTGGCTTGAAATTAGCGTTACTGAGGCAAAAAGGTCACACTCCAGTTTTTTGGGCTGATTGTAAATGATTCTTGAGATTTGAGGGTCTTTGGGCTAATAATCCACCACAGTCACTTTTTAAATTTGGTATTAAAAAGAGTGCTCAGCATTGGCCTTTCCACTCGGATCGTGCTCTCTTTGCCAAACATAACCATGCCTGGGCAGTAATTAATATGTTCGGGCCAGCCACCCCAGCTGGTTATTTCTCCTGCTCTTATGGCATTCGTATGAAAGAGAAATTCATGGTCCTAAGGATGGATGGTTAGGCTTTCTTAAAGCACTTACACACTTGGCTGCTCAACCCTGGGGAGGGTGTAATGTGTAGGGGTTGCAGTAGCTGGGAAGAATCTTTTGAACATGTGGTCTGTCTGTGTCCAGCTTTGTGGAAGTAGCATAGATCCTTGCTGTGGAACATGTGGAATGAATTGGGGGTCCACTCCTGCTGGCAGGCCGTCATTAAGTCCTTGGATCCAGACAATATGATGTTGAATGTTTTGTTGACCAAATTTACTAATGTTGCTCAGGTCAAATTTGCTAAGGGCACTGCAAGCAGTGATTAATGGCATATGAAAACTTTTTTCAGCTCTTGCTCTTTCGGGCCATGAACCAATTCTGCACATTTGCTGAGTTGTTCGTTTTTTTATGGTTCTTATCATATCGATGGGTGTTATTCTATGATGGATTATCCAAAGCACTTGAGCACTTTAATGACGCAGGACTTATACAGTCGTCTGCTCCATGTTTAAGCATTAGAAATTGAATATGTCTATTGCTCATGGGGAGGATGTAGGGTATGTAAGGAAGCACTTTATCGATCCTTTAAGTTACTTTAGTAACAATTATGTGCAATTCGTATTCCGTAGTTTAGATCTCTAGCTATTATTGGAATGTTCCCATTTTGACGCTAACGTATTTTATTTTCAGCTGATAAATTTTGTCTTTGTATAGTATTTAATGCAACTATTTTCTTGTGATTATAATATCTGATAACAGCATTGTGTCTTATTGGTAGCATGGGGTTTTCAATTTGGTGTGGGTGTGTTTTTGTATTTGCACTACTCGATTGTCCTTGGTTTTAAATTGTAATGGATTCTGTACAATAAATGTACAATTACCTTGAAGACTCCAAAAAACAAATCTCGATTGGAATGCCTCGAATACAGTAGTAATAAATGGTAATTTCAACAACAATTTATTAGTCTACAAACTGCATTTTTATGTGGATGATGACTCTCCAGATTCAGTCTGGGATGTTCCATAACCAGTTATGTGAAACAAGTGGGAAAATCCAAGACCAAATAAGTCTTGCAATGTGCGGATTCTTTTTAGATCTAGGATTTTGCGTAAAATGGAAGATGTGTGTCAGACCCACCGTCAAACCCAACCTTTCTTTCTGTCACAAAGTATTATTGACTTTACTCTTCTAGACTGCAGTTCATCAGATCATCCCAAGAAAAGAAAGTGATCACAATCCATAACAGATAACTTTGGCTTTTAATTATTGCTGGAAATGGCCCTTTTTACAGGGTTATCCCCAAACGTGTTGCCTTCTTCCTCCTAATTTTTCAGGTCTGTTTTTGTTGGTTTATTGTCTCTGTGCACTTTACCACTGCTAATCAGTGCTAAAGTGCAAGTGCTCCCTAGGAAAATTGTACTGTTGATTGGTTTATCCATGATTGGCATATATGATTTACTGGTAAGTCCCTAGTAAAGTGCACTAGAGGTGCCCAGGGCCTGTAAATCAAATGCTACTAGTGGGCCTGCAGCACTGGTTAGTAGCCCTGTAAACATAGCTCAGACCTGCCACTGCAGTGTCTGTGTGTGCAGTTTTAAACTGCCAATTCGACTTGGCAAGTGTACCCACTCGCCAGGCCTAAACCTTCCCTTTTACTACATGTCAGACACCCCTAAGGTAGGCCGTAGGTAGCCCCAGGGGCGGGGTGCAGTGTATGTTTAAGCTAGGACATATACTAATGTGTTTTATATGTCCTAACAGTGAAATACTGCTAAATTTTGCTTTCACTGTGCAAAGCCTATCCCTCTCATATGTTAACATGGGGGCTGCCTTTAAATATCCTTAAGGCGCAGATTCCCTTTGCGAGCAGATAAAAATGTGGAGTTTAGGGACTCTGAACTCACAATTTATAAATACATCTTTTAGTGAAGTTGGTTTTTAAATTGTCTGTTTGAAAATGTCACTTTTAGAAAGTAGGCATTTCCTTGTGTAAACCATTCTGTGACTCTGCCTGTTTGTGGATTGTCTATCTGGGTCAATTTGACAGTGGACAGTGGACAGTTGAAGTCAACTTCAAAGGCAGAACAGGGTATAAGAAGAAGACCCCAGACTTTTAGAATCTTTCTGGAATCAAGAGGAACCTCTGCAAGGAGAAGAGCTGAAGACCTGGAGGAGGAGTACTGTCCCTTTGCTGTGTTACTGTGCTGGACTGGCCGGCAGTTGCTGATTCTGCCTGAAAGGAGTGCAAAGGTTGAACTTTGCTGTGTGTCCTGCTTGAGAAAGTTCTCCAAGGGCTTGGATTAGAGCTTGCCTCCTTTTGGAAGTCTCAGGGATAACAAAGACTTCAGTTTCCTTGACCTGCGGCACTGGGAACTGTGTTTTTTGTGCTGTTCAAGAGGAGAAACCACTGCGACACCACCAACGACGCCCGTTGCCTGCACCGCGACCCTGGTCTCACCAACGCCATCATCGGACGACTTCACTGAGCCGCTGCTTGCACCGCGACCTCTGGGCCCCGCACTCCGGCATCACCTGCTCACACTGCAGCCTGGGCAACCCCAGCGACACAGCTTGTGAGGAGCACGAAGCACCATCCCGTCCCGCACCACAGCCACGGTCCACCGACGCCAGAACCATCGACTCCAGTGTCGTCAGCAGGCATCCCTGCCTGCACCGTGGCCTGTGGAACCTGCTTGTGAGGGTCAAAAAGCACCATCCCGTCCCGCAATGCTGGCTTGGGCCTACCGACAACAGCGCTTCCGCAATGACAACACCGCTGCCTGCACCGTGAACTGTGGACAACGCATGTTACACTGTCCTGCTTCACACCGCAGCCCTGGTCTCACCGACACCGCTAGACGCCGTCACTGAGCCTCTGCCTGCATCGTGACTTGTGGGCACCGCACGTCGCATCGTCCCCCTTCACACTGCAGCCCCGACGCCATCCATGCCAGCGCTCCTGACTTCATCAGCCCGGAGTACGATCTGCAAGGGCAGACTTCAAGGGCCCGACGACTCCCGCAGTGACTCCGGAACCGACACCACGATTCCAGCGACGCCGCTTTCCGGAGCTCACCGTTAGGATCACGACACCCTGCAAATCCAAGGTACTGTTTGTGGGTCTTCCCGACACCGTAGTTGGCCCACCACACCGCAGCCAGCCTGAACTAATGGTTTTGTTGGTCACGATGAAGTGATAGCCCCAGGTGGAGCTATGGACTTCAAGGACTCTTGCAGAATTCATATTTTTATTACTGTATGTTAGATTTTTATCGTATTTGGTCTTGTTTTAAATAGATAAATATTGGCTATTTTTCTAAAACTGGTGTGGTGTCCTTTTGTAGTGTTTTCACTGTGTTACTGTGTGTTATGTGCAAATGCTTTACACATTGCTTCGGATATAAGCCTGACTGCCCGTGCCAAGCTCCCAAGGGGGTGAGCAGGGGTTATCTGAGCTGGTATTTCCCTTATCCTGACTACAGTGAGGGTCCCTACTTTGACAGGGTGCATACCGACTGCCAACTAGAGACCCCATTTATCATACCAGGAGACCATATGATCGGTATGTAGACGGTATTGGTAATTCCTCCAATCTAAGATCAATTAAATGGAATGTCTGTTTTAATAACAGACTAAGACTATGAAGTAAAGAAAGTTTCATAAAAGTTTAATTTTTCAAAACCATCTATTAACTGGATTATTGATTGGGAGAATCTGTTATATGACATATTTTATTCAATTTCTCCCGCTACATCTAGGAGTGCATGAATTGTTCCCAAAAATAAGGACCATCTGACAATATTAGCAAAAAGAAACCATCAGAAAGTACTAAGAGGGATAATAAAGAAACAGAGATTTAGATTGAGAGACCTCGCAATAAAGAGTGAAAAGAGGCCATTTCGGCTTGGAATAATTCAGGAACTACCCAGGATATTTCAGGATTTGGCCTGGACAAACTTTCACCACTCTATTAAATCCCCTATCTTTAAATTAGTTTTAGAGTACCAAGTCTATAAACCACCAAATTGTTTATATATATATCGTATTTGAAATGGAAATGGCATGTAGATAATCTATATGGGTGTTGCTGCTCCACTTTCTTTGAGCCACCACGTTATCATAAAACTGACGTTTGGATCTCTAAAGAGGAAATAAAGGTGATAATAAGAAAATGTTGCCCTCCGAGAGCTGCGGGTCCGAATGGGTCCGAAGCCAACCTTCTGCTTTGGGGTGAGTTACTTTATGTTTTGTTTACGAAGATCTTGGAATCATTGAATTTCCCTTTCTTCTAGCGAGGGGCTATTATACACCCATTGCATAAAAAGGGTTTGAAGCAGAGCCCAAGTAATGATTGTCTTATTGCTTTGTTGGAAACTGAAGATTTTTAGGTGATAGATTATTACTGTGGGTGCCCAATTTTAACTTACTTCCAATGGAGCACTCTGGATTCAAGCAAGGATACTCAACCATTGATAATAACTTGGTTTTAAAATTATTGGTCGACAAAACCTTAAAAAGAAACATTTATATAAATGCTATATCAAATATTCATCCTGGTTCGATAAAATTAGTCGACAAACCCTCTGGGAGAAATTGTCTACTTATGGGATCGGTCCCATTATCTTACATTTTCTAATATCTCTCCATGATAAAAATTGGCTACAGTACAATCTGACAAAAAAAATGTCTTGTCACCAAAGATATCTACAGCCAACGGGTTGAAACAGGAATGCATTTTAGCGCCCCTTCTTTTTTCTTGAATATATTGCAGATTCATCAAAATGTTTAAATTCTCCAGAGGGGCTGGCCCCAAGTTAGAAGGTAAACCAATCAGTTATATGGCATATGCCAATGATATTACTTTACTTTCATCAACCTCATCAGGACTTCATAGTTACAGAATTTACAAAAACTTAACGTTGAAAATGACTTAAAAGTTAATCCAACTAAAACAAGGTTTATGATCTTTGGGAAAACCTGCAATCATGGTGAACTAAAAATTGATGGTGGCATTCTGGAAGAAGTACCAACATACCATTACCTGAGCTTAACAGTTGGTAACAGACTAATGTGGATTACTCATCTTTCCAATTCAAAAACAAAGTCTCTGGCTGTGTCACTCCCCGTCAAAAAGTTCATGAGAGCTCATGGAGGACAGTCAATCTCTAATGGTGCTGGAAACATAACTAGTACTTACCTTACTGTATGGAACATTAGTTCTTCCTGAAAAATACATCGGTGGTCTGGATTATATGTATTTAAAAGACAGCAGATTACTGAATCTTTCTTCGTCAATTCTCCATTGTAAAATGTGGTTGGAACTATCTTTGATTCCATTAACTGTTCGCTGCTCATTATCATTGTTGAATTACATCTGTGACTGCAATGTCAAGTAAAGATTCATTGATATTTTCGATTTATAATGAGGTAACAAGCTATCAAGATTTGTGTCTTGGGCTCAACTTGGCACCGGTTAATAAAATAATTGTAGAAAACAAATCACTACTATCTGCAGATCTTATAAAATTGCCCCGAATGGAGAAGAGGTTAATTAGGCAGTCTCTCCGGAGGAACGCAAGACTTGTAGACATGTTGACATTAAAGAAATATTGATATACTCATTATACAATGGAGTCATATTCTAGAATAATACAGGAATATTTGGCCTCTAATTTGAATCCAGGATGCAAACATAAATGCATAATATTTTGCTTCCTGTTGATACCAAGAGCTCACATTGAGGGGTCTTGGAACATTAGCTGTTTACTCTCAAAGGCCTTCCACTTATGTAATAAAGAGAAGTCGATTGAGCACTTTATTTGTTTATATCCTAGTTTACTTGATCTACAAAATAAATATTTGAGAAAAACATATAATTTAATTAATTGTAGATCTGTCAAAGAGCCTGTTGCCTATTGCTTTTTCCACAATTAATTGTCTATTTTAAGGGAAATTAACTGATTTTTTAGATTATGTTTACTGTCCTCTTAAAGAAGTGTTATGAAATGTTGCTCTTGTGGAATTATGTAGATATATTCGTGATTTTAATGTATGTCTTTATTATTGCGATGAATGCTTTAATGTATTTGAAACAATAAAGATATTCAATTCAATTCAAATCTGGCAAACCTTCATTACACCATGGACACCTGTTCATCAGAAGAGGATCATGTGACTCTGCAAAACGTATGGGTTTTGAACATGGAAAAATAACGCCTCTGTGGCCACATGCGAACGGCCTAGGGGAGCGATGCATGGTCACTTTAAAGAAAACGCTCCTCCTTGCCTGGGTAACTGGGTCACCGATACCAGAAATCCTTTGCCAAATCCTGTGGGACTACAGAGACACTCCTGAAAGAACCTGTGGTGTCTCTCCGACTGACTTGGTGTTTGGAAAGACCAGGATACCACATATAAAGACATCTATTTGAGAAATGCCCTGTAATTCACATGCTAGTATGGGCACCCCGGAGTTCAGAAATGTGCAAATAACCACTGCTTCTCAACACCTTATCTTGTGCCCATTTTGGAAATACAAAGGTTTTCTTGATACCTATTTTTCACTTTTTATATTTCAGCAAATAAATTGAGGTATACCCGGTATAGAATGAAAACCCAATGCAAGGTGCAGCTCATTTATTGGCTCTGGGTACCTAGGGTTCTTGATGAACTCACAAGCCCTATATATCCCCAAAACCAGAAGAGTCCAGCAGACATAACGGTATATTGCTTTTAAACATCTGACACCGCAGGAAAAAGTTACAAAGTAAAACGTGGAGAAAAATTGCTGTTTTTTTCACCTCAATTTCAATATATTTTTATTTAAGCTATTATTTTCTGCAGGAAAACCTTGTAGGGTCTACACAAATTACCCCTTGCTGAATTCAGAATTTTGTCTAAGTTTCAGAAATGTTTAGCTCTCTGGGATCCAGCATTGGTTTCTCACCCATTTCTGTCACTAACTGGAAGGAGACTGAAAGCACAAAAAATAGGAAAAATGGGATATGTCCCAGTAAAATGCCAAAATTGTGCTGAAAAATTGGGTTTTCTGATTCATGTCAGCCTGTTCCTGAAAGCTGGGAAGCTGGTGATTTTAGCACCTCAGTCCCTTTGTTGACGCCATTTTCAGGGAAAAAAAACAAAAGCCTTCTTCTGCAGCCCTTTTTTCCCATTTAAAAAAAAATTGTCGCTGTATTTTGGCTAATTTCTTGGTCTCCTTCAGGCGAACCCACAAACTTTGGGTACTTCTAGAATCCCTAGGATGTTGGAAAAAAAGGACGCACATTTGGCGTGGGTAGCTTATGTAGGAAAGAAGTTATGAGGGCCTAAGCACAAAGTGCCCCAAATAGCGAAAAAAAGGCCTGGCACCTGAGGGGGAAAAGGCCTGGCAGCAAAGGGGTTAACATGTTCATATGTCATTGCATAGCTCCTAGATACCTTGGTATATTCGTAACTTATGAATCCCTGATTTTGTTTTTTATATCACAAAGATCAAATGTTATCTTATCTACTTAACAGCTAGCATTTCGCTATTCAAAAATTGAGGAAAGATAAATTATTATTAGAAAAGTGCACTTATTAATTAACTTCAAATGCTACAAATCTTGAAAGTTCGTGTTTATACGATGCAACTTTTCTTCTCATATTATTATACCCATTATTATATTCCTTGAACATATATTCCCTTACTATGTATTTACATATATATTTATTTATTACTCTAGTCCTACTGAAATAGAGAAAAACAAATAAAATAAAATAAAATGTATACATAAAATTCAAATGATAAATAATTAAATTTAAAATAATAATAATAAAACATATATATGTGTGAGTATATATATACATATATATATAAAATAATATACAGTACATTTTACTCTCTTGTAAGCTTTACTCTGTCTCACCATCACCCTATCTCACTATCAATCTATCCTCCATTCCCACTCTGACTCATCCCACACCCATCCTATTACTTTCATCTCCAAAATAACCCTGCCTAAGCTCTTCCCTCCTCTACCGCATCTAGCTCACCCCAAACCTCAGTTTACTACCATGATCTCCCAAACAACCCTACTAAATTCTCCCTCATTTATCTCACCTTTGACTCATCCAAAACCCCTCCTCCTACTATTATCTCCCTAACCCTTTACACAGACTCTTCCCTCCTCCATCTCTCCTTTACTCATCCCAAGCCTCATCCTATTAGTGTAAACTTCCAATTACCACTTCTGGATTCCTCCCTCCTCTATCCCTCCACTACTCCAGTCAATCCAACTAACAAACTCACATATCCTATGCTCAAAGGAATAATACTAATACTGTACTCATATTTCCCTACACTAATCCACCACTAATTCCTCTTGGGTTCCGGAGCAGCGTGCTACTCGCCAAAAAGCACTTTGACGCCTGGTCAGGGGTAGTAAGCGCTATTTAAAAACAATTACAATTTACAATATTCGGGAAGAGCTTGGCAGTGAAGGTCATGTAAGTGAGAGCTCCGTGAGTTCTGAAAGAAGATAGACTGAAGGTTTGCGCGGCTAAAAGAAGGTGACTTCGAACACCTGGTCCGCGTCCAGGAGACTTAGCACAGGTGAAAGGTCACAGCACTGGCAAGGATGTGTTCCCAGCTATATGAACACCCCCCCCCCGCCCATCCCTACCTCAGTGACATCAAAGGGTCAGTGATCACTGCAATGCGAGACAATGAGGTCACCGCCTGAATTTCGTCGTGCTCTCAGAACTCGCATTGTGGCCCTTGCGACATGTACCCAGTACTACGAAAGGTGGATTATGATTTCCACCTAACAAAACACATCGGTACCGCAGTAATGTGAAGTTTAGAAAGGGTTCGTTGACAGAGAAAGGGGCGGGGCTGGTCGAAGAGGGAGACGAGAGAACACGAGAAAATGTGGTCGCATCAGCATCCAGTGCTTTAAATGGGCCGGTACTCACCGGTACTACCGTATTTTCCGGCGTATAAGACGACTTTTTAACCCCTGAAAATCTCCTCAAAAGTCGGGGGTCGTCTTATACGCCGGTATACGGTGTGCTGAAACTTCAGGGACAGGCGCCCTGTAGCTGAGCCACCGTGCGTTGCATTTGGAAATCGATTCCAAGCGTATGATGGGTTCCGCATCCCACAAGATTCAGCTACTTGTGGACACAGAGCTGATTGGTCAACCGTGAGTTGAGCTGTCCTTACCGTGTGCCGCAATCCTCGCTGGCAGTTGTCTGGACAGGCACGTATTCCTGCATGTGCTCCAGGCTATTCCACTTGCACTGTTTTATGTTTACATGTTTGATGACAAACAGCCTTCTGTTTATAAGTGACAGTTTTCCTACTAAGTACCTGCATGTCATAAGCATTTGAATTAAAATTACCATGTTAAAATCAAATCTGATGTTTTAAAATTTTTATTTGGTGTGTGTTGGAAGAGGGGTAGTCTTATACAGCGAGTATAGCCCAAACCCTATATTTTAACAGGAAAAGTAGGGGGTCGTCTTATATGCCCAGTCGTCTTATACGCCGGAAAATACGGTAAGTACTGGCACTTCTGAATTTTCTGCCCTTGAGTACCGGAACTTCTCCATGGCCAAAGAGAGTACCGGTACTCACGGGGCAACAAGGCAACCTCAATCAAATGGGTGTCTCAGAAAGAAGTGCAAAACAGCAGAAAAACAAGTCGGACAGTTTTCATGCAGCACTCTGCTAATCGAGTGCTAATCTACCCTTAGACTGTGCTAATTAAGCATTGATTCATAGCTGCCAGGGAGCTTGGGAGGGGCCCAAGTCACACTGTGACTATTAACACAGTGTCCATTCAGTCTCCATGGACTGAATAGCGCTGTAGGTGTGTGAGTAGAGCCATCTAACAGCCATATATCGTAATTGAGGTAAATCTAAGTGAAGGCTTCCTGCTGTACAGCAGAGTAAGCCAGCACTTGTTTGGTGCCATGGTGAGGAAGAAGGTGGTGATAGTAACTCTGTGGCAGAGTGGGTGGGAATCCAGGTTTAGTAATGTGGACAGACATCAGCTTATGTAAGCGTTTCTAAAAACAAAACAATTGAATGCCCCGTGTGCATGCATGAGTGCTTGTAAGTGACTGTGCGTGTTCTTGTATGTGAGTGTTGTCTGCAGTGTCCGCACAGTGACTCTATAGCTGCCAGCCCGACAAGCCCTGCATTCACACAGTTTGGCTGTGAAGCAAGTGTAAAAATGTTCGATTGTAGCAAGTGCAACGCCACTCTCTCTCTCAAGTGCAGATATGTTTTTTTCTGCAGTGCCTCAACACCACTGTATTTTGTTTTTAATAGTCCGTTTTCTCTTAGGTTAATGGAGTAGCTGGGAGAGGCAGAGATGGGCAACCAACAAGTTAACAAGGAGAGCCCGGTCAGAGCCCAACTAAGAGTCTGGCTTGGCTTTAAGAGAAGTGCAGAAGTCGAGCCTTGAAAACATTAAAATTTTAAATACAATTGTAATTTTTAACATGTGGAAGCATTTCACCTTGGTACATAGGCTTATATCCTACCATTGACAGGAGTTTATTAAAAGTGATAGTGAAGTTAGAAATGGTTGTGCTCCCATCATGATGTCAATCCCACTATTGAAATAAGAAGCAAGTCAATTTTCATGTGTACATTATATATGGCCTGTTTTATTTCCATGAAGGAAACAACATTATAGTGTATTAATTCTAACACAAGATGTGATTGTACGGCATACATCGTGAATTTGCGTATTTGAATATACTAGGATGTGTGATAATGAAGAAAAGGGAGGTTTGGTGACATGAAATATTTGCCTAGGATCACACAAATTGGGCAAGTGGGGAAGCTGGGATTGATCCCAGAATTTCTGGTTTCACACTGTGAAACTCAGCCAACAGATGGCTATATTTTAATTTCCCTCATGTTTTACAACAAAGGTCACTGTTTTTTCTTTATAGTTTACATGTAAGTTTAAAGTTTGAGTGGCAGGCAGATTTTACAGTAGCTAAGGAGCTTTGAAGCAAAGCAATATCATTTAGGAGCAACTGGGTGATGTCTGCTAGGAGGCAGTGAGACAATAGGTTTTACCATATATAAACATTTCCCAAAAATGTTATGGAAAATAGCTTGTGCAAGTTATATGTAATGTAAGTGTTGTACCATGGGAAGCCCACTTCTATTGTGCTATGCAGCCGTGGGAAAGAAAGATATCTGGAAAATCCAAAGAAGTTCCTATATTAAGGGCGTCTGTTGCCTGCAGAGTTGGGGATGCATTTGCAGACATGTATGCTTGGCTTTTTTTAAAAGATGATAGTGCTTGCTTTCATTGTAGAGCTCATTTTCATAGCCAGCCAATATCCCTAAAGGATTTTTCCCTCAATAACAAAATGAACCATGTCAACATTGGGTGATGCCAAGCTTTCAAAGCTAGGATGTGATTACATTCATACAGTGTCCAGAGTAGGCATATTTTTGAAGGCTACAAGTTGGCTCATGGGATCTGGAACCCGCAGGAGTGAAGGTCGGGCGTGAATTCAGTCACAGACATGTTTTCTTTTTCAATCTGCAATCTAGAAGTAATGTAATAGGTGTTTTCATCAGGCATCTCTTTAAATGTGTCCATTTTGTTGTTTAATGTCCCCTAGAAGTTCGTTCAAAACCAAGGTCTCTTTACTGGAATCTACAACTTCTATGAAAAAAAATCCATTGCCATACTTTGTCAAGGGTGTGATGCTGGTGGGTGTGCAAGAATGAAATTACATTTCATCTTAATGCCAAAAGAGAGACAATGCCACTGGCTACTGTAAGGGTCATAGAGTGGAGTAACATGCTGAAAGACAAAGTGGGTGATGTAAGGTGGTTTGAAGTTTTTGAGCACTGAGTACTATAGATCTATTATGATGCTATAAACAGATAAGGCTGTTTTTAAATAGAATGAGATTATGGAGTCTAATTTTCAGGGTTTCTTTCCTAAAAGTGACCAGCGGCGGCTGCAATGTATTTAGAGTGGTGGGACGGGCAAAATACATGTAGCATTCAAATAATCATAATTAAAAAAAGGAAATGGCACTTACCTTCCTCAATTGCAATAAACGTCCTCCTCGCTCCGGTGTCTTCTCTCCTCGAAGCTCTGGACCCAGGAAAGTACACTACTCCGTCCTGGTGCTGCTTTCATGCTGTTAAACAGCATGAGAGAAGTGTCAGGATTGGAGGGAGTGGCCTCTCTCAGCACTCTTAAGAGCACTGGAGGCATGTGCTTTCTCTAACTCAGCGTCTTAAGACAGCTTGGTTAGAGAAGTTTAAAATGCCCATGTCAAACTGGCTGTTGCAAGACTGCCGGCCAAAGGGACATGCGCACTTTAAGCATAAGTGCATAGCTCCCTGCTGCCACTCAGCAGCAATTGCCCTGCCCAGTCCTGAAACTCGGTTCAGGATGGGTTGTTGAAAAATAAAATGGTGATAAATAAACTTTATTACCATTTTATTGTTCAGCTGCTCTGGTGCATTTTTACAGCGGGGTGAAGCTCCTCTGCTTTCATGGAGGTGCCGCTCCTGAAAGTGACAATACTATTCATTACCCCACATAATGTAAACATTCAAAATGTCCTTCATTTGCCTAGCACAGAAGCAATCTATCCACATGTAAAATTCAAAAGATAATATTAAACGCACCCTTTTGTATAAAAAAGGACAAATGAAATACTCAAAAGATACCAAAAATGCTTCTGTATAATTATGCTCATCTGCACACCAAGAAAATCGCAATCAAATTAAATATGTGCTTCTGGTCACGCCCCTTAGCACCACCCATAGCCTCGCCCCACCTCTAACCCACAACTCAATTTGGTGAGTACCTCCACTTATTTTTTTCCATTTAAAGCACTGTCAACATCTACATAGTTCACGTACGTAGTGTAGTTAAAGAGCTGATTGATGGCTGTAAAATGACTTTCCCGGTTGTTCGAGATCGAAATAAACACTTGAATAGCCTTATAACTGAACAAGGCATGGGGGCAACGTGCCTGTCCGGTTTTTGAGTCTTCCACCTGTGTAAGTCAGGCCAAGTTCATTTTCCACCGGTGTCTTCGCTGAAGTCCTTTCAATAACCTTGGAGTAAAGCTATATGCATGCACTTAGTCCGGAGTGCTTGGGTTTGTTTACCGCGTGATTTGTAGCGCGTGTCTGCAATAAAGAAAGTAAACATCAATATAGTTTCACTAAAACAACATAAGAATTCTCTCTCTTAAGGACGGATGTGTAATCGTAAATAGAATGCACGGTGGTTTCTTTGCACGTTTTGCCACAATTTCCCAATGAATGAGGCCTCCAACAGCAAGCGAAGGGGACTCTGAAGAAGATAATAGGTCTGTCCGCTGCAGGCACCCGAGAGGGGCCTCCGCCCCCGGGCCTTGGGAGCCCAGCCGGGCGGGGGAGGAGGGAGACAGCCCCGGCCCCTTCCTGGCTGCTCCAGCTTCACCCCGGAGCCGGGAGGCGGTCTCCCGGCCCTGCGCAGGCGTCTCCTCGCCTCTCCCTCTGCCGCTGTGATTAGTCAGCTCTGGCAGGCGCTGGGATGGCGCTTCCTACCAGAGCCAGCCTCAGCAGCGGCGGCGGCAGGAGGGCAGCGGTGCGGGTGCAGGCGGGCGGCGGTGGGGAGCTCCGTGGGGCACACAGCGGAGCGGCCCTGCTCTGACCGGTGGCAGGGGCAGTGGCTGAAGGGGAGCCCGAGGCTGCCGCCTCTCCTGCCCCTGCACTCTGGCCCAGCCCAGGAGCATGGAGCCCGCAGCCGTCCCCCCGCTCAAGGAGGTGCGCTGGGGTCCGACTTCCCTGCCCCTGGACCAGCTCGTCAGCTCCTACCGGCTGCCCCAGGTCGCGCGGTTGGACAGCGGTGAGTAGAGCGGTGCTGTGCCGAGAGCGAGGGGCCTGTGGGGGAGCGGGGACCCAAGGTCCGGGACAGCACACCGGCTCCGCTGTCACTTGCTGTGGAGTCACCCAGGCACCCTTTCAGATTAATGGCTGCTACACCGGGTCAGGACTTTGTATTTCATAATGTTATAGTGCAATTCCCATTTTAGGCATTAAAACGGCCAGCGGAAGTGCAGGTAACACACATGTCAAGTTTTGGGGTACGGGCAAGGTGTCAAATTTGCAACAGAAAAATGACAACTTCATTTTTCTGGGGACTCTAATTAGACGGAGTGATATTGTACTTTGGTCATAGTTAAGGATGGTTGGCGCTTATCTAGAAAGAAGCTCCTGTTAAAATCGAAAACAGACGCATGAAGTAGTTACCGTTCTTTGCCTTTTTTGCGAGCACCCTTGGTCTCTGACTTTGAAAGAGTTGCTCATGAGTTCTGGTGCCGTAATTACACCTGAGCCCCACCGGACTCTAGTGTCGCCCACCTCTCTGCTTGGGTTCGCTTTCTGATCATTTGTTGGGCTACCGGAGAATTGGGGTTCTAGATTACACAAAGACACCGATACGGAAAACAATCTGAAGAATCACGTTTCGGGCTTATAAATTAGATAGAGTACACCGTATTACAATCAATAAACTATCGTGACTTTCGTGTGTAAATAAAACACCTCCAGGGTGATACTTTTTATCCAGGGAACCGAATATTTGTATCCAATACCTTTTTTTAACAAGTAAAATATACATATAGGGGCTTTCAGTACAGCCTGCCCTCTTCATCTATTGTTCTGTTATTGTGTCCTTCGCATTTTCTGAACGCCACTGCACCATGGAGCTATGTGCCAACTATTGCTGGCTAAGGTCACTGAGTGACAGCATTCTTTCCTTCCACAAACTGCACATCCACATACAAAGTCATTTGCTTAAGTGCCACGGTCTGCAATGGCAATGTGTACTTTTTGAGTTCAAAAATATTTTAGCTTTTAGTCATTTTTTACTGTGAGTGCCAAATGTATGTCAGCTTATTCAACAAATTTGCAAAAACCGTGAAAAAAACACACACATTTACACAGCCGAATTGGCGTTGTCAGTGCTTGACAACGAGGCAGAAGTTTTCTAGATCATCACATAGTGTGTGCCTTCGAATGGGAATGTACGTTCAGGTTTAGGGATCCCTTGTTCAGCCCTGGGGTCTTCGTCAAGCCATACTGCTGTCTCTGAAGACCCTCTAGTCTTGGTGGACAAATGCATAACTTGTATTATGCTTGTGGAATACAAAGCTGACTTCTAGTGCATTAACTTCCGGGACCTCGCGGGTCACTTTGCCGGATGTGAGCATCTCATGTCATAATCGGCGTGCCCGGTGTGGTCTTAGTATACAATACTTTGTTTGTATGTTTGGTGCAGTGTAGTGCTTCGTAGATGGTAGTCACTGTGATGCACCAGATAACAGCTGGGGCGTTGCTTTTACGCACCCTCTATGAATCTCATAGCTGCTGTTGTCGTTTTTCATGTCAGATTGTGCCCTGTGACATATTTGTACAACCTTTCTTGCTCCGGTGTAAGATATGCGTACCCACGGCTCAGTCTCGTTGGAGCTACGAGCTGCTGTCAGGGGCTGCTCAGATCTGCATTGCAGATTTTCCCTTAAGATATACTGCTTTCTGCGGAACATTTCAGATGGCCACGTTCTTCCAATGAGGGGGTAGCGTCCCCGGTGACTTTGTGTGTATCCTGTTGGCGGTGCGTTGAGATGCCCCAGCGCTGTGTGGGATGGGTCACGTGGTGTGCCATTATGAGCCAGTGGGCCCCAGAGGAAGTCTGCCCAAGACCGAGATGAGCAGTGGAATGCAAGGACGCCCCCTCTCTTACTCGCAGGCCGTTCGAGACATCCATAGAGCACATTAGCGGCATTGATCGGGAGATCAAACCTGTCATGTCTTTTTCCGAGGCAGAACTTATTAAAGCATGCGGATCTGCCCCCACTTTAGGCACGTTAGGACAAGTGAGTTTCACCAGCGAAAAAAGAAGTGCTTTTCAGAGGCCTAAATGTTTGCGGCAGAATACATGATTATAAGGTCAAGGAATAAGGACTATTTATTCATCGCGCCTCATTAATAATGATACTGCTTAACACACCGGAATCTGCGTGGAACCGTAAATACCGTAGACTCCCCCCCCCCCCCCCCCCAACCCCCCCCCTTTTAAGTTCCGAGATGATTGTCCGCAGGCCCGGTTCTAGCGGGTGGGCAAGGCCCAATGAAACATGACCTTTGGCCTTCCGAGTCACAGCAGAAGAGGCCATGGAATGCTTCCTCCGTGTGGACGGTCAAACGTTGTGATTTGTTTTCACTTTGTGTACCTTAATTGTTAGTCAGGGGTCATCAAAGAACTCCTAGAATACATTTTAAAGTTCATTGTGTTAAAATTTGCTTTTTAATGATGTACTGGCTGGGAGAAAAATACTGGCTTTAGATGACTTTCCCCGTTTCTGTACTGGTTGAGACATTAAAATCTGAGGCAAACTGCAGTAGCGAGGTGTGTGTTGGGGGAGAGGGGACAGGACTTTACTTCTCAAGGATGCAGCAGGTGCAGTGGCACTAGGGCCCAGGGCTATGACCAGCCTTTGCCACCTCGATTATGGCTGTTTCTGTGTGGGGATATTGGGTGTTATGTAGTTTAGTCTGTGTAGGATGTGCGCAGTAATATACTGTAGGATGGGACATGTGTTATACTATTGAGATAGTGGACGTTTATACCTGTTTTGATGAGAAGCCATAAAGTGGAATTACAATGCCCAGTGAAATATGTGAATTTGTCTGCTTTCTGCCAGATGCTGTGGTAAAGCAAATAACCATTTTATCTCAAGTAAGAAATTGTTCTGGGTTGACTTTATTCTCACCAGTGTGGCAGGGTTAAAAATGTGCACATTTCTTATTCTGATATTTTGTTACAGTACATAGCACATTCCCAGGCTCTAGTCGGGGCACTGGAATTATGGAATTATGTGGAATACAACATAGCCACAAAATTATGGATTGGCTAAAAAATGTTTATAGCTCTATTGGATCAAACGTTGCTTAAAATGTTGCAACGTGTTGTCACAGTTTGAAGGCCCTTTGCAAAGGCTGACTGGTCAGTCTTTTGTTGCTTATTGCTATACTTGGATGGTAAACGTGTACTACTAAGGTGCAACCTATGCCCAGATAGCGATAACAAGTATTAAAATATAAATGAGAAGGTAACACTATAAAAAATGTGCCTCATTATGCCGCATTATTTGTCTTTCCTTGCTGCATAATTTAGTCAACCCTGCCACATAATTTGGTCCTCCCCACCGCATAAGTACTAGTAATGGTACTGATCAAAATTCAGTTCTATAAAAAGCTACCAAGATTTATGAATGTGGCATGATATACACCTGGTGGCATTAAGCATAATTATCCAAACATAGTTCATTCAACAGGAAGGTTTAAAAATTGATATCTCTAAAGTTTTGCCACAAACAAGGTATGATTTTCAGATAAATGGATATGTTACATTTTTAAGACAAAATGTAATCTGTTCTATTTGGTCACATTTCCTAAATAGTGTTTGTTTACTTTTTACATTTCACTGCATAACACTAGTTTAATAAGGTTCACAGTTACAGTGAGAGGTTGCACAGCTGATGATTCATGCACAAAAGGTGCAAAGTGTGTAGCCCTTCAAAACTACTCAAAGCTGCATCACATACACATTCAGAAAATGCATGCTGTGTGCGTGCTTCAAATACGTTGTCATGTTTTTCAGTATCATTTTGCACTCTGTTCCATTATTTAATGAAAACACAACAGATCACACACAAGCACACACCACATGCATAAACACCATGTTTAGACCCATGCACAGAACACATAACCACACTAATGCTAGGCTCAAATGAACGCTGCACACACAAACTCCTATACCAGAATGGCCATGCCCCCACACACACACACTCGTTTGCTTGAGCTCAAGCAATTAGCATTGTAAAATCCTAACCCGACTTTTCTTGCCACATAAATTGAAAATGAAAATAAAACAGTTTCACATAACTAACTGGACTTTTCTTGCCATATAAACTGAAAAGTAAAAGTTTCACATAAGTGAGCTGACGACCGCCATCAGTGCAAAGCAGACAAACAAACAGAAATAACAGTTCACTCGTAGTGAAACCTATTGGCAAAAGTGCAATTATCTACGTAACCGGCAAAAGTGCAATTAACTATGTAACAGGGTCGATGTCACGCAAAGCACTCTACTTCTGCCAAGCGAGATCACGCTGCGAAAAAAGAGAAAAAGTAGTCCACAAACCGGACAGAAAACAGCGAGCCTCGTATGTTTCAGTACTTGGTCGCTGGGCTCGAGGAGGGCTAACCATCAGAAAAGGCATGACATATGCATGCTTTCCACTTATGAAAGCAAGCAGATTTTAAAAGGCAAGCCCACAAACCAATGAAAGACACTGACGTGACATGGGCATGGTTTGAAGCCCAAAGAGAGATAACAACACGGATCTGAGAGCTTTGCGCGTGCCCGTAAAAACCACAGACACAAACACACATACAATACTCACTCAAACTGCGCATGTACATATGTAGATCCATATACTAGAGATACACAAGCACAAACAAACTGCAAGCTCTCAGAGCTTCTCTCCCCTTTCCTGAATCTGCGTAGAATATGTATATCTCAATGACCAATGATTGATGGATGAAGTCCAACTGCCTGAAATTGAACACCGAGAAGCCTGACGTTGTGATCTTTAGGGAGGGCTGTCTCTGTGCACATACAGTGGTGGCTAACAGAGCTAGGACATACTCCTACCCCCCATCATCCATGCCAATAATTTTGGGATGTTCACTTGCCGCAAACTTGACGTGACAGCCCAAGTCAGCACTGTCACCACCTCATGCTTCCACACCCTGAAGACACACATCTCACCTAACCTCAAGGAGCTACACTGGTGCACATAGTACCACCATTTGCGAACTGGTGCATGATTATGCAGACGCCTTTCCAGTACTTCATGAAATGTGTGTATCAGCAGGTGTTACAGTGGTTGCAACTGTAGCCTGTGAGAGCCCCTTTTCTACACTATCTCCTATCCTCGCACCTTTCCATCGCACAATGAGTAAAAACTGAATTTGACCAGTTTAGCGCATGAGATGGGTCTCACAGCAAACATATGCATGGGTGAGTTTGTAAGAGAGTTTTCAAAGAACAACAGGGCCTGTTTTGTATATAGGGAGCACTGTCCCTGTGGGCATCACTGCGCACCTTTAAACAGGTGCGCTGGGTGCAAACTGGGACAATGCACTCTGTTATAATTAACTTGCTGCCCTCAGAACAGACTTGAACCCGCAGCTGCCCTGGGGCAGCACTTTCAGTGGAGTACAGAATGGCTGTTTCTAAGTATAGAAATCATGTGTTTCACAGTGCAGGCTGCCTGCAATTTAAAGAGGGGCGAGAGATCCCTTGGCAGGCAGGTGCAGTTAGTGCTTGCACCTGCATGCAGGACGATGTCTGAGAGGTCCATGGTAGCCCCATGGCATCCCCCAGATGGTTGGCCTAAGGAGAGACACAGACTACTTTACTCGTACATACACCACCTTTTTGTGGCATATTGTCAGTGCGTATCCTGAGGGTCTATTTGCTCCTGAGCCCACATCCCTGGGGCGGGCACAGAGACAGTCATTCCCTCATTTCCATGAAGCCATGCTCCAATGAAAATGAGGGAATACACTCTGAAGATGGCACTGGCTCTATGTGTGTCAGTCAGTATTGCAGAAGGGGTTGCAGAAGTGGCCCCATTCTGTATTACCATAGTGCCCCAGGGCGCAAAAAAACAGGCTGATGCGCCCTTTAGAGGCTCTCTGTGTGATACGCCCAGAAGGTTACCTCTTTGACCGCAGTTATCAGTTTTACAATTGCCAGGGGTGAACACTGCTCTCAGGTATCAAGAATACTGCTTTCTTTTGTTTCAAACCTGTTGCTGTGTTTTAAAAAAAAAGTTTATCAATGAAAGCAAAAGGATGACATGAAAATCAACAGTTACAAAGATCACAGTGTGCAAAGAAATACATGTTGGGCAAATTGGAAGGAGTAAATAGCATGTCTTCCTAGTGCAAAGAAGATGCAAAGGGTTGTGTGTGGTTACAGGAACCTCCTTACATTTGAACTACTATTACACTCTGCTTAGTATCCATATGCTTTTATTGAAGCCTGGCCTGCTGGAAATTATGAGGATGGGGCGTAGTGAGTACAGACAGGTGTGTTTACTTTCAACTGACTCTCCACATGCTCTGTATGACCGGAAGAAAATATAATGTAAATCTAGAGCTTTTAGGCTACTTGCAGAATTGCCAAGATACTGGGCACACATTGACCCACCTGAACGCACCCGGCACCCATTCAGATAGAAATTCCTGGAGCCTGTTTGACCTGCTGAAATTTAACAAGGGATGAGATAGTCAACACATTTGGTAATTACTGAGTAACTACGACCCAAATAGAATTTCCATCTGTGTGTAAATAGGGTTTTACCTTACATGGGTGGAAAAACTCATGATGGACCAAATGAATTGTGAGACTGGTGTGCGTGTGCTTCTGTTATCACTTGTCATCCTCACCAACAAACTGAGTTTTGACAAAGTTACGTTCTCCAAGCCCATTTTCCTACCTATAGCTGTCAGTCTTGTCATGTAGACGCCTCTCTCTTTCCATATGTATTCTTACTGATTTTTCCTGATGTTTTCCCTGACATTTTATTTTGATAGCCCCCATATTTGCTTTACTGTTCTGGCTTAAAAGTTCGAACTTTAGGGCATTTTAAATGCCAAAGACCAGCAGGACGACATTTTGTATGTTTGTTTTGCTTACATTGATATGTAAGTGTTAAGGGAGTTAACTTAAACTGTCTTAATGTCCTTGAAGCTCGTCCTGATATTTCTGGGCCTCTGTTTGCAGTGTACCCACTTTTTAAAGTGCTCCATTAAATAACATGTATGTCGTGATGTTCTCCTATTGCACAACAAACGAAACCAGCAGCGGGCACTAATCTCTTGAAAGTGTAATTGTTTTGTTATGTGCATGTTCATGCATTTTTTTGTACTAGGTACAAAACAGGTTCTGCAATATTCCTCTTTTTGGCTTACTCCTTTTTTAGTAGGGACTCCTTGATTTATTTTTTAAGTTTGCCAATGATTATTCATTGTTCGTGTTAATGAGTAAGGCATTGCATCTTTAAAGCAAAACGTATTTCTAGATTTTGCATTATCTGCTGCACCCCCTGGATCTGTAACTGGATGATATACTAATGCATTTAGTACATGTTGTTGTGCTCACATTATTCATCTTCTCTTTGAGAGAAAAATCAATGCAAAAACAGAACCAATCCCTCTGTGTTCTACACCACTCACCTACACAGTGGGCTGAGCTCAGAGTGGGACTCCATGCTGTGTTAAGCCTAGTGACCTCACAGCACTGCATGCACCACTCAAGAGAGGTTCACCCATGTAACCCTACTAGACCTGGGTAGCAACAGAGCAAAAAAAACAAAAGCTTGGTCTGCTAGTAGGAAATAATTACCTAATTAATTCATATACAATGGGGTTATTAATTCACCCTTGGTAATGAAAATTCATTTTTACATTTATTAATGGTTTTAAAGAGAAAACGAGAACACATTGGAAACAAAACATCTCAATCCCAACAGCGTAAAACATATATATATATATATTATCAAAAACATAAATATCAACAACATTGCTCTCCTGAGTTAACGCACAATGTGGTTATGTCTTCCTGTTAAACAAGAATCCATATTTCAGCGATAGTTGTGCTCGACAAGAGACACATGTCCCAGTCCGTAGACTTTTCATTCTATGTCTTAAGAATATGTGTGGTACGTCCCTTAATGGTTCAATGCATTTTTCTTACAACCTCGCATTAGAAACATTTCGGACCCTTCCCTTTGGGCCTCATCAGGACAATTGGAGACAACAATGCCTATTGAACATAAATAAAAGAACAGTAAAAATATCTATTACGCACACAATATGTTTCTTCCACAAACCAAGTGAAAATCTAAAACTGGTGCTGTTTTGGAATGAAGAAGAAGAATCACTAATATAACACCCCATAGTGAGTTTTTTTATCAAGCCCCATCCTTCTTTGTGTCAAAAAAGAACTCATGCTCTAGAGATTAATGAATAAGGGGTCATTATTCGTATTTCTTTGTGTGTCTCAATAGTAAAGCATTATCTTAGCCCGCTTAGCACCTGAAAATAATTCTGGTTAAGTACCTTCAATTCTCCAGCTATAAATGTTTCAAGGTATTAAAAGGAAACTTCTGTAGAAAGGAATGAATACCCGTAAATATTCAAAGCAAAAAATCACGGTAATAAAATGAAAGCTAGCACAATGCCATATACAGGGAGTGCAGAATTATTAGGCAAGTTGTATTTTTGAGGATTAATTTTATTATTGAACAACAACCATGTTCTCAATGAACCCAAAAAACTCATTAATATCAAAGCTGAATATTTTTGGAAGTAGTTTTTAGTTTGTTTTTAGTTTTAGCTATGTTAGGGGGATATCTGTGTGTGCAGGTGACTATCACTGTGCATAATTATTAGGCAACTTAACAAAAAAAAATATATACCCATTTCAATTACTTATTATTACCAGTGAAACCAATATAACATCTCAACATTCACAAATATACATTTCTGACATTCAAAAACAAAACAAAAACAAATCAGTGACCAATATAGCCACCTTTCTTTGCAAGGACACTCAAAAGCCTGCCATCCATGGATTCTGTCAGTGTTTTGATCTGTTCACCATCAACATTGCGTGCAGCAGCAACCACAGCCTCCCAGACACTGTTCAGAGAGGTGTACTGTTTTCCCTCCTTGTAAATCTCACATTTGATGATGGACCACAGATTCTCAATGGGGTTCAGATCAGGTGAACAAGGAGGCCATGTCATTAGATTTCCTTCTTTTATACCCTTTCTTGCCAGCCACGCTGTGGAGTACTTGGACGCGTGTGATGGAGCATTGTCCTGCATGAAAATCATGTTTTTCTTGAAGGATGCAGACTTCTTCCTGTACCACTGCTTGAAGAAGGTGTCTTCCAGGAACTGGCAGTAGGACTGGGAGTTGAGCTTGACTCCATCCTCAACCCGAAAAGGCCCCACAAGCTCATCTTTGATGATACCAGCCCAAACCAGTACTCCACCTCCACCTTGCTGGCGTCTGAGTCGGACTGGAGCTCTCTGCCCTTTACCAATCCAGCCACGGGCCCATCCATCTGGCCCATCAAGACTCACTCTCATTTCATCAGTCCATAAACCTTAGAAAAATCAGTCTTGAGATATTTCTTGGCCCAGTCTTGACGTTTCAGCTTGTGTGTCTTGTTCAGTGGTGGTCATCTTTCAGCCTTTCTTACCTTGGCCATGTCTCTGAGTATTGCACACCTTGTGCTTTTGGGCACTCCAGTGATGTTGCAGCTCTGAAATATGGCCAAACTGGTGGCAAGTGGCATCGTGGCAGCTGCACGCTTGACTTTTCTCAGTTCATGGGCAGTTATTTTGCGCCTTGGTTTTTCCACACGCTTCTTGCGACCCTGTTGACTATTTTGAATGAAACGCTTGATTGTTCGAAGATCACGCTTCAGAAGCTTTGCAATTTTAAGAGTGCTGCATCCCTCTGCAAGATATCTCACTATTTTTGACTTTTCTGAGCCTGTCAAGTCCTTCTTTTGACCCATTTTGCCAAAGGAAAGGAAGTTGCCTAATAATTATGCACACCTGATATAGGGTGTTGATGTCATTAGACCACACCCCTTCTCATTACAGAGATGCACATCACCTAATATGCTTAATTGGTAGTAGGCTTTCGAGCCTATACAGCTTGGAGTAAGACAACATGCATAAAGAGGATGATGTGGTCAAAATACTCATTTGCCTAATAATTCTGCACTCCCTGTATTACTTACTAATTGATGAAAGCGGCTGGAGAAAGTAGTGAAAGCTTTCTTTTTGCACGTTACGGGATGTAAACGCGAGCATTTTCACTCATCAAAAAACGGTGTTCAAACAAACACTGCAACACAGGCGGAAGGCTGCCGCCTCTTTTGGACTTAGACGTGCCTGAAAACTTGTGCGTCTCTAGATACGGCCCCTAGCAACACTTAGGCGCCATCTTGGAACGGATAACCTCAGTGGCGCTCTTCTATAAATATATTTATCTGGGGTGTGTTTGTTTTTTAGTAAAAAACCTAACGACAACAGTCGTACTCCCACTAATCAAGTAAATGTCTTAACCACTCCAATCATACTCTAAATAGATATTGGATCGCATTACACCCTTACCTGAGACTTTTTTCGGGAATTATGTCGGGTAAATAGTTACTTATTCCGCTTCGCTTGGTAAAAAAGTCATAACTATTGTTGTCAGAGGAACTCGATAAGTTCGCCAGCGGCATGTAATAATATGCCATCTTACATGTATGTCGTCTGAGCTATATATGATCCCAGTCATATGTATCTATTAATGTGATATGCCAATCTTAACAAAACATTTTTTCGTTAGATTATTAAACGAATATTCATTTTTGTCTGTCTGGGTTACTATTGGCAATGTTTCTAAATATAAAGATCCTGCTAGTCATACCTAAAGACACCTGCCTCTCGAATCTATACATATAAATGTTACAATACCGTTGGACTAAGTCAAATTGCCAGGTTTGTGGTCAAACAACTGACCAATATCTGGATTGAAGTTTCACCAAAACATGATCCGATAAGGTCATCTGACATACATAATTACAACATTAATGCATTTATAGAAACCTTAATGCAGACCTAGATTATACAGCGTAATAGGCACTCAGTTGGTGATTGTGATTCAAGCATGCTATGGAGAGACGTATATATGTCCGTTAGAATCTTGTTGCAGCTTAATTTATGCAGTCTACTTCCTACTTATGTTTACAGTAAAAACACTAGAAGGAATCAAGGAGTTTCTAGATCAAGGACTAAAGTTCATCCAGATCATTTAGTTCTTGTCTGGCTGTTTTGTATTTTTCGATAAATCTTGCCTCCATTCTTAATAGTTTGCTTGTTATAGGGCGGCCATCTCATTTGGGGTGTATCACTGCCAATACAGACCACCGAATATCGTCTGGTTTGTGGTTCAATTCACAAAAATGTTCCACCAGTGGCGCACTTCGGGTTGCACACTTGATCCTTGACCTATGTTGCAGAATTCTGGTCTTCACTGGTTGCAATGTTTGTCCAATATATACCTGGTCACGAGGAAATGTAATGCAGTAAACAACATTCTTAGTTTGTGTACACACACATATATACATAACATTTTATTATTGATTTATACTGTTTATAACCATAATTAGAACATTGGAAGTTGGCAGCTCCATTGAAAACAATGGAGTGCTGCGGGCTTTTACTGGCCGGTAAAAGCCCGCAGCGCCAACATTCCAATGTTCGCTTTGTTCACAGCAGCAGCTGTGAACAAAGCCTCACGGAGCCTGAGGGGATTTTAATCCTCTCGGGCTCCGTGAGCAATTTGTTTTTTTTAAATAGAACATTCTGCCCTGAGTGGCAGAATGTTCTAATAGCCTTAGAACCCGCCGTAGCGGGCTCTACCGGCTATTAAAGGCCCTTTCCCTTGTTAAATGCCCACGCCTCGGGCATTTAACGCGGGAGCGGGCCTTTAATAGCCGGTAGAGCCCGCTACGGCGGGTTCTAAGGCTATATTACGACTATTTGTATATTTATTGTCAGTGGTATCAGTAATCATCGCAAGAATAAATAGCCTATGAAGAATATTCATACAATTGCCACAGCAAATGATTAGTGCCCCTAATGCCAATTTATCACCAAATTATGGCAAGTAAACAGTTTGCATTATTAGTTGCACAATCCAGGAGCAAAAAGTTAGAGTAAGTGTATCTCAAACAGATGAGGATTTTGTATATAAAAAAATAAAATAATAAAAAAACATAAATGAAGCACTATTGTCTACAGGTCGATTTAACAGCAGATGAATTGGCAAGGGAAAAAGAAGTCAAAATATTATATACAGGTCAAATCTTCAGGGTGATGACAAGAGGAAGTATAAGATGGTCCGATTATTTTATATGAAAAATCCTTTATTCATGGTTCATTGTTCATTCAAAATTATAACTTGCTTGTAGCAGAAAAAATTATAGTTTCTGTAGCCGATGCGCTTTGTTGACATAAAACTTCTTCACGGGCAAGATAAAAATGAAAGATTTGTACATGTCAAACCATTGGAGAGGGTTCCTAATTTAACCGGCTGTAACAATGTTTTTTTCCACAAGCTATTAGGCCATAAATGGGTTTGTCTTTAATTGTCTATGCTCTCTCTTTCACAGAAAATATGTTAAAATAGATGTGTCATCATTTTAAACAAGTAGTCTTTGGTTGCTTCTCTTTCTCCTATGATAAGGGATCAAGACAACTGTGTCAAAGTTGCGTGCTCACAGCATATGGCCGTGAGGCCTGCCTATTGCCTGGAGACATCAATAGGCTGCTCTAATTTAGGGATTGTGGTAGCTATTCCCTATTTACTCATGCACCTACATTTGAATATTGAATAATTTTCTGACTGACTTTGGTAATAATGGTATGTGCGGGTTTCCTTTAGTGCCTCAGCTGCCATATGGAAATCATTTTTGGCTTAAGTAATGTGTTTTAAAGATTCTGTTCCATCACAGCACAATGAGGATATCTTGCTACTTGGTGCAATTCTGTATCATGTCCAAAAGCCTCTGTCACAAACGGAAGACGTAATCAGATCACCCATCTCTTGTGTCATGCAGATCTTTGATTTTCTCATACTTGCACACAATGTGTGAAGGAAAACTTTCTCTAAAAGTAAATCTATATACAATATATATATATATATATATATATATATATATATATATATATATAGGATATGATGCCAATATGATACAGGGTCATTTTACAGAGGTACGCCAGACACAAAAATCTCGTTATGAGCGCTAGCATCACTCCATTGTACAAATCATTTTGGGTGATTAGCAGGTTGCTGTTCCTCTCAGTCTACACCCAGTTCATGCAACAAAATTTTAGAAACACCCTAATATGGGCATCTCTTAGTTCCATAAATTAATAAGCCTATGCCCACTCATTTTCCATACTTTAGCAGGTTTACTAGTTTTGTCTGCGCACTGTAGAGAAACGAAATTCCAGAACTGCTTAGGGTTGCTCAAGTTAACAGTCCTAATCATTACTTCTCACAGTTTCAAAGAGGCAATTTCGTTTAAAAAACAAAATGTACATTTTTCACCAATTGCCTCTGAACTCCAGTACTTTGATAACAGACATCTTTGGCATCAAGAGACAATGCTCATCTTATTTGAAGTAGTTCCATAAATAAAATTACACAATTTCTATAATGTTTGTATACATTAATTCGTAGAAGAAAAAAAAAGATAAGACTATGGCCCATTACGACCCTTGCAGTCTTTAGACTTAAAGGTTGCAGTGGCGGTCTGACTGCCACTTTACGACCACGGTGGTAGCCCAGTCAGACCGCCAGCACCCCCAGTTTTGCTCCACAGGATGGGCTGGTGGTCCTAATCTGCCAGGGCAGCGCTGCTTGCAGCGCTGCCCTAGGGATTATGACTCATTTCTCCGCTAGTTGCTTCATGGCAGTAGCACTGACATGAAACGGCTAGCAGACACGGGGTGCAGGGAGCCCCAGGGGGGCCCATGCACTTGGTATGGGCAGTACAGGAGCCCCCCTGGCCATCCGCATTGCAATGTTCACTGTCTGCTCACAATGGGAGCTGGTGCACCCTACTCACTGCAGCATTTCTGCCGGCTCTATTATAAGCCGGCGACAATGCAGTAGGCCGTTCCCCGCTGGGCCAGTGAGAAACTCGTAATGGGGCTGGCGGGCAGGTGGCTGCACTGGCAGCAACCTACCCGTCGGGACTTCAGCGGACGGGCTTTTCCGTCTGCCAAAGTCCTAATCGACCCCTGTATCTTTTTATTGCTATTTCCTCCCGAGTGGTGACCTTCAGGGCTTTTTAGCCAAAATTATAGTGGTGTTTTCACTGAGGGAACCGGCAATATGAAGGGTGAATTTGCAGGGGGCAGTAAGCCTTAATAGGGTAGAGGATTTGTGTTTGCATCTGCTCTGTCCCCTAACCAGCAATGAAGGTGTCAGATGGCTTCAACTATCCAGACAGACAGCAAGGTGCTTTTTTCCGTGGTCAACCTGTATGGTAAGTGTCTACTTGGTGGGACCTTGGAGCGTACAAGGTGTTCAAGCCTGTACTTCTACTGAAGAGAAAGACAGGAGTCCGTACAAGTCAGATGTACACTTGGCCGTGCCCCTGCTCTGAAGCTGGCAGTGACTAAGAGCAGACCCGTTTACAGCTCATCCCTGGAGTGGGAAAAGTATGTGAAGGGAAAAAAAAAATCAAGGCATAATCACAGGAGCATGCTGGGCACCGAGGGTATAGCACAAACCCACTTTTTTATCAACTTTGCCCTTTTGGTATATCAAGCGTATCATGTGACGGGTTCGTAGCTAGGCAGCATAGCACCAAGCGTAACTGAACAAAGGAAATCTCAAAGAGGCACAAGCTCTATTCTCTGCACAACAGATCTATAGTTACGGGGCAGGAGAAAAGATGCCACAGAACCAGCTTGACTCCTGGGAAGCTTGAGGTTTTCTAAAGCAGGTTGGAGCTGGTTCCAGGGCAATCTACAAGCACTGGGCCACTTTCACCTGCCATGCAGTGCTGTGAGGGAAAAAAACAAAAGCTTGGTCTGCTAGTAGGAAATAATTACCTAATTAATTCATACACAATGGGGTTATTCATTCCCTATACACACATTCACTTTCATAATAGGTACGTTTAGTCTTTAAACCAAGAATAAACTATATATAGAAAAAACGTTGTGCTCTTTATGCTACATATTTCGTCTAATACTCAAAAGATTACTCCAGCTAAAAAAAAAACTTTAAAAAAACACCTCCTCAATTTTTTGCAGGTAGAGTGCCAAGGGTACTTTTATATCAACATATTATACAATATTGTGTTCTCCCCAAAGTGACTAATTAATAAGGGAGACCTGAAAGCCCAGCATTGACTGTCGTTGACATTCACCTGCAGCCTCGTAGTCTGGATTACCGATGAGATGTCTAAAGAACCTTGCTCCTTAAAGCTCTCCAATAATTCTCTCCTCTGTCTCTTAGCCTCAGGGCTCCAATTACAGTAGCAATGGAAGTCGCAGACCATCAAGCGTGATTCCTCTCCTCATTAAGGCCTCTTTTGAAATGTCACTGCCTCGCTGCAGTTCACAAAGAATATCGAGCATCATCCCTACCTACTCGGAATTACTGTTCTATCTAATGGGAATCATTAAGTGGAACATCCCATTCTCATGATACACTGGCATCACAGATAGAAAAAACACAGAGTGCAAAATATCTCACATAGGTCTGATGTAACACATGTCCAGCATCACCACAATCATACCATCACCTGTGGTAGACACAACAGAACCACATGGAAATATATCCTGCTAGCGGGCCTTGTCCTTAGTAAGTAAACTTACAAGGGGACGCGTTTAGGTCAACAAATCTTTTGGATCGCATAGAGTATCCTAGTTAGGCAGTAACCAGTGAAACATCAATAAACATTATAATCATCATGCAATGCCATAAAAAACCTTATCTAACAAGAAAATACCATCACTCTCAAAAGGGTTAAACGTTTTTATTCCCTATTAGTTACAATTCTAATCAAAACCTTTATTACGAGAATCAATGATTAATCAAATTTTTATTAGCATCATGAGCAACAATTCACCAAGATTCATTAGTAAGCAATAATAAAACATCAAGCCTAGTCCAGCAAATCAAACATTGAATAATTCAGCAATGCAAGTCAGTCAGTCTATAGTCACCATAACTCGCCCTTGTCAACCTACCTATCTCAAATTAGCATCAGCATGTGTGTCTTCATGCGAAAAACAATTTAGTAAAAAATCATTAATTTGGAAAAATCTATTTAAGAGAAAAAAAAAACATTTTAAACGGCGCAGTTGCTCCCTAGAAGGAAAACACATGTTAGTCAGTTAGCAGTTTATAGCTACCTATCCAAGATAGATCAGCAACGGGTCAGTCTTTGTCTCCAGGTCATCAGTCATCAGCAAGACTCGGGCTCACAGAGAGCAAGCCCAAATTTTCAGCACTTCGGACAGCATCTCCTGATGTCATCAACTTTCGCCTCTCCACTCTGATTTCCCTTCTCGTGTCATGACTTTTTATTAGGGTCTCTCAGTCCATCCCACAAATTGCTAATTGGTCCACCTTATCTGGGGTCATGATTCTAACCTATAGTTTTTGTTTACCACTTGTTTGCGTCGGTTCAAGCATCAAGTTCCATTAATATGATTGGTCCCTCCGTCAATGAGAAATCATCTGGCTCTTCAGGTAATGAAATTGTTGCCCACAGTCTCTTAGTCAGTGCTTCATTGTTCGAGTCCTGGGAAAGTACATTTAGCCTACTCTACACATAATTGTATCAATTTGTTCTGATCGTCTCCTGTCCGCTGGTACATTGCAGAAAATTCTAGCAGAGCTGTTCTGAACTCTGTACAGTTCAAGGTCCTTTTCTCCAGTTCCAGTCCTCGGCAGCTCATCGCGTCTCCATGTTTAAGCAAGCAAGGCCCAGCGCCGACCAGGCCTCTACTTCGGCTAAGCTAAGAATACAAAGAATCATAAAACATAGGTTATATCATCAGTTATGACATATTAATACACAATTCTTATAATTTCACATTATTTTAATACTGTTAACATGCATGGTGGCCACTCCTCGTGTGCACATTTTACTAATTACACGTTATTTTCAATTATTATTTCCAATTGTCCTTATTTCTCATCAGTATGTATACATAAATCATTAGAATATTTTCATATTAGCATTTCTGCTCCAACAGTCCCTCCTCTGACTGAATATGTCATCACACCTTTCCCTTGTCAATCATTTAGAAATTACTTTCAGCTACATTTTGATCTCTTCTGTTTCTATTTTCCCTATAGATTCTTCTTCTGCGTTGTTCTTCCCTCCTCTGATTATTTTGAGCCCTTCTTAGTTGAATGTTCTGCCATAATTTACATGCCCCCCATAATCCTAATATAGCAATGATCACAATCAGTATTCCTTGGACAATTTTCCACAATATCCCACCCCAAATTTGACTAGACCAATTACCTATTGTAACAAATCAATTTCCAACCTTTTCCCAAACTCTTGGTTCCTTCATCTCCTTCAAATCTTTACTTGCATTAGTTAAATTAGTAAGCAAATCTCTTATCTCTTTCTCATTTTCAGGTATATATGAATTACAGTGTCTCTCATTAATCATTTTGCAGACTCCTCCGTCCTTCGCCAATATTATATCTAAAGCAAGCCTATTTTGAAGCGTCATAGCTCTATCCACAGCTAATTCAGTGTTTAACAAAAGTATAGCTCTTGTAAAGTTAGTTAGCATGTTATCTACTATAGTTGACAGCTTTCGAATCTTGTTTGCGTTCAATATAACTCCTATAATAGGAATTACTGCTCCAAAAATATCCCCTACTATTGCAGAGGTTGTCTCTCTCCTTTGTCTCTTTTGATGTAACTCAGTCATTTTCGGTATCTTTTTCAAATCCTCTATTTGATAAATCTTAGGAAACACTATTCCCAAGTAACATGTCCCATACCATCCCTTAGGGAGACGGTAATAAGCATTAAGTCCACAAATATAATAAATTCTAGGAATCACAGGGTCTGCACCATTCAACAAAAATGTCCACTTACTCTGAAACAAAAACACATGCCTACATTCACTCGTTCCCACAAATAAAGTGTCAGTGCATGATTTTGGCCTATGTATACAAAGCTTTCCTAGATGTAATGCATCTAAAGCTAATTTCCCTTGTGTTTTAATGGCATTGTAAGCATAATCATTCTTGTAAGTTCTCTTCTCTAACCCTTTCTCTAGTTTTTCTTTTATTGCTTTTCTCCTATCATCAGTATGCCCAATAAAGCTCTTTTCCATAGGTGTTAATAAGCAAGTTAAGTTGTTACGATGCTCATAAGCCGTGCCAAAGGTCAATGTAGGCTCAAAGAATCCTCTAACTAACACTGTATCATGATCTTTATCTATCTTACTCAAATATCTAATTATAGGAACAAAGGAAAACACCAAATCATAATTAGAATAAAAATACTGAATATATTCCTGATTATAGAATCGAGTTAGTAGCAAACTGCAAGTTATACCGTAAGTCAGAGGTAGACTATGATAAGTGACCCCTTCTTCCACAGAGGAAGGTATTTGCGTACACACAAGACAATCCCTTGCAGCCATCGTTTCCACATACTCACTCAATAAATGATAAAAGACGTTAGAAGACATCTCTCCCTTTACATTAGTATAGTCATGCAAATATTGCTCATCTAATTTAAACTTCTCTATAGCTGTTAGTGTAGTAGTCTCATGAACAGATGTATCTTTTGCTTCTCTCACCTCATGAATTGAAATTCCCACGATCATTATTATAAACAATATTCCACACACAATCGCCATTCCTACACTCAAATATCTACAATACCTCATGTGCCTAATGTTATTATCTAATCCAGCCATGATATGTAAAGAATCAGAAAGCAGAATTTAACTCTTAATTAATATGCAACACAAAAAATCAAAAATCATAAATACACTTCTTTCTCCACACTTCAACTTCACACAACAGGACCCTTTTACTTCCTTTGTCAAGGTCGGTTAGCAGCTGGTCATCTCCAGGTTTCTAAGTGTCACATCAGGCTATCAGTGTATTTTCCGGTAAAATCAATAATCTCACTTCTTTTCTTTTGCTCAACGACTCAGTCTATTTGATTTTCTCCTTCAGGTTGCATCGAAATACTGATTCGGAACTTCTCTATCAAAACAAAAGGACATGAACTTGTTTGCCAATCACTTGTTGCAGCATATGCCCACTCTCGTCCTGCGTATTTCCGACTTGCCACTCTTTCTTTTCAACCTCCTTTCTCCTGTAAATTCTCCATAACTCAATTCATCTTTCTTTGTGGTGTCTAATTCTTCTATTGTCTCATTTATTACCAAGTCCTTTTTCTTGCCTATTTGAGATTCAGGCCAGTGATCTACTTTTCTTACTCCTTCTGTCAACAGTCTCTTCAAGATCTGACTTTTCTCCTTCACTTTGTCTGAAGTGCCTTCTCTTGATGGTCCTGCAACGGGTTCGGGAGGAGTCCGATCACTTTTGCTTTGACCTGCCTCAACTCTTTCCCCCTCAGGTTCTGGCACTTGGTCTCCTTGCGTTAGAGCACTTCTTGTTTTTGTGATGACCTCTCCTGTGCATGGATCTCTTGTCACTTCTGCTGCATTGATTTCTCGTTCTTCCTCCTGATTTTCCACACCCTCATCTCTTACTGGGGTTATCGATCCTTCTTCCGCCAATACTCTGTCCACTTCTGGCTCAACCTGCTCTGATTTTGGTTCGTGCAGAACTATTTGTTTTGCAGCTGCTGGCGTTCTCAGCAACACTTCTTCATGATCCTGAGGACTCAGCACTTTCTTTGTGTGGCTCACATGTATCCAGTTAGGCAATCCTGCACACTTCACAGCTGTAGTAGTTGTCAGCACCACCTGGTATGGACCTCTCCATCGTGGCTCTAGGCAAGTCTTTCGCACATGCTTTTTGATCACAACCCAATCTCCCGCTCTTAGATTGTGGCCTGGGTCCTGGATGGGTGGCAGGGTAACGGCTTGTACCTGCTGAGAAAAAGATCGAACCACATCAGCTAGACCCTTGTAATAGTCCAATACCATATCATCTGTAATATTGACAGGAGCATTGGCTGGTATTGCTGGCAATCTCATTTCTCTCCCCATAAGAATCTCATGTCGGGACAATCCTGTCTTCCTGTCAGGTATATTTCTCATTGACATCAACACTAGAGGCAATGCATCCGGCCATTTCAGATTTGTGGCAGTGCACTTTTTGGCAATTCCTGATTTCAGGGTAGCATTCATTTGCTCTACCAGTCCTGACGCTTCTGGACGATAGCTACAGTGGAGCTTCTGTTCAATGTTTAGTGCTGCACATAAGAGCTTAATCACTTCGTTATTGAAGTGCGTTCCCCTATCTGATTCTAAAGAGATCGGGAATCCGAACCTCGGTATCAGTTCTCTAAGGAGTAGCTTTGCAACTGTGAGACTATCATTTCTACGTGTGGGGTATGCTTGAATCCAATGACTAAACACACACACAATTACCAACACGTACTTCAATCCACCACATGCAGGCATCTCTATGAAATCCAATTGCATTCTGCTGAATGGTCCTCCTGCTCTTCCAGTGTGCCTCAAATTTACCACTGTCCCTTTTCCCAGGTTTAGTTGCTGACCGATTATACATCTGTGACACACTGCTTCAGCTGCTTGTCTAAATTTCGGATTGAACCAATCAACTTTGAACAACCTAATCATGGCATCCCTTCCAATGTGTGCCTGACCATGGTAATACCGAACCATCTGAGACAGCAGACAATTCGGCAATACCATCTGACCCTCCTCAGATACCCAGATCTCATCTGGTCTCTGTACACATTTCAGCTTTGCCCACAGCTTTTTCTCTTCCTTGTCTGCATTTTCTTGTAATGTTTTCAATTCTTCTAGAGTGTCAATTATTTTCAATGCAAAATTTGCACAACTGGTTTCTTTTTCTGGCATTAATTTCCACTTGCCCTCAAACGATATACAGTTCGGGGCGCAAAACCTTGCAACCTGATCTGCATACCCATTTCTCAAGGAAATGTAATCTGGTGTTTTTTGATGCACACTGCATTTCACCACAGCAATCTCTTCAGGTAGTTGTATTGCATACAGTAATTCTTTTATCCTGTCACCATTTCGTACTGGAGTTCCACTTGTGGTCATGAAACCTCTTTGTGACCACAATTGACCAAAATCAAGAACAATTCCAAATCCGTACTGACTATCAGTGTATATTGTCACTCGTAGCCTGGTAGAAACATAACAAGCTCTAGTAAGAGCCACTAGTTCTGCTACTTGTGCTGAATATACACCAGGAAGCCAAGATGCTTCTAGGGCTCCTGTAATAGTACATACGGCATATCCTGCTCTCAGCGTGCCTGTTCCATCTCTGAGGCATGAACCATCAACAAAGACAATTTGGTCATTTTCTTCTAATCGAGTATCTCTGATATCAGGTCTAGGCTTTGTACATAATTTTGTCACTTCAAGACAATCATGTTCTATGTCCTCCTCTTTTTCAATTTCAACAGTATTACTTGGCAATAATGTTGCTGGATTCAACACTGTACATCTTTTCAAAGTTATATTTGGAGCTCCCAATATGCTCGTCTCATACCTTGTCAGTCTGGCCCCCATCAGATGTTGTGTTTTCGTTCTTGTCAGTACGATTTCAACAGAATGTGGTACCATTGACGTCACTGGGTATCCCATGAATACCCCTTCACATTGGGAAAGACTTTGACCAACTGCGGCTACTGCTCGCAGACAAGCTGGTAAAGCTGCTGCAACCAGGTCCAAGGTAGCTGAAAGATAAGCTACTGGGTGATAAGCACCGCCATGGACCTGTGTCAAAACAGACAAAGAACAAGCATCACATTCATGACAAAACAATGTGAAAGGCTTTGTGTAATCAGGCTTTCCCAATGCTGGAGCTCTGCACAAACTCTCTCTCAATTCAGTAAAAGCCCTCATTTGATCCTCATCTAGACTAATGGGATCTGTAACTCCTTTGTGTGACAACTGCTGTAGGGGTTTTGCTATCTCAGCAAAATTCGGAATCCATTGCCTACAATACCCTACCATTCCCAAAAACCTGCGCACATCTTTCTGGGAAGTCGGGGGATTTCTCTGCAAAATCATTGTAATCCTCTCAGGAAATTCTTCTCAGTCCTTTCTCAATTTGATGCCCCAAGTATTTGACAGTCTTCTGACAATACTGTAACTTTGCAGGTGAGACTTTGTGTCCAAAATCTCCCAAATAATTCAACAGGGCAATCGAGTCGTGCTTACACTTGTCCCTTGTTCTGGAGGCAATCAATAAGTCATCAATCTACTGCACTAGAGTCGATTGGCAGGGTAATTCCAATGACTCCAAATTCTTCTTCAAAATCTGATTGAACAAGCATGGTGACTCCGTAGACCCTTGTGGAAGCCTGCACCAGCTGTAGACTTTATCTAGGAATTTGAAACTGAAAAGAAACTGACTATCCTCATGTAGTGGCACTGAAAAGAAAGCTTGTGACAGAACAACCACCGTGGACCACTCTGCCTCGCATGGAATCTGAAACAGTAGCACTGCTGGATTCTGCACAATCGGACAACACTTAACCACCATGTCATTCACTTTTTGCAAGTCCTGCACAACCCGTACTTTCCCACAAGGCTTTTTCAATCCCATTATCGGTGAATTACATGGGCTGCTCAACACTTCCCTTAGAACTCCCTGTTTCAGGAAATCTCCAATTATCTGCGTCACTTTCATCATCACATCCTGCGCCATGTTATACTGTGGAAGTTTCGGGAACTCGACATTCGGCTTCAAAGTGATTTTAATAGGTTCCACTCCTTTAATCAATCCCACTTCCTTTCCTGTCAAATCCCAAACTTTCTCTTTTACTGTTCCCTGCAAGTCTGCATGCAACTCCTTCAGTGTGAACCTCGGAAAAATTTCATTCAGTGGGTATTCTTCGTAAGCATTATTAAGTAACATGGCTTATGCCTGTTCCTCCTCATCATCACTATTTGTCTGGACTTCTATCCCTGCATCTGTGCAATTTATGGAACATTTGGTCTTGCATAATAAGTCTCTGCCTAACAAAGACACAGGACTTGAGTCACACACCACGGATCTATGCAATCCCCAATAATTTCCGATTTCAACTTGCACTGGTTCTGTAATTGGGTTCGTTAACTGCCTATCCTCCACTCCCACAACCTGAACTGTCCTGCCAGAAAGGGGTAAATCTGGTACCTCCACACTCCTCACTGTGGAGCGCGTAGCTCCAGTGTCGACCAGGAACAAGACCTTATGTCCCATTACCTTTCCCTTCACAAAAGGGCCTCTCGGATCTACTTCTAGGGACGCGGCAAGCATACAAGCTCCTTCATCTGAACTGTCACTCATCCATTCGTCTTTTATTTCATCCTCACTGTGAAATGGGAACTGGTGTACTGTATTGTTACTGTTATCTGGTCTCTGACCTGTGACCTGTTGAGTAAGCATAACTTGTTGCTGCTCCATCGGGGCTTGGGGTATGTGCATTTGCTGTCTAGGCACTATAGGAATCTGCTGCTGTACTGGTGTTAAAGAAGTAAATTGTGCTCGAGGCACCTGCAACTGTTGTACAGGCAAGAAATTCTGACCTTGGTTTTGAGTATTCGGACTATGCCCCTCATTCTAGGGACTCTTACAGTTTGAGCTGAACCAAAATCGCTTTGCTGAACCATTCCTTCCTGCACCATCAATGGGCACTCCCGCTTCCAGTGTCCCACGTTTCCGCACAAATGACATGACAACATCTTTTTCATACCCTGCATGTCATTCTGAACAACCACAGTGCTTAGATCTGGACCACGCATAATATCCATCCCACGTCCTCTACCCCTCACTTGAGGTGGAAACATGACAGCTTTCTGTTGCGGCGGCATCGACTGCACTAAAGCTCCTTGTACTCCTGATTGTGCTGCCTTCATCTGCATCACCATTGCCTTTTCCTTCAACTTCTTTTGCTTCAATTCAATCTCATCGCTACAATATTTAGCATACTGTAACACCTCATCAGTCGTCTTTGCCTGCCAGCAAATCAAATGATTCTTAATCATCTGCCCTACTTCAGGTCTCAACCCTTCAACAAATCTGAACACAAAATGCAGCATGTCTTTTGGTTCGACGCTTCCTTGCCACTGTACTCTTTTAAAGCCTTTAACAATCTTTCATAATAAGTGTGTAATGACTCTTTAGTTTCCTGGACTGTTCTGTCAATCCTCTGCCAGTCAATGTTTTTAGAAGAAATCCTAGTTTTCAGAAATTCAATCACCTTATAATAATTTTTCATTACCTCGGGTGACGGTGTGCCTGTAACCTTGTTCCTTTCAGGTTCACTCGTTGGCCAGTCTACTGCCCTCTTACATTCAACCCATAAGTCGGCTAGCACAACTATCTCGAATAAGGTATTTAAGTCTTCCCACAAACACTTAGAGAGTTTCACAAACCTTTCTGTCTGTTGATACCATTCAACTGGCTTCTCCCTCAATTTGGGATAATCATTTGTAAAAGACAATATGTCACTTCGGTGCCATGGGACATGAACAAACTGACCCCCTGGAATCTCTCTTATTTGTAGCATTTTAACTGCTTCCCCTTTCTCTGCTCCCTCTGTTTCATCTTGAGAATCTCTTTTTCGTTTCAAGATCAATGTCATGCTTCTCTGCTACTTCCGCTGATTTCTGGTGTATTTTCCCTACTTCTTTTGTAATCCTTGGGCACAAATACCTCAGCTCTTCTTCAGTGTAGGATTCTAACCTATTCAATCCCATTGTCCCCTCGACTAATTCATTTGCTTCAATATTCAGTCCCACTCGGTTCAACTGATCTTCCCCCTTTGATGCACCTTGTGAGGAATTTAGACCATCCAGCCAACTAGTTAACTGCTGAGCTGTTAACCCTTGTAATGAGATGTTACTCGCATTAGTCACAGGTGGCTGCTGTGCCATTGTACCCAAGGCTTGCGGTGTCAGGAGTCTCAAGCTCTGATTTGCGTTCGAGACATTTGACGCATCTGGCATTGTCACAAGAGGACTAAAACCTGTAGGAGATCTGAGCTCCCCAGGACAAAGTCCTGAAGATGATGTTGAGTGCGATGAATCTCCCACTCCCCTTCTTACCAAACTCTGCGACATCTCAGTCTGTCACCGTCTTCTGTTTTCTTCTGGGCATATAAAGGTACCACTGGACCAACAGTAATCGGTAGCGATATGGCATCTGGGGCTGCTCTAGCACCCGTACCCTGTGTGAGTGGTACTCCCATTGCCTGATTCATAACTGGTGCAAGATCTACCGAAGTCCCCGTCAACTGGTTAAACTTCGACATACCCTGTATCTGTGCTGGTGGCAATAACATTGGAATCGGGTCAGTCTGGACCAACATTGGCTGCGGGAGCACCTGCTCCCTCGGCACTACGATATTTGAAACAGTCTCAAGAACTGCCACATCTGGGTAAATTCTTGTTACCAAAGGTGTATGTACCTGCGCCTGAGCTACCGCACTCGTTCCTGCAACTGGTGTACTCTGTACTGCCCGTTGTAACTGTCCTCCTTCTGCATGTACAGCGCCCACGGCTCCCTGGGATGTTCCAGTAGTAGCAGGAGGGGCTGTAGCACTAGTCATTGGACCCCCTGCATAAGTCGTCATAGGTAGAGGTCTATCTCTCAGCAACTGCGTAATGAGATCCTCGACATCAGAATCATCGTCATCCACATAGGACTTCTTTTTTTTTTTTCTTCTTTTCCTCACTCTCTTCTTCCTTGCTATTACCCCCCTTATCTGAATCGTCACTTTCTGGGATCGCTGGGAACATCTTAATCTCTTTCATAGTTGCCATCCTCCATCTCTTTTGCTCCCAATCCCACCTAGCCTCAGCTAGTGACTTTTCTTATCTTCTTCACCCTTCTGTTAAACTTCAGCTCTTGCTGCTGTCTGGCCACTAGCTCCCAAACTTCTAAAGCCTCAAACTGTGCCGGTCTCTGTAACGGTCTCATGTCATACAATGATAATCGCAACTGGTCCAAAATTCACAAATTGAACGTTCCATGCTCTGGAAAAGCTAATGTCCCTTGATTCTTAGTCAGTTTACTCCATTGCTTCAACCAAAGACACAAAGCTATGCCCTTTTCTGTCATCACACGATGCGCCAGAGCATCTTCCGGGGGGGGGGGGGTTGGTTCCCCTACTGACGCTTTGATATATGATTCTCCTTTTATCGCACTCTTAAATGCCTTTAAAAGTTTTCATTTTGACTGTGTATGTATTACAAATTCGAATAATGAAATGACTTTTACTTCCAAGATTCCCTTCACCCGTTTACTCGACCAATTGCCTCTCACGTACGGCTGCCAATCCGGTCGCGGCTCTTCTCACTAACCAACCTATCCCAGCGCGGCACGCACTGACGTCACACTGACTCACAGTGGCTGACAAAGTCTTGCGGCTCGTCCTCCTCAACTAAATTTCACTAACTAATGCAATTTTATTGCGAGCGTCTTCACCAAATAATAACTAAAACAAACCTGCTGGTTTATTACAGTAAGGGACACAGTCGCTTCAGGGACCTTACGAATTTTCACTAATGGCACTTTCTAGCTCCTTAGCTATTCCTCTTTCTCAGTCCCCCACATTCGCAAGTAAAATTCGACCCGCAAACTTTACTCTTAACTGATCAATGGGTCTGCCCTGGTGCACATAGGACTCGCCAAATCTCAGTTGAAGCTTCTTTTATTCGTCTAACGTTCTCTCCGACTCATTGACCATGCCCAGTCAACCTACTAAACCAGACAGATCACAACATATAACCAAGTGTCTCCTACACTTGTCAATATACTCCGGAGTCTTAGACCACGCAGGGTCCATACATCACCAACTACCACGTGGACAATTTTTGAGCACCAAGCGCCACACACATATGAAGTTCGACAACTTCCCTACTCTCATACTTTGGAGTACGCACACCCCTACTAACCCTTAACTGGAGTACGCAGACTCCCTACTTATCTCACATACATCACAATTCACCTGCGATTTACTTAAGCCTGTGCAAGCGCCATCCACTACTCTCACACTATTTCTCAAGCATCAAGTTCCATTAATATGATTGGTTCCTCCGTCGATGAGATCATCCGGCTCTTCAGGTAACAAAATTGTTGCCCACAGTCTCTTAGTCAGTGCTTCCATTGTTCGAGTCCTGGGAAAGTACATTTAGTCTACTCTACACATAATTGTATCAATTTGTTCTGATCGTCTCCTGTCCGCTGGTGCATTGTAGACAATTCTAGCAGCGCTCTTCTGAACTCTGTACAGTTCAAGGTCCTTTTCTCCAGTTCCAGTCCTCAGCAGCTCATCGCGTCTCCACATTTAAGCAAGCAAGGCCCAGCGCCGACCAGGCCTCTGCTTCGGCTAAGTTAAGAATACGAAGCATCATAAAACATAGGTTATATCATCAGTAAAGACATATTAATACGCAATTCTTATAATTTCACATTATTTTAGTACTGTTAACATGCATGGTGGCCACTCCCCGTGGGCACATTTTACTCATTACACGTTATTTTCAATTATTAGTTCCAATTGTCATTATTTCTCATTAGTATGTATACGCAAATCATTAGAATATTCTTATATTAGCATATCTGCTCCAACAATCCCAAACAACCAAAAGCACTGCAAGGACCTTCCAGTGGTAGATGATGCTATTATAAGTGCCACTAGCATAACAACATAAAGTCTTTAAGGCAAAACTAAATGCTATTTGTTACTTCAGCTTAGGCAGGCAGCACTCGCGTTATGATCTATGCATAACTGAATCTTAATTGAATAATTTCCTCCACTCCCTGTAATTGGCTGTGAAGTATTCTATCATGGTTTTGTCTCTAGTTGGCAAGATGTTATTGACCTTCTTTGTGGCTCTGTTTTGTCTGTTTTCCTATGAAGGTTTACTGTAGATTCCCTTAATTAACCTGCCGTTCCATCTAATCTCACTGGGGGGAGATGAGGTCAGATGGGGTCCTATACATTTGCTGCCTCGGAACAGTATGATAGACCCCTGGGACAATTTGATTAAGCCCAGGGTAGAAAGATTTTAGGTGCAAGTCCTAATTTCTCTCATCTTTTACCCCCCTCCACGGACATGTCCTCAATCAAATGCCTGCCTTTGATAATGGAGTCACCTTCAGCTCCCTTCACGCTGTTGTTTTCCAAGGATTTCACCCAGATGCTGGTACTGTCCTCTCTCATTCATCCTATTTCTGTTGTTCAGCACATGTCCCTTATGTGGCCCGCTGCCTTACTAGGAGCCACTGGTCTTGCCTGTTTCTTATGTCCCTCTTAAGAGGGCACCTCCTTACCAAGTCATATTGTCATCCCTGTCCCAGGGCCAACTCTGCTTCATCCCTATTCTTGATTTGTACTATACACCTCCGTTGCTTCATTTAATGCTCCTCTGAGGAGCCCTAACTAGTGTTTCTATTCGTGCACAGACGTTGCGCTTTTTGATCCCCCGTCATCTCATATACTAGGCAGGGCCTCTGTGTAGTTGAATTTTCTAATCTATTCCCCGGTTTCTTACTTTTGCAAGCAGACAGTAAGATGGCGCCATACTTGACTATTTCCTGATGTCATTCTGCTCTTTGACTGGAACCCTCCAGAAGTCCTTCAGTTCTTCTGTATTTTTTGCAACCAAGCATGTTGCATCTCCTCTCAGGGCACACAATGCATCTGTTAAATACAGGTTCTTATTACTGCCCAAGGATTATTGATCCTCGTCAGTCTCAGTGGGCTCCAGCTCTATAGTCTACTTGCAAATGTAGCATTATGTTTGTTTCTGTCTGACTGTAATAGCTGAGTTGATGCCAGTTTTAGCGTTCTTTACCAGATTCACTAAACACTAGTGTCTGGTTGTTTGGTTTGGGTCTGCATCACGAAGATGTTAAGCAAGTAAAATCATAGGTGGCCTGATAGTTCCTGTAACACACCCTTAAGAACGTAGTCACAGCTTGTCCCCGGTAAACGTTTGAGGAAGTGTTAGGTTTAGTAAAAACACTGCCATTACCAGAGGGAATTTGATTTGATGTGGTTTTATTACGATATCTACTACAATCCTTTCACCAGTACGAAATATTAAACATTTTAAAATCACAAATTAAAACATGGATGATGGAATGTAATGGAAAGAACAGAAGATGATAGAAAAGAGAGTGATTAAAGCCATCAAATGAGTCTGGCTATATCTGTCCCAGTCCCAGAACTAAGCTTCATGTGGGAAGCTTTTCTGTATTATTTCCTACTGCACCAATTGTCCATCCAATTAGGGATGGCTACTCTGCTGTTAGCACTGTTAATAATTTTGTCATTTTCTGCTGAAGGCTTCAATCTGTTGTACTGACTTGAGACCTTCTTTGTGAGGACTCTTCTAAGATTTGTTTCCTCAGGTGGTTTTCAGCAGTATAAGGGTTGATTTTGCCTTTCTCTTCAGAAAACATTTTAGGAGCAGCTCACACCTGGCTTAACACATTATGTTGTGTGGATCAGTTATGTTATAGAACCTTTTGACTTCTGTGGACCCCCACTTTATCAGTATTGGAACCCAGGGACCCCACTGAATTATTATTGGAATTTGGGGACTCCCGCAATGAATCATTACTGAAAGTTGGGGACCTAAGCTGTTGAGATTATTACATTTTCCAAGCTGTCACGGACCCCCTGAGGAGGCTTCATGGACCCTCAGGGGTCCCTGGACCACAGGTTGGGAATCACTGTTGTAGATAATCAGGCGCTTCTCATCTGTCTGCTGGGAGGCATATACTTTGGTCTACAATAATTGTTTTGCCATTTCTGCTAAAGGTCTTTAGTTCTAATTTCCCTTTCAGTACGAAACGGCCACTGATTCATGACCAAAAGGCCAGATTTGTACTGCAGGAAAATCATTGCTAATGTTGTGCTGCACTTTGAATCCTGGAAAGCTTGTAAAAGTCTTGCAGTCTGAAGTATAGACGGCCCTCTAAATATTGGATAACATTGCTGGTGCCCGGGGCCTGCAATCTCTTCATCAATGAAGATTTACTTTCCATAGAAATCTCCTGAGTACTCATCGGGTATTTGAGTTTGAGATCTTTTGTGAGAGATTTTCACTTCTCAAGCGTATATGTTTCACCAGTTCTTCACTCGCTGGTCGGCCCACCAGAATTGCAGTATACGAGGCATTGCACTAAATTACATATTGGACCAAGAAATTCGTCAGACTTTCCTCCATGGGGGAATTTGCTAAGTCTGACGCTAGGGCAGCAGATGGAAAGCTCTTTGCAATGTGTACTGCTTTTTTACACAAGGTCATTTCATCTATGCCAATATAGATCCCATGGCTCAATACCATATGCCATAGAGCTTCCATACTGTATGGACCCCACTCAAAGCCTTTGAAACACATTGCTTGAAGATCGCCCTTCAAATCATTCTCCAGAAGCCTAAGGTCATGAGGTTTGAGCTTAGTAAAAATCGGGTGATAGAGTTAAAGTTTGATTACCTATGACTGACTGTAGGAGGTTATAGTCTTTCACTGTTCTGGAATAACAATTACAAATTTCTTCTGTGGGGACTTGATTTTAGGATGCCTATTATTGGTGGGGTATAACTAGTAACGTTGAATCTATCTCCATCCAGCCCCTTAAGGCAGTTCACATGCTAAAAATGAATTTTAAAATAGTCCTTAGGTTTCTGAGCTAAAATGCATCGTCGAGGGAACTTTCCTGTGCTGTGGAATGGTTGTTAATTGTGAACGATTTCCCACTTGAGGGTTTATGCGTCACCCGCTGTTTACTCTATGCCAAGGTGTTCATTGCAGGTTCAGGAGGTCTGGACCCATGCTAGATTTTCAGGATTACCACTGACTGTGCATGTTACATTTACATTTAGTTAATTTAATTGTAAAAATATCTTACTGAATGTCCAGAAGATGTGCTATTGACCTGGCCCTTCTGAACTCAAGTTGAACACCAATATGCTAGGTCCTTTGGTCCATAATTAAACCCTTAGTAAAAGACGGTGAAAGTAGTGTTCACAGAGTAGATTCAGAACACAGCATATTGTGTGCTTAGAATGCACTGAGTTTATGAATAAAACCTAGTGAGCTTTTCCTATTATGGGAAGATTACGACCCTTGCTTTCAGCATCATGTGCACCCTGCGGAGACTCTGTATTAGATGTTGCTCTTACCTTGGCACAAAACTTTGCTACTCACAAAAAGGACTCAACTGTACTCAGGGCCGTAGCTTGGTCAGTAAGATTAAGGGGGTGTTAGCTTCAGATTTCCCAACACTCACGTGGGTTAAATACATTATATGAAAAGCAGGGTAGAAGAGGGGCTTAAGAAGCAGTAGGGAGGTAGAGGGGAGCGGATTGTTGGGGTACTTAAAACTCCATATTTTGTAGTAAAAAAAAAAAACATTTTAAGACCTTTTTAAACGGAGACGAGTGTGTATGTAAAAATCTCAAGTGAAATTCGACAAACACCTCACAATCACAAATGTAAAGCACTTGTAACCTACTATTTACCACAGATTAAATTCATTATGGGGTTGTAAAACCCCAAACACCCCCGTGAAGATACGCCACTGACTATACTCTGTTCCACCCAAAATAGTTCATTTGTAATCACTCCTTGGCTATCATACTGCGGTTTGCCCCATCTCCCTTTCGTGCACGTGTTCCAGCGGTTTTCCACTGTGATGCGAACTGTGTGCTATTTTTCCCCTTGGGGGTCATCTAAGTGATGTTATCGTGGAAATAATCTCTGCCTGGTTTCAGGTGCTGGGTGTTTCGAAGTCACCCTGGAACAAGATCTGTGGCCAGAGCAGTACTTATGTTCAGCCCTCTGTAACGGCGACAGTACTGTAAATATCTTGATGCCTTTATTTTCCAGGCGTGCTTAGATTTTCTTGTTCAGTCCTATTCGAGGGGACATAATGTGCAGAACACGGCAGATCTACACCCACGTATAGGTATTGTTAAGGCTAGTGTGGCAATGAAGGTGTGGAAACGCTGAAATAGTGCTTATAAGTTGGGTTTAATGTAGTATCAAGCCTGGTGACCGCTCAGGCCCCACAGGGTAACTGCTCCAGAACATTCAAAACACAACCCGAGAACCTTTTCTACAGTAGGCATGACGTAGTAAACATACCAATGAAACATTCAAACAACTTCACATCAACTAGCTGTGACGCAGAATGAAGTAGAATGGAGATTCCGTCCGCGAATTGTTTTCTTCACTGACAAACTACGTAACGTCATAAAATGCAAAATTGTCAATATTTTATGTATTTATTTATTTATTTTAAAAAGAGCTATTCGAAATGGCATTTCCAGCAAACCAGACTTAAAGCAGCAGCACTTACTGGGAATCGGTACATGTTGCGATTTCCACCGGTCATATGAAGTTAAGTTTATGTCCCAAATTACTAATTAGCAAATCTTGTTTTCCATCTAGTTCGTGAACTGTCTGGGCACCAAACGATTCTTTTTTTCGGCCCGCGGGTCCTACGTTTACATCTTCCAGAAACGGGGCTGTATTTAGGAGGTTGTATGTTTTCTAATATGCAGTGTCAAAGCTAGGCAACATCATACCTAAGGAGGGCAGTGAATTCAAGCTTGATGCATAATATTTACACGAGCACCACCTGCACCTGAGTGTTGGGGTACCCTACGTCAGGTCATCCCACTGTCTCCTAGATTTATACAATTCTGAAATAAAACCTTTTTTTGTTCTCAGGTTTATGTCCGTTCTCCAACTTCCGACACGCTCTGTTTACGTATTATTTTACCCCCGTTTTCCCTCCTCCTTTCATGTGGAGTGGCCTTCTACGCATTCTTAAAGCACAAATACACATGGCCGAGCTCAGTTTCCCGCGGCTCCGCCTCCAGTTGTCGAGTTGTGCCCGGCCACCTTTCTCGAGTTTCATGCGAAGATGAAAGAAACCCAGCCTGAAACAAGACTCTCTAATCAATCGACGTGAATTAGAGTGATGCACACACGACTGGGAACTGGTGAACTTGATATGCCAGGCAAAGATAGCATTAGCGCACCGCTGGTGACCTCTGGGCCCCGAGGGTAAGAGATTGCAGAAATTGTGATACATAACCAAGGGCTTGAATGGTTTCCTATCCCAAACCTTGAGTTTTCATTTCCAGTTCAAATGTAGGGCGTTCGTCAACGATGTAAAAATGATGTCTATTTGCCGCTTTTGGAGGCCCTTAGCTTCCCCAGCGCACCCATGAGCCCAGCTGAAGTAAAGCACAGTGCCTAGCGTCACATGGTTTATGTGAGGCGCAAACACTTGTTCTCACACCGTAGTCTAGGGCAGGTGAGGTCGTCGAAGAGAGCTGTTCTGAGTGCCTAACTAGAACTACACAGCTAAAAGAATATATATGTTATCATACGGTCCATTCTGAATGTGCCAGGGCGCCAACTTAAACAAGCATTTGCAATGCAACGGGTATCACGTTTGCTCGAGTTAGAGCTATTAGCGTTGTAAATTCCTAACCAGATATTTCTTGCCACATAAATTGAAAATTTAAAGTAAAACAGTTGACATAAGCAAGTGGATTCAAAGCACCACGGCCGCCATGGGGGTGAGCGCGAAAGAGAGACACAAAAGGAAAAAGAAGTTTGTTCGCAGTGAAACGTATCGGCAAACGTGCAATTTTCCATGTAACAGTGTTGATGGCCAAGGCTGTAACAAAACTGCCCTAAGGAGGGACAAATGTAAAGCATTTACCAATGATAACAAAAGATTTTTGAAAGACAAGCCAGTGAACAAGTGATAGTGATGGGCATGCAGTAGCCATGGTTAAAACCCCACAGATTGATTACAACAGGCCAGACTGCTTGTGCGCTCAACCTAAAAAGGCATTGTTATGCACAACGGTCAGCCCACTCCCTACACCAAGTATGCATTACTTAGCAGAGAAACAGTTGGAGTGCTAAATCACAGATTTGGTGAAACTGGTAAGGAATCATGTTGTGTAGAAGATGTGAAGAGGAAGGAAGGACAAATATGCCTGTTGTCCTCAACCGATGCTATAGAACTGAAGGGTAGCCTCTGGAGTTTCCAGGTCACTGGACATGGCACCCTAACTTGAAGCGCTAAACAGCAAGTCCTGTAATGTGCTCCAATAATTCACAATCTAAGCATTATGGTAGTTTTTCAGAACTTCCTGTAGCATTTTCTATACACAAGGCTGCAATAGTCTAGAATACTGAAGCTAGAGGAGGGAGTCAGATTTGCTGACTTCCTGATATTAGCACCTCCCGGAACATGAGACTGTGCTATGGCTGAAGCTTTGAATGAAAGCAGTGAGAAGAAAGTACTTAGTTGTCATTTTATGTAGAATCATTTGTGGTCATTGTGCCGTAAATCTCCATCATGTCGGTTTTCCAAATGATGCATCCATGAGGAAATATCATCGTAGGTCATAGACAATGAGAGTTTTTTCTGTGGAGCAAAAACACTATAGCGTGTACAGAAATTTGTATCTGTCAAGTAAAGTAATGAATTGCAGTACTTCCCAAAAGAAATTGCTACAACTTTAGCTCATAAATATTGATTTAACATGACTTTTTGGAGTAAGATATTTTTGCCTGCCTATCACAGAAATATTATTCTTTGGTTCACATTGTAAAGCCAGGTTTTGTGGCATTTTGACTTTTATGAAGAGAAGTGATACAAATCTCATTAGGTGTTGCGGTTTTTGATGTTTTTCAGTATCCCCCTGATGATCAAGCGGTTGTCTTATTCCCACCTGAATCAAGTCAAGTCTACTTGTTCTTTTTCCATTTACAGGTGCATGGAGCCATCTGCCACTTCACACAAGAACGCATGTGCTACCACTTTATCTCAGTGACTTCACCTTTTGACTAACATCAAGTTAAATGAATGTAATGACCCTTCTAATGTTGTTCGAGGGATAGTGAGGCTAATCTCACTTTTTGCTCTTAGAGGAGGCCCCACTCCGTGTAGACAGTAAGGAGTATCTATTAGAGCTTAGGAGAGGAGAGCGAGGTAGTAAGACTTATTTCGAGCAGGATAGATTTGAGAAGACCTGGACTGGACTCTCTGAGGTACAGGATGGCACAGTGTTGCAGCGGTGTACTATGACTCACTGTTGAAGAAAAAAACAAGAGTGATTAAGTAGTTAAATAACTGTACTAAACTCTACACTTTATTAGGTAACTATATTGTCAGAAGCCTGAACGGCTTACTCTGTATGATAGGCAGCATCACTGTAACTAGTCCCCTGGCTAACCAGGAAACTTGCTCGAGAACCAACAATGAAATGCACACCTCTCTACTTAAAGGTATTGTCTTAGTCGCCAAAGCTAAAATGGGGAGTTTCATAGCAAAGTACAGAAGTAGGTTCCAGGTTGTCATGCCAAACTGCAGGGGGAGTCAGAAGTCTATGAAAAGCTGTAGCGCAGTAGAAAACCAGTGATCAGTCCAAGACAAAAACAAAAGGAAATACAGGGAGTAGGTAGGAGGGAAGCCGAGAGAACTGATAAATTGGAAAAACAAGGAGTGGGAACGGAGATACAGGTGTGAACTAAAGTGTCAAGTAAAGGAGTCAAAACAACAGATGTTGCCAGACACACCCTTCAAATCCTGTAACTACTTTATAGTGCTCTGACCTGGAAGTTAAGTCCTGGTCCTCAGGTGACAAGGGCTGGATGTACTGGGCCCATCCCCTGAAGTTGTTGTCCTCCATGACTGTAGTCTCCACTGTCCATTCTCTAAATCCTTTCTATGGTGGTCTTTCTGACTCTGGTATATGCTGTCTTATATCGAAATCTGACACATCCTTCCACTTTTTGTCTGAAGCACTGACTGGGCGTGCCTACCAGGATGCGGATTGGTTGTAAAGATTTGCCTCTTGTCACTTCTGAAATAAACAGGCAAAATGGAGCAAACAATTTGCATGGCAGCTAGGTGAAAAATACAGCCCTTCCAAGTTTCTCTCCAATTATCGGTAGTTGCCCACTCTGTACAGCACCAGCTCCTAGAGGTTCTGCTGCCTAAGCTGAAAAGTCATGAAAAATCAATAAGGATGCACTGAAATATGTATTAATCAACTAATTGTATATATATTCCTTGCAAATTGTAAGTATAGTCCTGCAACTCTGGTAATTGTGCCTATGTCTTCGATTTTGAACTCCAGCTTCTTAAAGCTATATAGTCACAGCCAACATGTTTTGTTCTGTTGAACTTCCTCAGGATGCGAGTTATGTAGGAATACAATGAGGCGTTTTTTCTCTTTCTATAGGCAATGCAAAGGCATGTGGGAATTTCCCAAACCCTTCCTGATAGCCCAGAAAGTAAGAGAATACATGAAGCAGGTGTAGGCACTCGAATCTGCATCCTATACCATTTGTAACAATCGATGTTTCATATTAATCAGCAAAATTAACACCTTAAGGGAGCATGTATCTACTGCTACCTGTGACCATTAAAGTGCAGCCCTAGCTTTTCTGTTCACATATGCTGTCCCATTGTGCAAGTTGGCTCTTGTCTCTAAATCTAACTTTAGCATTCTTCACCTCCTTGGCATATCTGTAATACCAAATTCATCGAACTGGCCCTCTCAGACATAACACTGACCATTACTTCTTCTCCCTTTCCAGAGGTTTCATTCCTCTGGCCCTCACATATGCAGGCTTCACTCCCACCCTAAAGAAACCTTCCATGAACGTAGATAATGTTCCCCAACTACAGGCCCATCTCAGGCTTTGTGGTGCAGAGACTCCCAAAACTGTTGTCATCCACCATTTGTCCCCTCATCTGGAGGCAAATGGCCTTCTGGGTAACTTTCAATCAAATTTACAACCACATTGGAAGACCACCCATGTAAACATCAGGGAAGAACTACTAAACTCATGTGACCAGGGCTATTCCTGTGCACTGAGTCTATTAGACCTCTCATTTGCCTTCCACACTATAGAACATCATTCAAGTGAAAAAGTGTCGTATTCACCCTATATTAGAGGAACTACATTGACATGGTTGGAGTCTCTTTTTGCACGATCACACCCAAACCAATTGGGGCAGTTTCCTCTCCAGAACAGCCAATATTACCTTTAGAGTTCATAAATCCTCTTCCCTGTCACCAATTTGCTTCATCCTTATGTCCCTTTGTACGCTGATATCTTGGACTCCTACAGCATTTGTCATCGCATACATTCAGAATACTCACAGTCTTACCTCAAGATAGATGGTGAACCCAAAAGTCATAATGACTTACCTCTCCTCCATTTTAAATTTCCAGCTGGTACAAGTTAAACTGGAAAACAACTTTGTCAATTTCATAAAATCCTTAAAGTCCCCTTTATCTTCGCTACCTTTCCATTTATCCAATCATCTTTCAAGACATTCCTGTTCATATTGTCTCTGAGTCCTGGCTCTTTAGATATCTAAGACCTGCATGCCTTTTTCACTTCCTTCCTTTAGGAATGCTTTCTTTTTAAAAGCTTCGTCATCTTTAGTACTTATTAGTTGACAGTCATCCTTGCATTTGCCACTCATAGTGAATGGAATATGGTTCTTTGTGACCGGATTGTGCCAAGCACTATCCTGTAACCTGACAATCTATACATTTGCCACTCTTCTAAATTCTCTCATCCCAGCAGTGGCTGATTGTCAATACTTCACAAAAACCCTAAATAAAACAATACAACTTATACAATATGGGGTTTAAGCAGGTAGTATACAAGAATAGAAGTTACCAGCAAGGTGGATAATTATTTTTCAAGAGATGACCAGGTTGTTGATCATAAAAGAGTGTGACCTGTATGTTAAATACAATAAACAAACGTACACAAAGATGTAATAGAAATATTTTCAATATATATTGAAGGTGTGCAATTAGTAGACTTGAAAATAATTGAGATATAGGGGTTCTTAGAGCTGATTATTAAAAACTTTACAGGTTCCATATTTTTTTCAAAAACCTTAATGAAACTGCTTTTATAATCTTAGATTTTATACTTGATAATAACTAGTTTATATTTAGTGCAGACTTTATTGTGAATTGTGTAGTGGCCAGGAGGTCCTGTTAAGCTCTAATGTTTGCTAATTAAATGATGTGATTTTGTCAGAGAACGGTTGCCTGGGGACCCAGATGTGAAAGTGGCAAGGAAACATTGCAGTATGGATTTATTATATTGACATTCGTTGTATGCTCTGTGCAGAAGATATTGATGAGCGAACTAAAATTATGCATGTCTTTAATTATAGTGATTTAAATTTGAAATTTAGTTCTAAATATATTTCTGAGCGGATTGAGGTTTTAAATCATTTATTGAACTTGGAAGATCATGAATTACACTCTAAGTTTCAAACGTACTTCCACAAATTCTGTCTTTCATGCCCAATCTTGGCATCCTTCACGTTTGATTTAAAGTATTCCATATGGTTAGGTCATTAGAGCAAGACTTAACTGTACATGAATATGTGATGTTAAGATCAAGACCTCCAGCATGGAAAGTAGATTTAGAAATCAAGGCTATCACCAGACACAATAAGACAAACAGCAGATAAATCTATTAGTAAGAACAGAGGTACTTTATTGGTTCCTAAGTTTAAGTTACAATTGGATAGGAAATGTAATTTTATCACTGATTTTACAAGCAATAGCAATTAATAAAAGATTGTTGCAAGACATTGAAATGTTCTCTATGCGGATGTATTAATAGCAGGCTGATTTTTACATACGTAAGGGGGGAACTCAGCAGGAAATATCATTATTAGGTGTCACCTTTTGAAAAAGGAGCAAGAACAATTGGTTAGATGAGATCAATGTTCGTTTTATAACTGTGGTAATTGTAAAGTTTGTGATCTGAGGATGATGCCCATTTAAAGAAATTTGAAATTAGATGATTTATTAATTGTTTCACAGAATATATAGTTTGTCTTGATCTCTCCTGTGGTTTAATATATGTGGGCAGCAATGTGTGAAAGTTCACGTGACAGAATACTTACTCTCCTTAAAACATTGACCTGTTATATCTAGTTGCAATTCATTATGTAGAGAAACACACAATTAATTGGAACACAGGTTATTGTATTATACGAGGATACTGAATGGTCAGAGAATTGTGCTTATGATGAATAGAGTCTAGAATAATATTAGACCTCCAGTCGAACTCACCATGTGGCTTGATTGCAGAAAAGGGACTTCATGTGTTTCTGTGATCTTTTAAGACTATAAATGGATGTATTAGTAGTGTCTATGGAGTTTAAATATCAAATAAGTGGTTCCTTTATGTTTAAATGATATAGTTTTATTTAGCCACTGGGCAAGGATTGCATGTTGCTACTTTGTGTTTTTTCTACACAAAAGCTCTGGACACCCAGGTTCGATATTAGCTTTATCTTGTATGTATCAACGGCTATGTTGCTAGGTCGTTCTTTGACCATGTGACTAGGGATATAAGTATGGGATTCTCCCAGGTGGTGGTTTGTGATTTTCCTTGAGAAAGTCAGAAGCCAGAATTCACGGTAATGGGGCTTTATGAGAGTCATACATAGCACTTGCTGGAGTTTCTGTTATTTGAATGTGTTGGCACTTATGTTTCTTTATTTTTCAAAATGTGAGAATCATAAATCTTGGTTGACAATGCTTTGTACAGAGGCCATGGTAAAAGATGTAACAATAATGTAATAATCATCAATATACCCATTGAGATACAATGGCGTCTGCAGAGGATACCTTCATTTAGGTTTATTTTGATTGGTGGAGATGATTAGTAAATTTGGTGTTTTTCTGGGTGCAGGTTGGAGTTTGTTCTCATGGTGAAAATAAATAATGGAAAAGGCCTGGTGTTGAGTAGATTGAGAGGTACTGTCAACAAGGGTGTGCTCGGTGATCTGGACGTGAATCGTTGGAGGCAGTGGCAAAACATAAAATGATGTGATACCTGCAGAATGTATTGATGGGTCCCCGAGGGTCCCATATATCAGAGGTATTCATAGTCCTGATTCTGAACGGAGCCCCTACAGAGCTGAGCCCCCCCCGCACAGCATTGTACAGTGGGTCCAGGACATAGAATCTGTATATTTCTGGGAGAACGATGCGCAGTTTCTGAATTTAGAGTGGTCAGGTGGAATCTAGTAGGGATGAAAGGGAATTTGCCCCGGTGACAAAACTGGATTTAAAGTGTCCTGTCGGAGGTGAGATGTCTAAGTTGATATAAGAAATTTAGAATAATGGGAGACCACTGAAAGATATTTGAATGTGCAGAGGTTGGCTTTCTAAAAAGTAGTCGTTTTCGATCTGACTGCCTTGAATGTAGTGAAGATTTTCTAGCAGTGCAAGCTGCTGGGCTATTCCAATGGCTCAGCGGACCAATGCATCCGCTTCAGAGATCTCTTCTGTCTCGGGTTCCAATTTCTGGCGGGTTCACTTCGCCATGTTACCCTTCTGAGGTCGATAAAGTACGTACCCTTGAGTTGGGCAACAATAAACTTTTGAAGGTGAACATGTGCCTTACAAACGTACATTACGCTCATTGTACGTTTGTTTCATTCTATAAATAACATGGCCTTATATTTTTCTTTTCACACCTTACAGATTAATGTAGGTATTCAATCTGCTTCATTTTTAACTTTACTATATTGTCTGCTTTATTTGCAATTTAATTGCTAGTTTTTTATTTCCGAGATTTGGACTCCATTACCACACTTCTTTCAGTGAGGGGTGATAGAGATTGCTCACGGGATAAACTGCCGACGGATTGCCCTCAGATGATTACGTCTTGGATTTTATTTTGAGAAATGTAACTCCTTCAGCCCGTGTGGGCGGAATATACTTTGGCAGCAAGGAGTTTGAATGTCCTTGTAAATGCCAGCACATCAGTTGCGATTCGAGAAGCCTCTCACGCTTTCATGCGCCCACACAGCGGATTCCGGAGGTGCCCCTCCTACAGTTTACATGTTGATGCAGAACTGAAAGCGCATGCGCGATGGTTCCCGTGGCATCGCGTGGTGGTGGTGGGGTAGAGGTTGTTACCGGTGCCCCATCTGTAAATGTTCTGCCAACCCCGGGGCCTACGCGTGGGAAGAACGGTGTTCCTGCTTACATTTCCTATTTTACTTGCTCTTGCATTCCATAAGTGTATTTGATTTTTCAGGATAGCGTGTTTTTGTTGTTTTTCATCCAACATATTACTCATGAATAGTGCACAGTGTGAGAAGCGTCGCCCCTGTGTCGCTGTGTGAGTTCCGGTGGTGGGTAACCACGGTTGAGAGCTGTGAAGTTCCGGCTGGATGCGGTGCGGATTTCTACCAGTGCTTGTCAGTGGGTGTTATAGGGGGTTGGAATACATGGTGATCTGATCCCTCGCCTCTCTGCAGAGCACACAGAGCAATGGCCAGGCGTGCCAGTTGTATTTGTGGTTGTGAAAGTTTGTGAAGTGCAAATATTGATAGGGCGAAAATGAATGAAAATGCGGTGTCTGTAGGTGAGTGCTGTGGCGTGTGGGGGTATTAGTGAAGGGTATGAGATGCAAGGACGCATGTGCTATAAACAGTGAAACGATGATTGTCAAGATGAATGGCACGAGATGTGAGATGTGCAGATGGAGTGTTTCAGAAAGATATGGGGTAAAAAGAGGGTAAATGCCTAACAAGAGACTACAGAGGGGTGTGAAGGGGAGATCAGAAGCGATTAAGACACTCTAAAAAGATCTTGCTTCTTCCACATACTATAGTCATCTATAATTCGCAGTCTGCTTAGAAAGTTTACATTTCTTGGTATGTCTGTGTGTTTTTATAAATACACACAAATAGATAGGCACACAATATTCGTCTGTGGCCCCTTTCATGCCCTCCTTGGAAATCATGTCTTGAGACTCCACTGAATGTATCCAACTAAAAGGGGAAATATTTTGGAAAGTTACAATTGAGCAGACAAAACACAGCTCAACAATGTCTTATTTCTGAATTGCGGAGATTTCAAACTCAAAATACTTGGTGGATAAAATCACAGCATCCCCCTTTCTCCCTGCATCTGATTTCTCCTATTAGTATGGTATATAATCCTTGGATGGGATGTTTTCCTTAGTCCCGTCTTGTTTCTTCACTGACCAGGTATACTCACAAGAACTAGCAACATACTAGCTTGAGGCTAAGTGTAACCTAAATCAGTAACTGGCGCAGAGAAACACTCGCTCCGACAGGGACATTTTGGGGTCAGGGACAGATAGGCACAAGAGCAGAATACCTCTTGAGGAAATTGATACAAAGAAACTGGGTCATTGTTTAGCAAAGTATTTACACACAGCACTGATCTTCAAGGCCAGAAGGTAGCCAACAAAGAACCACATTTTAGACTTCTGGGTGCTCCCTTGCACCTCCTTCTGAGGAATGGTCTTTGTTGTACCCAGCTCTCAACACCCAGATCCCCCCTGCATGCCACCATCACCACAGTTCCACTTGATATTACTTGATGCTGTTGACACCACCCACCACCACATCATGTACTACACAGCATCACACCACACTTCATAACACTAAACGTTTTGCAACACTACACCATACTACTCCAATTGAACAACATTACACTACATACAGACATCATGCTTCACCGCATCTCATCATAACACAACTTGCTACAAGTCCCATCAGCCCCTGCATCATATGATGCCGGCCACACCACAGCATCTCACACCATAATAATTCACCCTATATCACACCAATAATACACCACTTTACACCACTCATAACCACACTGTATCTTATAACACCATGTAACAATACAGGACTGTGTACCATACTATACAACACCCTACACACCATGGTACATTACAACACAAACTACATCACTGTACGATACCCCTTGCTGCAGTATAGCACACTATATAAAGTGATGCCTCAAAACACCATCCATAAGACAGTATCAAGAATACCGTACTAAACAATAAAGCACTAATACGGACCATTACCACTTAGCTTACTAAGTTGGGAATATAGTAAGTAAAACCTGATGGCACATCCTCACTGAAAGTTCAAAACAAAAACAATGAGAAGTGTTCACTGGATTAGCAAACGGTCCTGAGTGAGAGCGTATAACGGCAACGAGTGATGAAAGAGACAAACACCCAACCTATCCGAACACAAAGCAACATCAGCAAGAGTCTTACCAGAAAACCCAAAGATGCTAATATGGAAACAGCACCTGTACAGCGAAATAGCTGAAATAACGTGTATCCCTAGCTCTGCATACTTACATGGTTTGTTGTTCACAAGTTAAGCGCTCCTTTTGAGAAATCTGTGACGAAAACCATAAGAAGAACCTATCACCAAGGAGGGCAATGAATACAGGGGGACTGAAAGCATTAAACACACACTTGACTGAAGCAGCAACCACTCTCGGGGCTCTCATCACAGTGCAACCCATACACTTCAGTTAAGGTTGAAGGCATTGAGACTTACATGCCTACCCTTCCTCCTTACCACCACCCTCCACTGTATGGACCAATCAATAATTAGGTAGGCAAAACCTAACCAAGGTCGGGGACGGTGAACGTTGATCTATATAAAGATGTTGCAATGTAACGTCTAAAAAGATTGTTTAAAAAAAAAGTATTTCAGAGGAACAAAATGAATGTAATTAATCATTCCTCTCTAAAACTGATCATATGTGATGATGTTGGTAAATTCCAAATCGATGTGTGCCTACTTTCACTGTGTTTTTCGGTTCCTTCCCAGCTTGAAAAATTGCAGTGTTTTACATGTTGAGGTTGTCACTGCATTATGCACGTTTGTCGTCCTTCTTTGCTGTTTCGCCGTATTTTATTAAAGCTTGTGAAGAATCGCAGTCCATCCTTGCCATATTGTTGAATGAGGAGCCTTGCCGTGCAAAAGAGATGAAACTGTTTCCCTTAATGCTGGTTATGTGTATTTATCGAAGGTCCAATAAGCTCCGAAATGAAATGCTGCTTCAGTGATCAGCATTTGGCTTTGTAGTGCACACCTCAGCTGCAGAGTCATTGCATTGTTGAACATAATAGCACAAAGTTTAAAATGTCTCCTTTGTCTCTGTAGGAGGGAAATCTTTTCCTCTTGAAGGACGACTTTAAATGGTTGATTGAGAACCAAACAACGTGGAAGCTTCCATATTTTATTTTTTAAATTTCAATTATGTAACTGTATTTGAATACTTTCAATCAACATTAACCAATTAGGCGAGTGACCAGTGACTACTTGCAGTTTCACAGTGGGCTGCATCAGACACAAAGTGAGGGGTGTGCAGCGATGCAGGGAGGTACACCGGGCACCCTCTGCAGTCAAGGCTTCCCGTTTGACTGGCCAAAGTATCTTGTGGTTGGCGTGCCAAAGTGAAAAACCTCTGAGGAACTCTCTCAGGCCTTTAATTCATCCCACAAGTCGCGACACTAGATGACAATGTAGAAAGTCCTAGTTAGTCCTAATGTCCTACTGTATGATCAGAGATAAGACATTTGTAGTGTTGTCACCAAGTCCAGAAGAGATTACTGCAGTGTTTTGATTGGAGATCAGAATACTTGGTGCCAAAAAGCACGTAACTCAAAAACTCACTTGTGGTGATCATTCAGTTGGCTGCCACAGGGTTCAAATTGAGAACTCTGTGATACTAGAATTCGAATTCCCACATCCCCCAAAAGAAACCAACAATTCTACTGCTCTACAATAATTTTTGGATCATAAGTTAGCTTTACTAGTCCAGTAACCTAGAACGTTATCATTCCACGTCTAGTGACACACTCTAGTCTTCTCTTCTTCCCCCACCTTCCTCTTCTGGCTCACTGTTTTTACCCCGCACTCTTTTGTTATGCCCAGCCGTTTGTAGCCCAAGTGCTGTACTAATAAGTGGTGAAAACAAAACCCCAACTTAGCACTAAACTGTTTTTGGGGCTGTGTGTGAGTTAGGCATGCTGAAGACCCCTGTTGTGTGATTCACCATGGAGGGGCTCACCCTAGCACCATTCCTATGTGTTTGTTGGTGTGACCTGAAGAACGAGCCCGGGGTGATGGCACCAGAAAAACAGTTTTCATTCAATACAGTAATGTATGAAGCCTTAACTAATAGGTGCCCCCTTTGTATTTTCCTCCAGGACCTAAAGGTTAATGTGTCTGTATGTTCCTGGAATAATAGTGTTGCATCTGACTGCTTGAATGTCTTTCTTTTTGATCCAGGAGGCGGCAATGTGAGTTGCAGGTTGCATATAAAAGGGTAGATGTAAAACATGGGGTATATTGTGTTTAACACACGAACCCTCCTTTGCACACCTATCTTAGGCCAGTCCTCAGCATGATTCCTCTTCCTTATTCCCATTCTTGAGCACTCCCAAACACAGAAAAAAAACCCTCTTAATTGAACCCATATTACTGTTCTTGTCCCACACTTGGCCAGGAAATGTATCCTTCAAACAAATGGCCAGCACCATCTACTGTGAGAATCAGGTAGCATCCCATTCTACGAGTATGAAGTTCTTCTTCTCCCCGAAAAATTGATAGCTCTCTTTAGGACGCTGCTCCCCCCCGCCCTTCTGGTTATTTGTTTTAATTTCCAATAGTTCATAAAACTTTAAGAGAGCTAGAAAACTATGTTTGCGGTATCCCACTTTTGACTACTCTCTGTTTTCAGTCACTAAGCCTATTGTTGAGACATAGCTGAATATCCACTTCATTTCCGGTGTATTCTGTTGGACAAGCGGTCTTGTCATGTGGCACACTGACCACTTGAGCTACATCCTCGCACACTTGTTATTTTCTGGAAGAAGAGCAAATTAGTTTAATTTGATTTATTTTCAGCGGCAATTTACTTTAATGACATCTATATTAGCACCGCATGCTTCATCACTATTAAAAATAATAAGTAGTTTCACCAGTGACCTCACCAGTGACATCATTGATTACCCAGAAACGGTAATCATATTAAAAAGTCAGACATCAAAACCTCAACATGTGAACATTTGTATCTTTCTCCATGCTTGTCCCCGGTGTTTTATTTTCATAAGCATGCCATGCCAAATTTCATAAGACGCTTCCTAGGGTCCCTTTGCAAAGTAATTTCTCATTAAACTAATCAGCCTTCGGAATCTCATTCATATATAAAGGATTCTGAGATTCAGTACTCATTTAATCTACAGTAAGAGCTACACAGGAGAATTAGAAACCGTTTTTAAAGCTAAAAGATTATAAATCTGCTTTCTCTGCGCGGCCACAGCTGTATTCATCTTTTGCTGAAAGCAGAAACATAGTGCCATTGAATCGGGGCAAAAGCTATGCTTCTATTAAATAAGCCTTGGCAAAACTAAAGGGCATGGCCTTGGTGAAATGGTGCAGTGGTTATTTTGTATTTGTATTTATGGCATGTTTACGCTCCAAAAACACAAAAGAGAAGAAATGCCACTGCATAAGCCAGGCGGCTACAAGTTTAAAATGAAAATTTATAGTTGAAAAAGAACTAACCATTACTCGTTTTAAAATAACAATACGTTGTAAATTCATAACTGGACTTTTCTTGCCACATAAATTGGTCAATCCTGCCTCATAATGTGGTCTTTTCCTGCCACATAATTCCAGTGACTCTGCATATAACTAAACCACTTCCTTTTACCTTTTTCCTCTATCTGCATCCAAAAATGAAAATGTTGTCATTTAGTATTTTAATTGAAATCTGCCATGCTAATTCCAATAGAATACTACTTTTACCACCCCAACATCAAAGCTGCTGGCTGGCTAACACAATTCCCCAAAAAACACACAAGACAGCCACGGAGGTCTAACGAGAGAAACAAACTAGAAGGGTCACCCAAACATATCAAGAGTGTTCAAACAGTCATAGTGTACTGAGGATGTAAAGTTGGTCTGGATTATGGTCATAATTGCAATAAGGAGAGATTATTAAAACATATACAATTATCATGTAAACGCAATAAAAACCTTTATCAGAAATAAACTTTTAGCATTAACCTGTAATGGTCAGAATAGCCCCTAGCGGACACCACAATGAAAACAGCATTTGTAAGAAACATGGTCATCTAACCATATAGTTGGCCTCTAGATGGCATAACCACATGAAAAGAAAATGTCAGAAAGTAATGCACTATAACCATATATTTAGCCCCTATAGGGCATAGCCCATTACACATTTTTAGGGCTAGCAGGCCTACTGCAAGGAAATTACAAACAAGACTTTTCAAACACAAACTATAAGCTGTTAAACAAAACTTACAACCACAAGAGTACTTAAAAAGACACTGAATGATGGGATGGGAGGATTTATTATTTTGAGGTCCCCACTAACCTGGTGTGGGGACCCAGAGATGATGCAGACTGAAGGAGCACATTATTGTGAATGTTTTGTGGTGGTCCCATTGCCCCAGGACCACCACAGGCTTAGTTATGAGCAAACATGTTTTTTTAAAAGTAATGGCCTGCAAAGCCTTATGGGGCGAGTTTCCCGAGTGCAATCAATATTGGAGTATCAGCTCTCCCACTGTCTCGAGAGAGCTGCTGTGAGGATTTTTGTGTCTTTTTAAGGAAAGCATTTGTCAATTGCATGTATTTTTGTGAAAGCCATGGAGCGTGGCGGGGAGAGCTAAATGAAATGACTCAGATTAGGTAACAGTGTGTGAACAATGAGAACAGTGCTTCAATACTGCCGATGGAGTTTGCGGTGTTTTGCGCTGTGAGCACCATGGAGCAAGGAGGGAAGAGACAAAAGAAAATAGCTCCACGCTGAAGTAGATCGGCAGTCGTGCAATAATGCATGTAACATGGTCAGTCTGCAAGGCGGTAACAAAACCGTCTCAAGGCAGGGCAAAAGTAAAGCCTTTGCCAGTGACATCAAGGGATTTTTGAAAGGTAAGCCCACGAACAAGTGAAAGTGATGGCTTTGATATGGGCATGGTTAAAAGCCCACAGAATACTTTCAACAGGTCGAAAAGCGCTTACTTGTGCAACATAAATACAAATTAGCAAAGTAAAGTATTGGACCACCAACCCTGGCAATGAAGCACACTTCTCCTTAGGTGGATGTGTGCATGTGATCAGGCAAACTTCCACCACTCACAGTGCAATGGGGGCAGTGGCATAAGTGGCTGACCCATTAACCCATGCTGTATTTTGTGATGGGCAGAAATATACAGTGAATGAAAACTGAACAGACCAATGAATGAAGAGGGCTGTCTCAAATTGCTTCAGTATATGTGTGTACTATTTATTTATTTATTTATTTAATTATATATATTTTATTACATGAGGCCAGGGAGATGAATGCAGGTCTCTCTAGGCCTTACCTTAAAAAAAAATAAGGAACCTGTTAGGACAGTCTAGTCCACGTATGAATAAGGGATTGCACATTTTGCATAAATACTGCATTGATTTAAATTCTAGTTTAATGACCATTCGATTTTTTTTTTTACTCTTTTGGATGAAGATGCTAGTATTGTAGGCCCCAATAACTCAAAACAAATTGAAATATACAATCAAGAATATATTAATTGCAAGACCGCTGGTCAAGATGCAATATGCTCAGAATTGTATAAGAAATCTTAGCAAATCTTCGACAGACTACTAATGGGGTCATTTTTGTAGGTCTCATCACTAGGCAGTTTTTGCTGTCTGTGGGCAAAAGCTTCTTGTGCACCATACGAAAAACGAACAGTCTGCTTACTGTTGGTTGGCTTTTGTCTCCCTCTCAGTTCAGTGGCTTGGCTTCCTCTTCTTTTGTTTGTCCCTCACCTATTACATAACCTCTTTACCATCCTTTGATGACTTCTATAGTTCCATTGCTCATGTTGTTTAGGGCACTATATTTTTTTGTTTAAGCACTCAATTAGAGAGCATGTGTGTTTTTGCTTTCTTGTGTGTTGCGCCTCCAAATACGCACCGCTGCATGCTTCGTGATGCTCTCTCCTCCTCTACTTGCTCTCTCCCGTGTGCTGATTCTTCTGTTCTAGCTGCCCTCCCACATCACACACTGTTACCTCCTCCCCCGACCCCTGCTTTTAATTGTAATTTGTTTAATCCCCCCACCCACCTCCTGTTACTTCTCCCCCACCCACACTACCATTGCTACCTCACCAATCACAGCTGTTTGCATACAATATTCAATGTGTTTGAAGGGCTCCTCTGCTGCCATGTCCTGCTGGAATGTGCTGCATTTTAAAAAGCTCTCCTGTGCAAGTAAATTTTATATTATTTATTTACTGATCCAAGTTGCGTTTGCAGTCTTGGATCAGCAAATAAAGTAGAAATTGTGGCGGTTTTAGTTTGCAAGCATGTTCATGCATGTACACTTCATCACACATATGTGTGCACCCACAGAAAATTTAGTCGCCTGCGCCATTGTGCCTTTTTTTTTTTTTTCCCGTACATGCACAGCAAAAAGTATTGACAGAGGCAATAGCTCAAAAAGGCGAGACCTATTGGCTTTGCCATTGCTTATGTTCTTTTAGCAGGAATCGGAAATTATGTTTCTGAACAAAACCAAAGATCCTCCTAAGTTTCTCAGACTAATCCATATTATTGATTAATTGTCATGCCAAGATGTGTGCTAAGGTCCCTGAACCAGAGGATTTTGGGGGTAGATGCAGTCTCCTTTGGCATTAAGAGTAGCCTCAAAGTTTATACAAGAAACATATTCTTCATTAATGGTCAAACTCCGCATTAAATGATTGTTATGGATCAATTTTCTCTAAAACTGGGAATGTGTATGGGTGACATTTTCTCTCCTGTTTTCTCCTTATATTTAAACATAAGCTTTAATGTGAAGACATTCTTATTAGATGTCTCTTTCTAAAGTAACTGATTTACTGACGATTTTGGAAAATCGTTGTTCAGTTATTTTGCACAGTAGCACGGAGAAATTAAAGTGTCACTGTAGGGATCAACATGATCTAATGTCTTAAATGTTTTACATTTTATAATTTCTAAACCACTTGGGTCAGAATGTGTGATAATTAAAAGTAAATTGTATTGTGTTATATGCTTTGAAAAGTCAATAGATACAGAAGAAAACATTTATTACCGTTTTGTCATCCATGGACAGAGTCCAGACAGACTACAATCTCATTATGTTCGAGAACTACGCCAAGGACGAAGAATGCAGCCGGCATTATACTGACAAATCCAGAGTATTTATTTTTCAGTGAGAGAACAAAATGCAAAAAATGGATGGACAGCATAATATTATCCCGGAAAATAAAACGTGTTTGTTATGGATGTTAGGATTCTGGAGCCTCAGAATCTTTATATTTACTTTCAGCATGAGTACAGAGGCAACCCGTCATAAACATATCCACAGATCTCACCTCTCGGCCTAACAATTACAGTCTTAGAGCATTGGTTTAAGTCGACAACTTCACACAACACTTAAGTCCTGCTACAGCATGTGGTGTAATGACTTCTAGGTACACTTGGCGGAAGCAACATTCTTTCTTAATGAGTCGAGCACCTGCTGAGGATTAAATGTTTCAAGGACAGTAGGAATCTTAACCTAATAAATGTGCCTCACAAGTATGTAAAGTGCCTCATAAGTAATGGTCAGTGGCACCAGGTGTGTAAAAAGGACGGACATTGATAATAAACAACGTAGAGACCTACATAAGATGTAACCTACAAACGAAAAGAGCAGTAATAGCCCAACAATACCACACAAGTGAAAGTAGCCAAATAATATATAATGAGAGCGCTTCACCTCATAGGGTCCTACTGCTCATGAACCTTCACCATCCGTAGAGAAATCTAAACCAACATCAGGAGCGCTATGAAATATTAAAAAAACAGTCTGTGACTGGTCTATGACCAGCGAGGCTTAAAACACGTGTTTGAAAAATAGAAATTTGGGATTCAACACTGTGGCTCTGGTATGTTATTGGACTGAATGAAGAACCAATATGTTTTCATGCACTGTCGTACTATTTGGATACGACTTACTGAGAATCATAGACTGTTTTTTGTTCTTGTTGGTTTTGAGTTCTCTAAAGAAGTTACATTTATGTCACTAGTCTGTCTGGATGGGCCTGCACATTGTAAGTCAGTGAGAGGAGGATTTGGCCTGAATGAACTGAATACGTTGGGACCACATAGGGGATGATGAGATTTGTATTGAGTCATTTTAAAACTTGCACCAGAGAGGATTTCCTTTTCAAAACAGCAAATTGGGATTTGTGTCCACTCACTCTCCCCTGACAATGACCCAAATTAATCATGGTGTCCACCCTATCTTTGAATTAAGAAACTTATTACCAACCTTCCATAACAGGCACCAACAAAAACTGCAAACTTTGTTTTTCCATGTTACTGCCACATTATTTGTATAGGTGTAAGTCTCAAGAGCATGAAACCACCTCTTAAGGCCCTGAAAGATGCTTTCTATGACGACATCGTCAACAGCTTATTGAAGCATGACTATTTACTCAGGGCCTAATCTAGGTGAAAAGGATCTTACTTTACCTGATCCCTGACCAAAGTGTGCAATATTTAAACCCCACAGCAGGATGGTTATATGCATCTCTCTTTAAGCCTGCCTTTACTGTATATTGTGCTTAATACTCCAGGACCAGTCCCCAATTTTCCTTTCACCCTCTTGTCTGTGTAAAGACTGTAAATTGCTCTCAGATGATAAAGCAATGTACCCCGTTTTTTCCATTAGACCTCTATGTTCATTCACAATACCAGGATGTTCTCTTTTATGTTTCTGTTCCGGCGGAATCCAGTCTGATGATTTGGCAAAATATTTTACTTAATTGCCCAAACCTTCAATGCCTCCAAAAGAATTTATGTGCACCACTACCTTGCAGTGCTTAGGTATAGCAAACCATTATGATATCAATGCGCTCCGACCCTATCCCAGCCCCCTGGAGTAGTTTATTGCATGTTCAGTTAAGTTGTTGAATCCCTGATCTTTCCGAATTGACGGTTTCTGCAGTATTCTTATCCACCTGTTTGTTTTTCTACTTTCGGTTGTCAAAGCCGGACTGTGCCAAGAAACATTTAATTACAAAGAGGCCTAGAAAAAGGACACAGTCTCGGAAAAGAAAAGGGGCTATTAAGCACAGATCCCGATAGCTTGCCACATAGGTTCCTAACTTCCAACTTCAATGAGTTGTGGAAAGAATCTTTCAAGAACACCTGAGCCTCACAGCCATTCCATTTGCTTCATGCTGTATGCCAAGTCCCTAGCTGCACTATCCTGGCATCCCCAGTAACAGAAATCGTAATGGTCCCCACTTATGGTATGTGGTAATTCTTCACCATAGATTCCGTCCCATAGTTATGACACCAATGAAAAAGCATATGGAGATGGAGTTATAATCTAGAAAAGCATGATGGAAAGTGGAAACCAAGGTAGAACAATGACAGAAAACCACCATCTAAAGTTGGAATGCAATACTTGTAAAAAAGAACTAATCATCGAACTTTTTTTGCATACTTTTTTTATTGACATTTGTTACCCATAGTTAACAACACAATACTGACAGTGTGCCATAACACAATACAGTTTTACAATACGCTGTCACCTTTAATCCCCTCGCCCCGTAGCCTCTGTTCATCACTGAAGACAAATACACTAGTGTGGCAAAAGAAACGTGCACCACTCGGGATGCAGTGATCAGCTTATCAACAGATCTGCAAACAATGTGTGTACTAGTCACTCTTCAACTCTCAGAGCATGTGTGCATGTTGTATCCAACCAGGGATACACCCCTAGCTATGGGTGCATTGCATCACGCAGAGTCAATAATTCTATCAGCACCACCGCCCCGGCCAGCAAATCATCTGTCAGCTTATTGTCTTGGTGTGTTTGGCATATATGACGCTCTTTGGCATTCGCCCATTCAGTCATATCCTTCAACCAGTCAGTAACTCTAGGTACTCTGGGGGACAGTCAGTGGATGGCAATGCCTCTTTTAGCCAAGATCAAGCAAGCCCAGCAATAGAAATCTTCTACTAAGTTTCCACTTTTTAAAAATGGAATCCACTCCAACAAACACTGTCTGATCTCAGTAGTGATCGACCAACCAGTGGCTGCGTTTAAGGATGTGAGTACAACCTCCCGGAAGGTATCCAGTTTAGAACACCCCCAAAACATGTGTAGGAAGTCTGCTTGTCTTAAACAGCGAGGGCACATCGAGGGATGTGCCGGATATATAGCATGTATTGGGGTTAGATAAAACTGATGTATCACATTATTTTGAATGAGCTTAAACGGTCTATTTGTGGAAGTGGTCTTCACCCCCTGGTGGATTCCCTACTAATCCTTGGGCGTAAGGGGTGGATCTAGCACTTCCTCCATCTAGCTTGGACAGGCGGCTCGCCTAATGGCATATTCTCCCTCAGCGCCCTGTATATATGTGAGGCCAACTGTTGGCCTCCAGCCATGTTAAATAGTGTAGCCAAGACCACAGACATCTTGGAGACCCCCGGAAAGGTTAGCCATATCTCACGAGCTGTTGCCACAACGTTTGCCAATTGCAGGAACTGACCGGTTCCTAATTGATAGGTTTCCAAGGCATCGGCCAGAGTGATAGATCTATCACTGGGGTATAAGTCTTGGAGGTCACAGCCTCCAGGACACCACCTGTCCACCGACATTGTTTGTTGTATACTTTTAAAGAGGTGCAGCACCCAGATGGGAAGTTCCGGTGCAGAGGGCACGCGCCTCACCATTAGTTTGACCGCTCCTTCCCATGCCCCATATACTTGTCGCACCACCTGGGGCACAGAAGCCGGAGCTCTCATTCTCATCATTAATAATTTTTCCAAGGAAAACTCCCCGCAAGTACTCTTTAACAGTCTACTCTCCCAGGTCTCGGAGACGTCTAACCAGTGCATAGCCGTTTGCAGCCGAGTTGCTTGGTTGTATAACTCCAAGTGCCGCAATTCTAGTCCACCCTTGCTCCAGGGACGTCTGAGAGTGGCCAGACTGACCCTCTTCCTCTTGGATGCGCAAAGGGGTTCAACAATCAGTTTATCAAATTTCACAAGGATTGTGTTAGGGATATCATGCAATTATCTAACTTGGCAGGTGTTGGCACAGGATTTGCGCCTCCAGGGTGCTCCACTGGCCGTCCTGCTATTTCACTATTTCCTCCGATGCTATTGTTAGAGTTAACTCCAGTTGAAAACCCACTGTTTAATTGTAACACCTCTGACTCACTAAAACTCAGGCCTTCACAGTCGTCAGTATTCAGCTGAGCAAATACCCGTTTGCAAATCTCCCGGTGCGCACCTCCCTTCGTGAGCTCCGGAGGACGTATATTTCCGTGTCCACCCACAGCCACGCTGCTGTCCGCATCCAAAGACGACGGCTACCCCCGGTTTTCTTTGCGAATGCAGGCATTGGGAGAGGGGACTTCAGAACATTTTACACCGTTCTAGGTATCTAATAAATCCAACTATTTATAAAGCTATCATTTTATTCAGCAGAGGCTCAGGCAACTGTTCTGTCTATTTCATATTTCTGCTCTTATGGTTCGCGGCTGCTCGATGGAAACTGTCTCCTATCTTGATGAGAAATCGGAAGATATCTCCTCCTTCATAAAAATATTGCTTAGTTTTCCCTTCCTGTTCTCGCCCTGTGAATTTTCTTTAATTGATAACATCCTCTCACATAGAGCAAGCAACACGTCCTTCTGCATTGTTTTGCCATTATTTACACTTTACGCGTTCTCCGTGTTCTTTTTTTTATTTTTTATGACGCTGCACTTTGATTGTTCTAAAATTAACCAGTTATTGCGCTATAACGTGTGTTCCGGACTTGCAAGTTGTATAGTGCAGTATTTCTAATTACTGTTCGCTCTGTGTCTTTCATTTTATTGGGCACAATGGAGGCCTGGATCACAACGCTTACTATTATGTATCAGTCCCATGCCTTACAGGGGCTAGTGCGCACGCAACAAACCCCACAGTTTATTTAATTATGGGCTCTCTCGTAAATCTGCGCTCCCATCAGAGATGTTCTTGTCTCCCTCTAGAGAAGGCTCGTGTGCAGAATGCAGCTCTCGCCATATGGCCTCACTCATTCATCATGCTGCTTATCTCTTTCCTCTAATACACTTTAACGCTTCCTTTCAACAACTGCTATCAGTTTTGTGTGTTTGTTGCCAAGGCTCATTTAATTCTCCTTTTTTTCTGCACGTACTCCAGAGCTAGATTTTACTTAAAAATATCTGTTTTCACTTATATGATTGTCCTTGATTTGAAGTATTTTTGGTAATTTGGGATATATTGAATTTTCGGGGATCGCACTGTTTCTTAATGGGCAAATATTCACGATTTATGTACAAATGGGAGTTTGCACCCAAATTCGGATTTCTTTCTCCTGGTACCAGTATTGCCTGGTAAACTCTGCCAGTGTTCGTGTGAGGAAATACAGCACATTTCGAGCTTTGCAGCTTGAAATGGGAAACCATGCAATTGTATTGCGTCCATTTCCTACGATAATGGCATTACTCCTAGTCCTACTCCCTCGCCTTCCTTTAAACCAATGAGGCTTCTTGCCTCCCTCTAGACCCTCCCTTCCCCTTTTAAAAACTCCCCCCACCCCTACCACCTCCTGTACAAAAACCAAGCCCAAGTAGCAACTCAGACAGTCCGTACTGGGGGGGCGGGAGGGAACGGAAAGGAAGGAGAGGGAGCAGGACTAGGAGTAATGCCATTATCGTAAGAAATGGACGCATTACCTCCCGTCCCTCCCTCGCCTTCCTTTAAACCAATGAGATATAGCAAGAAACACACAGGAGACGGACATTGAGTTGCAATCAATTTATTACAATGCACACAGACCACCAACATCCTTCCCCCATTACCTCATAGAGGACAAGACCCGGTGACCCAGCACCGACTCCAAACCACCCAAGTCCGCCATCCTATAATGCCGAACAAACGTTGAGGGAGAGGCCCAAGTGGCGGCCCTGCAAATCTCCACCACAGAAGTCCCCTGAAGCTCAGCCACCGTAGCCGCCATACCCCTTGTGGAACGGCCCTGAATCCCCTGGGGGGGAACCACCCCTTTCAAGGAATATGCCAACAGAATCAAAGACCTCACCCACCGACTTAACAACGCCGGGGAAGGCTTTTCCCCCTTACGGGCCGGACCGAAATTTACAAACAGCGAATCACCTTTACGGAAAGGAGCCACCACACTCAGATACTGCAACAATGCCCTTCGCACATCTAAGGAATGTAAACGAACCTCCTCCTCCGAGGAGGGATTCGGACAAAAAGATGGAAGTATGACCTCCTGCCGAGCATGGAAAGAAGAATTAACCTTTGGAACAAAAGAAGGAACAGGAACAAGAACCACCCGATCCTGAAAAACTCTACAGAAAGGAAAAGAACAGGCCAAGGCCCCCAATTCCCCTAACCGGCGGGCCGAAGTAATGGCCACCAAAAAGAACGTTTTCAAAGATAGATTGCGCAAATCACAGTCCCCCAGTGGTTCAAAAGGGGCAGTAGTCAATGCATCCAAAACCAAAGAAAGATCCCAGGAAGGAAAAGAACGTACAGGGCGAGGAAACAAATTAAGAATCCCCGGAAAAAATCTAGGCATCAAATGACCCTCATCTTGTAGATTACGCCAAGGACCCCTAAACGCCTGAATAGCCGCCCACTGCACCCGCAGAGAAGCCACCAACAATCCCAAATGTGCACAATCCTGTAAAAACTGCATCACCTCAAATAAAGAGGAGCAGGTAGGATACAAATTATGCCTGAAGCACCAAGAAGAAAACACCTTCCACTGCCTACCATATGACAGCAAAGTGGACCGCCGTCTGGAAGCCAACAAAGTAGAACTCAAAGCCACAGGTACCACCAGACCCGTCAAACCCCGGCGTTCAACTTCCAGGCCGTCAAGTGTAACCTTCTCAATGACTCCATCGAGAGGCAAGGAAATTCCAGAGGAGACGGACAAAGAGGAAGAGGCCACATCTGGCCCGATGCCATCAGCCGTAGCAACGGAAACCAATTTGCCCTCGGCCAATGGGGTGCAATCAAGATAACCCTGGCCCCCAGATGTCTCACCCTCAACAGAAAAGAACGGATCAGCTGAGACGGCGGGAAGGCGTACAACAGGCCCCCTGGCCAAGGACACGACATCCAGTCCACCTCCCAAGCCTGAGTACAACGAAACCGGGAGCAGAAGTGACTGAGTTTCGCATTTTCCGGGGACGCAAACACATCCAACACCGGAAGACCCCAGAGCCGAACAAGACAAAGAAACAGCGACCTCCGGAGGGAGAAAAGTTGTGAGGAAGGAATCACCCTGCTCAGCAGATCCGCCCGAACATTGATCACCCCCCGAATGTAGGTAGCTCGGAGAGAAGGAACCCATTCCTGAGCCCACAAAAAAATCTCCCTGGCCAGACTGAACAAGGCCCTCGACCTGGTCCCCCCCTGTCGGTTGACATAAGCCTTGGCTACTAAGTTGTCCGTCCAAACGAGAACTGCAACCCCCTTCAGGGCCGCCTGGAAATGAATCCGAGCCAATAACACTGCCTTTAACTCGTGCCAATTCGACGACCGATTGGCCTCCAGCGGGGACCAAAATCCCTGAATCTGTGCTGACCCCATCCAAGCACCCCATCCTGAGAAGCTGGCATCCGTTGTTGCCACCACTGGGCTCAGAGGAGACAAAGACACCCCTACCCGAAGATGATCGGACCCCAACCACCATCTCAACTCCCTGCGAATCAATCCTGACCCCGGAATCCTGGTCATCAGAGACCCAGACCCTGGTATCCACCTTTTCAGGAACCAGTTCATCAAGCAAAGAAGATGAAATCACGCCCAAGGAATCAGAAATATCACCGACGCCAAATGACCTTGCAGACGTAACCACAGAAGAGCACGGGGGCAGGCTGCAACACAACCTCCCTCACCATGGATTGAAGCGCACCTAACCTCCTTTCCAACACCGTCACCACACCGAGAAGAGTACGAAACCAAGCCCCTAGAAAAAACAGATCTTGGGACGGGACCAAATGTGACTTCTCCCAATTGATCAAAAACCCATGGTTTTGCAGGACCACCAGCACCCGGGCCACCTGCCTCTGTAACAGGACCTGTGATGGAGCATGTATCAAGATGTCGTCTAGACACCAGGGGGGCCAGAACCTTCGTAAAAATCCGGGGAGAAGACTTGAGGCCGAAAGGCAGGACACAAAACTGATAATGCTCCTGACCCACAGCAAACCTCAGGAACCTCTGAGAAGTCCTTGCCACAGGCACATGTAGGTATGCATCCTGCAGATCCAGAGACACCAGAAAGTCCCCCTAACTGACCATTGGAAAAATAGTCTGAATTGACAGCATGCGGAAATGTACCGTCCTGATCCAAGCGTTCACCCCTTTTAGATTGAGCACAGGCCGAAAACCTCCCGACACTTTCTGAACTAGAAATAAGACAGAATAAATGCCCTGACCCCTCTCTTCCAGAGGAACGTGGCAAATGGCCCCTTTTAAAAGCAAGTCCCGGACTCCGTCCAATAATGCCTCTCTCCGTGCCCCGACTGCTGGCAGAGGAGTGGGACGCACCCCGAATCTGGAGGCACCACAACGAAATCAATGACGTAACCATCGGCCACAATGTCCAGCACCCAATGATCGCTGACACTCGCCTGCCAACCGGCCCTATGCCAGGCCCACAGTGATTGTCAGGGCCCCTTCTTGAACCCCCCCCCGGTTCGAAGGAGCAGCCCTCTTAGGGGAAAAACGTGGCTGAAAATGACGTTTCCTGAGAGAAAAAGATTTTGCATCCATCTTGGGAGAAGAACGCGAATGCTTCTTCCACCCTTTACCAGAGGCAGATCCTCCTTTATAAGGTAAGGCATGCTTCCTTTCCTTAAACGCCTTGGACAGCATAGAAGGCAATTGATCTCCAAACAAGCTACGACCTTCAAAGGGCAGTCTCAGGAGGGCAGACTTCTCCCCAGGATCGGCCTTCCAGGACCGCAACCAGAGAGACCTCCGGGCCCCAATCAAAGCCCCAGATGCCAGAGCCGATGTACGAGCCACATCTGGTGATACATCTGCCAGCAACCTGGCCTGCTGCTCCATACCCGCCAGGAGTTCAGAGCACTCCGCACCCTCCTGAACAGCCACCGCCAGTTTATCAAAGTCCTGTAGCAACGACTGGGCTGCATAAGCTGAATATATACCAGCTCTCAAGGCCAGATTCTCAGCTGCAAAAGCCCTCTTGAGGCCCGAATCCACCTTACGGTCCGTGGCATCAGTAGGCACACAATCCTCCGGATTGACCGCCGTCTTGCCAATCAGGGTACCTAAAATTGAATCCAGGCGAACAGAGGAAGGCAGAACATCTTCCCCTTCTAGCAAATAAAGTTTCTGAAGGAAACGTGGAACTTGAGCTTTTATCCACATCCTTCCATTCACGAAACACCATATCCTTCACAGGACCCTGAAAAGGCATGGCAAACTTAGAAGGCGTCTGATACTGCAGGAATAAGTGAGAGTCAGAGCTCGTAGGCTGAAAGACTGGAAATCCTAAATTGTCCCGCACAGCTGCCATCACCTCCCACATCTCTTCCCTGGAGACATACTTTCCTCCAGAAGAAGTAGACGGAGCCTCCCCTTCCTCATCATCTGAAGAAGACCTTTCCGCAGCAGCAGAAGGATGTGCTGCCTTAGACCTAGTAGGTCTGGCCATCCCTGCCTGGAGAGCCCTAGAAATAGCCACCTCTATCATGTCCTGTACCTCGCCCCTGGACATGAGTGGTGCACCACCTCCTAGCACCTGGTGACCCCCAGGAGTCAGCATGGGAGCAGCCCCCTCCTCCCCCGAGGAGGAGGAAGAAACAATCCTGCGACGTTTTGCCTGAACCTTCGGCATGGCTAAGTACAACTACTAACCTACTGACCCCATCAACCAAATATATATAGACTACAGGACCTTCCCCTAAAAAATCCTGCAACCAATCAAAAAAGAACCAACATAATTAAAAAAGCGGGCAGAACACCCGTCCTACCGGATCCCCGAAGTCAGAAAACATCATCCGGCACCGCGGGCCAAGGAACCGGAAATAAACGCCCCAGCCGCAAAGAGCCGACTGGACGTGTCCTCCAGGCAGCCCACCTGCCTGTTGAAGACGCGACCGGCCAGAGTGCACCTCGAGGGGCCACGCGCCCCGAGGAGCGCCGAAATCGATGTCCTCCAGGCCTCCATGGAGGAAAGGAGAACAGGTAAGCCTAGCGTGGGCTAGACAAAAAAAACAGGAGGTGGTAGGGGTGGGGGGAGTTTTTAAAAGGGGAAGGGAGGGTCTAGAGGAAGGCAGGAAGCCTCATTGGTGTAAAGGAAGGCGAGGGAGGGACGGGAGGTAATGCATTATTTATTTTGTTGGCATTACAACTTTGCCCAGTTTCTCTTTCCAGTCATTAGACTTTAAATGTCTTCTTGTCAGAAGATCTGAGAGAGTAGCCGCTTTTTGCAGGGTGGATACTTCATTTGGCAACTTTGGATCTATAAGGAGAGGTTTGAAGCCCTCCATCCTTGTTCTGATGCTTTCATTCCAACCGTTGTTACAGCTTACTTGGAGAACGACTTTCCATGTACAAGAGGAGTTTAAGTGAGGTCAGTTCAAGCTACGTCTGCATGGTGGGCGGAGGATCCGAATGCATCATTGATTGTTGGGGACTTGTAGAGCTACTGCTTGGGCAGTTCCTTAAACTTCTGTAAATCATTATCTAGTGCAATTTTCTGGGATACAGTGATTTTTGGGTTGAGTTCTTTAAGCTGGGCAAAGAGAGAACCGTTTTATTTTTTTCTGGTAATTCTATTTCTTTGGGCCCTTTATTCCTCCTTCTAATTCTTTAGGAATCACTCACGCTCTAGGAAGTTGGTCCTTTGTGGACACATTAGGAGAGCTTGAGACACTGCAAGGTGCATTCTGGGCGGGTAAGTCTTTTATCCACATGGTATATTCAGAGGAATGTCCACTGAGTTAGTGGAAAAAAAAAAGAAAAACTAAGTTTGTTTGAAGAGATGGGTTTGCTGCATAGAGAAATCAATGGAGCAAAGAATAGTGGACTTTGAGTAATGACATTCCAAATAAAGAATCAAAACTTTCCACACTTTTACCTTCGTCCCCTCTGTCCATGTTCCCTTTCCTAGTTGCATTCCGTAATTTACGATTTCTGTCAATTTACCTTTTTCTGTTTCCTTTCAAACCCTGAAAACCAACTGAATAATTTTAATATCATTGAAAGCATAGGTATTAATCTGAAATACGGCCTTGCTCCCTTTAAACAATGTTTGACTTATGTGCTTGAGTCTCTGTGTATAGTATCATTAAATACACTATTTACAGTTTTTGTATCCTTTACCTTATTAATTTCTCATTGTTCATAGTTGGATGTAAAAACGACATAGGGTATTTCCCCAATTTGTGGGTGGATTGAGGGGGGGGAGTTAAATTATGAGATAAATCCACATTATTTTTTCAAAAATGTTTTTAGTTTCAATCCAACCCATTCATGCCGGAGTGGAAGTGTATTCGTAGTCGGTTTGCAGAAGCACAGTACAATATCAAATTAATCACAATGTCTACAAAATCTTTACATTTTATACAATGACACGCAGAACATTCCATACATTATTCGGACAGAGTTGAAGGGGGGCTGCCTCCTCATTTTGCCAAATCTATACCATATTCGCTCATCCAATGACCCCCATACTTTAGAGAACTTCTTTGGGCATTCACTCACTTCATATATAGTCTTTTCTGCCTCCAGGTAAAAGTCAATTTTCATCTTCCATTCCTGAAGTGATGGCAGTCCTGGGCCCTCCACCCCCACCCAGTACTTAGCTATGTCTCTTTTTGCTGAACAAAAACTTGGCGCAGGGTATGTCTATTTCTGTGGGTGTACCCAGTAAGTCATACTGGGGTGCCACAGGGATAGTGTCTCCCACCATCTTACTAAGTTCAGCTGTTATGTCAGTTCAGTATTCTTGCATTTTAGTGCAGTCCTATATGGTATGAAACAAAGTTCCCCGTTCCGACCCACATCAGAGACAATTTGGAGATTCTGCCCTACCAGTGCAGTGCAGCCATACTCCATCATAGTACACCCTGTGGATTTTTAAATGGATCAGCCTCAGTCGTGTTTTGATCGCTAGTACTCTATCATACATCAGGACCGCATTCCAGTCTCTGTCGTCCAGCTCTCCTCTTTCTGTTTTCTATTGCGCCCTTAGTTTTGTAAAGTTGTCAAGGGCATTTTTATTGATAATTTTGTAAGTCCATGAGACTACTTTGGATTCCAGTACCCCCTGGAATAGGCACTCCTCCACTGAAGTGTATTCGGCAATAGTTGTGATATCTAGTTTCTCTGCCCCGATGCATGTTTATAACTTGTAGGTATATAAAGTATTGCGATTAATTTAACAGATTTTTTTTTCTGCAGGGTGTCAAACGAGATCAGTGACCCCTCCGCATCAAGACCACCCAGTTCGGAGAACACAATCATGTTCCAGGCTATGAAGCCCTTGAATTTCCCCATTTCCTTCAGATATGTCCCCGCCCATTGGGGTATTCCCGGGTGGTCTTCTCCAATCCTGTACATCTCCCCGCTGCCATCCAAACATCTATAGTCATTTGCGTTGCTGGTAGTAGCTGTCTAAGCCCCTTCCCACCATACATGTTATTAGAAATGGGTCTTTGGTTGGCAGTCAGGTTAACCTCTGTCCAAGCAAGGACCCTCACTCTAGTCCGGGTAAGTCACACACAATCCAAATTATCCTGTGCCCGCCCTCTGGTAGCTTGGCACTGAGCAGTCAGGCTTAACTTAGAAGGCAATGTGTAAAGTATTTGTGCAATAAATTATACAATAACACTATATAGCACCACAAAAGTACACCACACTGTATTTAGAAAAATATATGATATTTATCTGGATAAATGCAGGTCAAAACGATCAAAGATGCAATAAGTAAATGTAGAGATATCACTGTAGAGTGATATAAAGTGTCTTAAGTTTTTTAAAAGCAAACCAAGTCTCTTTCAAGCACAAAGTACCTGGTTCGCATGAAAAATCCCCACAAAGGACCGCAGATGAGGAGAAGCGTGGAACCAAAGGGATGTGCGTCGATTTCTCGGGCAGCACACAGCGATGCGTTGTTTAGTTTCCACGCAGGGACAGCTGTGTGTCGATTTCCGGCGCTCAGTCGTGGACCCTCTTCGGGTTGCAGGGTTTTCAGATGCCCCAGGGATGGTGGGTGGATTTTCTGCGCTGTCAGGACAAAGTCACAGGAGCTGCATCGATCCGGTGGGCGTTGTGTCAAATTTTCTACCGCATGGTAGGCGCTGCTTCGATTCCTCTCTGGAAGTCAGGCTGCGTCATTCTGGCTCGGCTATGCGTCGATCCAGTGGGCCGTGTGTGAATTTCCGGTCGCTACGCTGGCGCTGCATCGATCTTCTTGTTGCAAAGTCAGGCTGCGTCGTTCTGGTTAAGTGTGCAGTGACATTTTCACTGCAGTATAGGCTGTGCGTCGTTTCTGGCAGACTGTGCTTCGAAGTTCGCCGCACAAGGAGTCCTTCTTGAAGAGATGAAGTCTTTTTGGTGCTGAGACTTCAGGGAACAGGAGGCAAGCTCTATCCAAGCCCCTGGAGAGCACTTCTTCGCCAGAGCCAGAGAGCAACAAAGCAGCAGGGCAACAGCAAGGCATCAGTCCTTCACAGAAAGCAGGCAGGTGAGTCCTTTGGGCAGCCAGGCAGTTCTTTTTGGCAGGATGCATATTCTGGTTACAAGTTCCTTCTCCAGGAAGTATCTGAATTGGAAGGGGCAGAGGCCCTGTTAAAATACCCAAATGTGCCTTTGAAGTGAGGGAGACTTCAAAGAGTGGCTTAGAAGTGCACCAGGTCCCCTTTCAGTTCAATCCTGTCTGCCAGGGTCCCAGTAGGGGGTGTGGCAGTCCTTTGTGTTAGAGCAGGCCCTCCACTCTCCCAGCCCAGGAAGACCCATTCAAAATGCAGATGTATGCAAGTGAGGCTGAGTATCCTGTGTTTGGGGCGTGTCTGAGTGAATGCACAAGGAGCTGTCCACTAAACCCAGCCAGACGTGGATTGTAAGGCACAGAAAGATTTAAGTGCAGAGAAATGCTCACTTTCTAAAAGTGGAATTTCTAAAATAGTAATATTAAATCCAACTTCACCAGTCAGCAGGATTTTATATCACCATTCTGGCCATACTAAATATGACCTTCCTACTCCTTTCAGATCAGTGGCTACCTCTCAAACAATGTAGCCTATGAAGGGAGCAGGCCTCACAGCAGTGTAAAAACAAATTTAGAAGTTTTACACTACCAGGACATGTAAACTACATAGGTACAAGGCTGTCAGGTCTAACACATGTAAAGTAAATGGGAAGTATTCTGAAACTGAAATTGTGGAAATGCAAAAGTTTGGTGATATTCGGGTAAGTGGCACCAGTCATTTATCGCTATGAGGTGTGTTGCCCAATAGTAAGTACGTATATCTGGTAAGGCTGTGCCCCCAGTGTCTTTAGTTCCACCACGCGGTGTACTTCTTTATCTATTTTTAGAAAGATCTCCTCCGGTATCCTGTGGTAGGTGTTTTGAAGGGTGTGAAGGAGTTTTGGCAGGGTTAACACTTTATACATTGCTGTTTTCCCCAGTGTTGTGAAAGGTAGTGTCTTCCATAGCTTCACATCTCTTATCAATTCCATCATTACTCATCTGATGTTACCGTCCAGACCCCTCTCTCTGTCCATGGTCAATAATATTCTGTAATGAATCCCTCATTATCTGTATAACGGACATGTGGGAGGTCTAGTGTCTTCCAATCCGGTAGAGGGAGGACTTATTCCAGTTTATTGTATATCCTGGGTGCGCTCTGCATTGTTAAAAAATGTTGAATATTTCTGGAAGGGTGTCTCTCAGGCACGTAACACAGAGAATAATATTGTTTGCGTAGATGGAAATCCGCTCAGTCTCTAACTCTCCTTTCCCCCTGCAAAATCCTGTAATGCCTAGGTGGGCCCGCACTATACATACCAGCAGCTCCAGTGCCAGGGCAAACTGCAGTGGGGATAGGGGACATCCCTGCCTCGTGCCCCTCCCTGTTGGGAATTTGGCCAATGTCGCCCCATTCACCCTAACGTTAGCCACTGGGTTTTTATAAAGCAGTTCTGTCCAAGTCAGAAAGTTGGGCCAGAACCCAAACCTCTTCATGGCCTTTGTCAGGAAGGGCCAGGGGACACCATAAAATGCCTTATCAGCATCCAATGATAGAAAGATGTGCGGATCGTCTCAGTCCTGCACCGTTTCCATCCAGTTATGTAGCCTTCAGAGATTAAGTTTAGTCGATCTCTTGGGTATGAAGCCTGACTGGTCTTTGTGAATCAAGGGAATTATCACTGCCACCAGCGGCGTGGCTAGTATTGTTGTGAGTATCTTTGTTTCAATGTTCAGGATCGAGGTTCAGTGATAGGAACTACATTTGGCGTTGTGCTTCCCAGGCTTATGAATCAAAATTATAGTGGCGCAACGGAGGTCAGGAGGGAGGGTCCCTGCCTGTTTTGCTTTTTACTAATGACTGAGCTGAGATACTCATTCACTGACAGAAAATCTCTGGAATGCACTTCTTAGTCCAAAGAAGACATTTATTATTTCACTACGCACGGTTCCTAAAAGGAGATTAGCATGTTGAAAGCACATGTTTAAAAATACTCACAGCAATGAAATGAAAACATAACAAAATTATTCTCCACTGCAATATACACAGCAAATATTCGGATCTATACTATAATGCAAAGCAAATAAGTAATAAAAAATGCATCACCGTAGGGCCTGTCAGGTGCCTCATCTTTCTCCTGCCAGCAAGACAATGACCCCGTTCGACTGCGAGAAAGAGATCTCAGCCCTCACGGGTAATATATATTAGGCATTCGACGTCCGAATCCTGATTGAGGCCACTGAATCTCTCACTGTTGCACTGGGTCTGATTTATATCTTAAAAAACCAAAGGTGCTTTCTGGAAAAAACCCTCCTGTTGCGATTGAAACATGCTGGCGAGTTTAGGTATGTTTTGAAAATAATATGTTGGGGTTTGGCCACAATCCCAAGATGTCCAGTCAAAGCAAGGCCGTTCCCGGACGTCTGAGTACATCTTTATCAACCAGAGCCTCTGGTGGGGAAAAAGCATGAAAACAGACAGACTACATGGAAAACCACTGGCAGTCTTTAACATGGCAGTGCCTAATGCTACAATAAAGTCAATAGGCAGAATTAAGTTAAGGCTAAACTGAATACAAAATGTAGTCTGTAACTGGTAAACACTGGACAGCTAAGTTAGGTGCAAAGTGGTGCAACACGAAGTAGGTGGTCAATACACACATTTCACTACACTGCCTTCTTTGCCTCTGTGTACATACGAAGCAGATAAGGGCCTAGGAGCCTGGCATATTTTTTAAAGAATTCCACCAATATTCCATTGGGAGCTGGGATTTTCCTAGTTTTTAGTCTGCCTATAGTGTTGAGGACTTCTCCGTGTCTTCTTGATCTTCCGGCATTGGGACTAACACCTGACCCAGGAATTATGTATTTGAGTTTCGTGCGATAATGGATGGCTCTTACAAAACTCAGTGAAATACTTTGCAAATTCTTGGACTATCGCTAGGGCTGTGTTGTGTGTTTCTCCACCATCCCCTTGTATTGTATGTAGCCATCTGGCCTCTACTTCTTTTTTTTGCCAAGCCATGTCAGTAGCCACCTTGCTTTATCCCCGGCGTCCTAGAGAAATATGCTAAGTAGCCATGATCTGAATCTTCACCTCATTATGTGCTAGTGTTTGGTACTCCTTTCTAAGGATGGCTATGGTGTGGATAAAGGAAGAACCTGTCTCTACGTCCGGTTGACTTTCTAAATCCAGGAGGTGTCTTTCCAGAGATTCCATGTCCGTCACTTCTCTTTTCCTTCTGTGTGCTATTATATTTTGAACCCTCTCTCTTAATACTCTTTTATAAGCCTCCCTTAAGGTAACTGCTAATTCTATGGAGTTTTTATCTTCTTTAAAGTATAACTTGGTATCTACACTCAACTCACAAGAGACAGACTTGTCTCTTAGTTCCCATGCTTTTAATTTCCAGTTTGCCCCCATCCTATGCGCTGGTGTGGCAAATGTGATCCAGAGGGGTGAGTGGTCAGAGGGGCCTCTCGCTAGGTATTGAGCCCTTTCTATCTTGTCTACTTCCCCCGCAGGGACAAAGAAATGGTCTAATCTAGAAAACACTTTATATGTTCCTGAAAAGTGGGAGTACAGGGTGACAGTGGCGCCAGAGTTCTGATAGAGCCAGGGACTATACAAATTGTGCTAGCGGCTTGTCCTTCGGCTGTGTGTGGGAGAGGTCTGAGTGCTTGAGATACTGGCTGAGGACGTCATTGAACTCCCTCCTCCCTTCCCCCCAACTATACATAAAGAGGAATCAGTTTCGAGGAATATTTTGGATTCTTTACCCATGGGTTATTTTTGTTGTCGCGGAGAAGCGTAAAGGCAGTGTTATGTTCTCTGTCCCCATATCCTTGTGCTTGCGTCGTATGTCCCATTCTGGTCTATCCAGGACCTTTCTATCTGAACAGGGGGTGTTTTCCTGATCAGAATGGCTACCCCATCGGAGTCTGTATTAGAACCTGAATGTGCCAGTGTTGCATAGGCCATTCTACCAAGAAATCTTCAGTGTCTACCCCGTAAGTGCATCTCTTGCAGGAATGGTTTCAGTCTTCTGATGTAGGCAGCTACTAGTCCTTGTTATATTATATCTTTTATCCAGTTCCAGGTTAATATGGAGTAGGCTTTACCTTCTTGTGTCTCTGACCCTCCCATTTGTGTGTGGTTACTGTTTTGTGGTCCTGTGGTGTCCTCCCCCGTACATCAACTATGTTTGCCTCCGGTTCACTCTGTGTGGCTGAACTAGTTCCCTTCCCAACCCAACTCAAAAACCCTGCAACAAAACTGAACCTCTAACCTCCCCATCCCATCCCGCCCCCCTCATTTCATCCCCGATATGCCAACATGGCAACTGTGTAGCAGGTCAAGCCTGAGAAGTCTGTTGCCCCACCCGTCCATATTTCGAATACAACCCCCCACTAACTTTTAAACAAACTCACGTTTCTCTGTGAATAAAGCTGTGGTGAAAAACAAGTTAGGGATAGAAAAAGAGAAATTCAAAGTAAAAATGTTTGCTCTTTCAGCCACTCCTTGCTCATTCGTGGGTAACCTGGGCAGCGAGTAGACTCCATTCCTCCAGTCTCCGGCCTAGTATTGCCTTCTCAAGGGTCTTGTCTCTTGAAGTCCAGGATGTGGGTCTGCGACTGTAATTCCTAGCTGTTGTTTTCCTTTTCCAGGATCTTGATTGCTTCTGCAAGTGGATGCAGTCCTTCCGTGTCCGAGGAGAGTTCTTACTCCCCTGATTCCGATGGGGATGTCCATAACAGTTCAGCTTTCCTCACTGTTTATAGGGTCTGTTTATGATCACCTTCTGTATCAGATGACAGCCCTCTTTATTGGGTATGGGGGTCCCTCTGCTGTGTTGTGCTACCATGTGCCCCCTCTTCTCCCTCCGCAGCTGGGTGTCTTTGGAGCAGGCCCTGTATCTCAGGCTGGTGGCCGTCCGCATCCCTGTTCTTTCATGAAGGGGATCAGGTTCTCTCCTCCAGCCATGCCCAGGCTTCTTTTGGTGTTTGGAAAAATATGGATTTACCCTAATACAGAACATTCAGCTTTGCAGGGAACAGCAACTTGTATTACAGTTGAAGGGCTCTTAGTTTAGTCTTTACAGAGTCAAATGTGTGGCGTTGACGTTGCAACTCTCGGATGTAATCAGGAAACACCATGATCTTAGAGTTTTCATAGTATAGTTCCCCTTTACGACACGTTTCTCTAACTATCATGTCTTGGTCCAAGAAGGTGAGGAATTTCACAGTGATAAGCCAAGGTGGTGCTCTCGGTGGGAGCCTGCCACTCAAGGCCCTCTGTGCCCGCTCTATCACGAAGCATGTGGAGAATTTATCTGAGGGGAGAGTGTCCTTTAACCAGGTCTCCAAGAATGCATTCATGTTGGCACCCTCAGCTCCCTTCAGAAATCCAACAAAACAGAGATTATTTCTTCGGGCCCAGTTTTCCACATCTTCCAGGCACCACACAGTGTCTCTATTTGTTGTTCTGAGTTCCTTTCTTTCTTTCTTAAGGTCTTGTACTACATCTTCAACTTCCGAGATCGTGGTATGTGTTTCAGTCACTCTCTCCAATACATTGCATAAGTCCTGGCACAGCAGAGTGACCTCTGAGCCAACCTCTCCGATCCGCCCTTTCAGCGCTTCTCTTGTGGATTTGATCGCCAGTAGGATGATGGCATTGTTTGGCAAAGGTGGGGGTATCTTCTTCTTGGTCCATCGCTGGTATAGGGGTCCATCGTGCCCTGGCGTGGATGCTTAGTGTCTTTGTCTTTTGCCATGATGGTAGTTGGGCCTTGGACTCGGTATTGGTGGGGTGTATCTAGTATTCCTCCCTCGGTGGTGTCTCGGGTAAAGCAAGGGGGAGCAGATGGGTAGCCCTCTCTCTCCCGCTGGTATGCCTGTATGCCAGGCAGTCGTCACCCCCAACACCCTCAGTGGGAAGGAGAGAGAGTGCATTAGGGGACTGGGCTCAGCCGTCTCACTGGTACTCTAAGCCAGTGGTTCCCAACCTTTTGGTTTCTGTGGACCCCCACTTTAACAATAATGGAACCCAGGGACCCCCACGGAATCATCATGGGAATCCGGGGACCCCCGCCTGAGTCATTTCTGGAAGCTGGGGACCTAATTTGTCAATATTTGTTAATATTTTTAAATTTTCTAGGCTCTCGCGGACCCCCTGAGAAGGCTTCGCGGACCCCCAGGGGTCCCCGGACCACAGGTTGCGAACCACTGCTCTAAGCCATTGACCCTGCCCACCAGGTCCCTGGTGTGTCACCAGATGTTTGGGATCCCAGGACATCTCTCGCTCCACTGGGTTGGGCCCCGGCCCCCCCATCAAGGTGTCCCAAATGCATGATTTGTTGTGCAGTCAGTAGTTTATGATTGCCATCCTCATCACTCCTCCTCTGACTCGTGCTTCGCAAGTCACTCACCAGTGTGAGCTGTTCAGATTAATACATGCTGCTGTTCAGTCGTCTTGCAGGTGTCCCCAGGGACATGGCAGGGTGAGGGTCCTCTGGCCCATCCTTATTTCAAATCTGCTTTAAGGGCTTAGTTGGGCTGTGCAGCGGGCCGGCCTCATATGGCAAGGCTTAGTTTCAGTGCTTTTACATTGGCTGGGGCACTCAAGAATAACAGTGGCCTCTGTTGGTTATCATGCTGCACCATTGGACTGGTTCTCACCATTTCGCCATCTTCAACTGCCAGACGTGCACACCTCCCCTCCCGCAGTCCAGATGCTCATGTATTCTGCTGTTTCTTCCTTGAGTGTCACTCCCAGCTTTCTCCTGCAGTATTAGCGTGTCTCAGTAAGGATTGACAGGCAGCTCAGAGTCCGGCATCAGGCCAAGGAACCAGGTACAGTTAGCTCTGTGTCCTCGCAGGACCCCTCGCCTCTTGCTCTCCACAGGCCAGTGTAGGCCTCAGGGCTTGAGTGTGTTTGTCGTTACCACCTGGGCCTCGGCCTGCGCTGCTTAATGGGTCAGGATTTTCCCCCGTCAGAGTCTCCTTCACCCATAGGTCTTCCAGTGCGGTCGCAGGTCCCTGCAGGCTGCCAATAAGTCATATCGGGGTCTGTTATATATTTGGTACTCTCAGCCACTGTGTCCACTAGTCCTAGACATGTTCGCAGTTTCCTCAACTGCTGGAGCGCTTCAATCCCTCTGCCATTTTGAGTCTTGTTGATTGGCTCAGTTCGCGTTCCTCTGACGGCAGCTAGTGGCTATATCGGCAGTGTGAGTCTTCAGTCAGTAGTTCAGTTCGACCCCTTCTTGGTCAGATCTGCTTTGTTTGGACCCTTTTGAAGAGCAGGATTAGTGTCAGATTAAATTTGCAAGATTAGTCTCAGATTAAATTTGCAGGGCTTGGAGAGGGTAGCTAGTCCGCCATGTTGCAGGGCGCCCCCCTTATAAATAAATCTACTATTTTAATCCATCTTGATAATACTTGACATTCTCGAGCTTCACTTTCTCAGGAATTCGAACTAACAAAAACTAGAGCAGGTGTGACTCACCATCTTGCATATCAGACAGACTAACTTTAATATATAGCATTACGTTTTTCAGTATGGTAAATAATTGTTAAGAAAATGGACCACCAATGCGGAGAAAATGCCATCATGAACACAAAAACTATCCTGATGAGACCTGCCATTGCTGCTTGATGTGCAGTTCTTCGTGTGAGGGACAAGTGCAGTTCCAAGGTTTGATTTTACCCTTCATTCTGAGAGCCTGGCTTCATAAACTGAGGAATTACCTAAATTCACTCTCACCTCAACAGTCTTAGTCAGTGAGGCATAATCAAAATGCAAATGTTAATATGCTTGGCAAAAATCAAGAGCCTGCTTTTCACCACGGCTAAGTGATAGCCATTCATCTGCCATCAACGTACAGAATCTAGATAGTTGGTAGAACTGTATGGCTTTGATATGATTGATGTAAACCCTACACTTGCATACTTCTGTAAAGCAGAGGTAGCTCATGTTGACTATTGAGCAAGAATTTCTTGCATCTGGGTGCTGTTGACTCACTTCTCCACAGTCTCCCAAACTCCATGTTGTCCCCTCCCCTCCAAAGGCATCGTGCATGTTGCAACACATCTCATCCAGTGCCTAAAGAAATGACCACATCACCCCCACCCTGATGGTACTCCACTTAATCCCGTTTCTAGGCTGCACTATCTTCAAAACAATCCTCCACAAAGCCATTTTAACCACCATCCCTGCCTGTTTGGCTGACAGGTGCATCATCTCTGGTGGCTGCCAGCACACCTGCAGGACACCATCAGACTGGAAATGAAGAAGTGCAAAAGAGAAACAAGGGAACAGGCCTTCGCCATCTATGTTTTCCAGGAACATACGATATCCCAGTATCCTTCAGGAATGCCTCACCCCTTTTTCAATTCAGGAAAAGACTGAAGACACACCTCTTGAAAAAATACTACATCAGAATGAAGTAATAGTCCACTGTAGCTCTTGGAACCAGCTTCCCCTCCAGTGAAACGTTAACAATATCATTGCCTTTGACGCTGCACAGCGCTCTGCTGCCTTTCCTCATGCATTTATGCCTAAATACACCTAGTTGTTGGTGAAACAGCGAATCTGCTCTTGTCATACTTTACCACACATGCAGAATTGACATCTTTGTAAATGTAAACACGTTTCTTGTTCCTCACTGAGGAGACTGAGAGTTTATATTTCTGGGACCTTCCCTGCTTTTTAATAGAATGAAGATATACCAACCTTTGAAAAAAAATACCAACAATCAGTGCTGTAAAAGCAATCGGGGTAATCCTTTGTTTGTTTGCACTTATGGATAATTCACAGAAGAGTTTAAAACATCCTAACTTCACATGCCCTTCACCTTACAGTGAAGATTAATAGTATCCAGGCTAAGACCTCTACTTCATTAGACCTCCGTCACAGACACTGCAAACCCAATAATGTACGCTTTTGTGCGGTACTCTGTCAGCGTCCTCTGTGGGTGTTCTTAGGTTACCTTGCTAATATTCAGCTCTGCTATGACTTGCACGAAAAATACAGCATGGTTTTCATGACACGTACTGTCATCATCTAGCAAGGCAAAGACCTTCTGCAAGTCTATAGATTCATTCATGGCCATTTAAAAAAAAAAAAAGTTCAATTAATTTCAAGCCTGGGATTGTTACCTAAATGGATTTGGTGAACTGTAGCGGGCAGTTATGCAGCAATGTGTTAGTTTGTGGTTATACTTTTTTTGGGTTCAGCGAGCTGTTTCTGACTGCAAAAATTGGGGGTCCTAGCATGGTGTCTCGTTCAGTGTGATCTTCTATTTGTGGCAGTTAGCTCGATCAGAAAAATATAGTTGTGTAAATTAAATGTAGGTGATGTTTTGGATGAGTCCTTGGTCAGAGGGACTGCTGTTATTCGTTGAGGCCTACAAGCTAGTCAACTCTTTAGTCAGGTAACGTGCTCACGCACAAGGGCAGGTGTATGCACACAAAATGCCAGAAGTTCTGTTGCCATAATAGTGAAGCACAGTCAGTTATGTAACAGGGATGCAGTCTGCAAGCACAAGAGCGGTAATCATGTAGAAAGCCTTGGCACTCCCAGGTGCGGTGGTGGACGGGGTGCCATGTGAGGATGAGCCAGAACACAAGAGGAAGAATCCATACATTCGCATTCACAGCTATCTATCAGTTTTAGTCAAAATAATGTGGGTGTTGCATGGGTAGTTGGTTTTTTGGGGAAATGAAAAATATCTGCAAACAGGGCATTTCTAGGCACATTAGGCCTATAACAATTGTCCAAATTAAGTAGAATTCAAGAACTGTTTTTTGCGGCGAATACAAATTTAATCATTGCCCTCAGTCTGCTCAGCAGCAAGAAATACACACGTTAAATTCATTATATTCTGCTTTGTGCTTGAATAGTGCGAAGTTTGTACTGAAACTTCACCTGTTTGTAGGTGGGAGATAGGCTTCATGGTAATCTCGTTAAATATTCAGTCATCAAAGAAACGTTTCTCAACCTTATTGCGTGCTTGGAGGACCCGTTCGTATATCTTCAGCATGTCGTGGCTTGCTTGCTAACAATTTGGTGCAATCTCTTGCACTAGGCAGAAGAGAGGTAGACAACAGTTTTGCCTGTTCTCCATTTATAGGTTAAGAATTGCTAATGCAGGTGAATTTAGGCTTGCATGCTTGAGTTTACTTTAGACCCTGTTACTTGCTCAAGAAGAGATATTCTTCAGTCTGCGTGTTTGCTGCTCATGATCTTTATCTTAAGTACTTTGTGTCCAAAACGTTTGAAAAGGGTGTCAAATTCACTCTTTAAGGTGTATGCCTGTGTTTGCGGTAACATTTTTAAATATTTTTATTTTCGAAGAAATCTAGGAGTACTCTTGGGAAACTGTACAACTCCAGTGTCCCTGAAGTTATGAAATTCTTTAGTGAGTTTCAAGTTCTGCAAGTGCAATACCTTTTCACATTGGTAAATGTACTTTAAAGCAGCCTTTTCTTCTCGGTGATAATATTCCCTCGTCGGCTCCTCTATTATGGCAGAAGAGCATCGCCCCCCTGCTGTGAGCCAGCAGAGGGAAAACTGAAAAATAAAATGATAATAAAACAATTTTATTATCATTTTATTTTTCGTAGGGCGCTAGAGCCCACTGACACTAGGGCAGGGTGGGGCCTTAATGGCAGCAGAGTTGTGCGTACAGTAATTGACAGCACTTACAGACATTATTAGTTTGCATATTTGTCCAAATCCTTAAACGGTGGTAAAGACAAACAGATTTGGGCAAAAATGGTGCACTTTTGCAGAGGTTTCAATGAAGTTCCAAGTGCCTCTGTATTAGTGAAGCAAGATCATGATCTGGCCATTAAGGTACCAGTCTCTACTTTCAGCTCCACTCTGCGGGCCAATTTGTGTACCTGATGTGCGCCCCACACAACAAACCCACTGTAAGTAACTCTTTTACAGTACTAGTAGCCCTAAAATCTCATGATTGATTCCTGAACATGGACTATCCTGAGGATGGTGATGGTGAAATGGAATCAGGCAGATGCACCCTCTCAGTTCTCCTGGCTGTCAGACAGATCCTATACGGGAAAAGGTTAATCATGGCCTTCGAAGCCCTAAAATCTTAATCTCTAGAATCCACACCTTTCCTTCTATTTATAAAAAAAAAAAAAAACTAACCAGTATTTTGTATCATGAATCAAATGAAGGATGGGGAGGCTGGAAGCAGACCACTGCTCGAAATACAATTCCTTTTCCTACTTTTTAAAATGATGCATGGAAATGTTTTTACATGCACTTTCCAACTATGTTTTCAATTGTAATTTAAACCTGCTTTACCTACAACAGCTTGTTTTACATTTGGACACATTGCAAGAACTGCAAAGTGTCTGATTCTTCCAAAGGCGTTTTAGAAGGGCAGATACTTTGTTAACTTTTTGTTTTGTTTTTCCAAGTATCTGGAAGTCATTTCCTAAATGAGCAGGTGTCTTTAACAATTCACTTGTGCTTACAATAATAGTTTTTTAAAAACTAAAACTCATGATTCTGCAGCTTTGAAAATACGTATTAGCTTCAATGGATGGGTTCCATGTTTACTAATATGTTTAAGTAGCTTTTTTTCCAAGTGTTTCCAGGTTGGTTGTTTGGGAGTAAAGTGGGAAATGGCGAGCAATGTTTTGTCATTTATTAACAGAGAGTCCACGAACCGCTACTTTTGCTAAATGAGCAGTTCTGAAAGGACATCAATAAAAACTGTCCAAATTCAGAGTTGATGTGTTTTTTGGTAGCCTTGGTGACAAGCCATTTGATGCTCATCCCTCCTTTGATGCTTCTTATGACACAGTCACTTGACAGGCTGGTTCCACCCAAGGCAGTTGCCCTCTATTGATTTAAGGTAGCAACCCCACTACTCATTGAATTGCTGTTTACTCCTTGCCCTTTCATGACCGGTTTGCATTGTGTAGTTTAACAGACTTCAAGAGGTAAGCGTTCTGACCTTACTCTCTAGGACCCAGCAGCCATCTCTTCTCTGATTAGCAAACACTGACATCCCCAATCAGCAAGCGCCATATCTCTCTGAAACTTCCCGTGGTTCAAAGGCTTTCGAAGTGAAGGTTTGAAGTAGTACCCTTCCAGTGGAGCAGAAATCCCTGTAGAGTGCGAGATTCTGCTGCGTAAGCAACGTATTTCAAAGCAGTTCTCGGCGTGGCATTTTAATTAATGATTCAAGGCAGGAACGACATGGCACTTACACTCAAAATGTAAATTGTTGCTGATATAATGTAGATGTTCCAATGTTTTTTTCTTTTCAAGTTTACAAATAACTGATGATGAGTGAAATCCATGCGGATGCATTTTATTCACATTACATTCTTGCAGAGCATTTTTCTTATTCAGTAATAAATGCAGAAAAAATCTGCTGAATGGAAGAAGTACCCATGATTGAGACACATTGTAAAAATATATGTATAAAAGCTTCAAATTTGGAGCATAACAAAAACTGAATTGTTGGCAAATTACATCTTGGTTCCAGGCAGAATTTAGTAACATCATTACCACTGTTCAGTAATCAGAAGGCAGCCCACTGCAGCCTCTCCAGCTATGTGCCCAGATGCAGCCAATAGCATGCGCCCAGCTCTTCTGGGACAACCAGTTGTTTGACCGTACGTCTTTTGACACAAGGGTACACTGAATCCATACATGCCAACAGACCGGATTCAGGCCGGAGACTCCAGATTATTTTTTTAAGCCAAAAACAGTTTTATTTTAGCTGTCATCCCCCCAAAAATTAGCTTTGCCTCAATGTACTCAATGGGGAAATTTAAGTTCCATGAGTTTTTTTCAGAATCTACCTCTTTCTAGTTTCAAAATGCTGTCATGTATGCGAACCCATACCATCTCTCATCCATACCACTGAGAACAAATTAGCCTTTCACTGAGACATTTAAATCAATAATGGGTAAAGTTACTCAACACAAATCATCATGAGAGCATTTCTTGTTGGCGTAGAACACCATCAGCCTCATTTCTATGTTATTCCGGGTCTTTAGAAAAGTTCCTTTCTTTGTGTAATGTCTTCTGTCCAGATTTCTCATTATATCAGGCAGTATTTTTATAGTAGAGCAAGAAATTATGTGAAACCAATTTACTTGTTAGTTCTGGCTTGACCGAGGGGTTGCATGCACAACCTACTGGTTTCAATGCTTTAAAATATAGATAGAGAGTGATGCGGTGCAGCCTAGAAGAATATTTTTCTTTCACTACATGCTTTTGCTTATTTCGTTTTATCCTTCCACCTCCCATGGAGTGCTTGCTTTGCAGTGTATTAGAGACTGTTGTAAATATCAAATTTACACTGAAACATCACACATTAAGTTCTCATAGATACATTGTATACAGAAAACAACCAATGTTGTTATTACTGCAGCAGGCTTTACCTTAATTGTTTAAGTAGACCTAAAAATGCAAAGTATGCCTTCTGGTTTTGCCAGTGCTTGTATTGTATACATTTGATTTTTTAATATATAGAGCACTCAGACATTCACCCTACTTGTCAGAAACTTTTGTGCCTTAAATATTTACATTATATTTGTAATTACTTTCAGCAGTTTTAAGCAGTTCTCCTAAATACAGGAGTTCATAACAAAATAGTAAATTAAAACTTCTTCAGAAATTAAAACTGACTCATGGCGTTCTCCAGTCAGATAGCCAACACAACATATATTTTGACATTATTTTCAAACTACTCTCCCCATCTCCTTTAATGATGCTGCTGTACATCAAACGCAAGTAAATACCCATGTGTCGTTTTTAATTCAACTTCCTCTCTTATCTTGTTATGGCTTGTATCTTGTCACATGTTTGAAATAATTGTTTCACTTGGACCCAGGCAAGGAGCGATTGCCCCAATTTTGGATATCCAACTTATTTCCACCCATGACATACATGTCCGATAGCGGTCCTTAACGTTTTACTTCTGTGGACCGCCCCGCTTTTTCATTACTGGAACCCAAGTACCCCCACTGAATCATTATTGGTATTGGGACCGCCCCCCAGCTGAGACCCCCCCCCCCCCACTGAATCATTACTGGATGGTGGGACCACAGCCTAAACATTGTCAATGATTTGAACTGCAAAATAATTGCAAAAAAATACGGAAACAAGCATTCCATCAAAGACATACACAAACAATAACACATTTTATTTAATTTGCAAGCAAACATAAATAAAAAAAAATAATAGGAAGTTTGGAGCTTTTTCAAATTCAATTGAACTACACATCTTCCGTACTACATTCTGTTTGATGCACATGCACTGCTCCCACAAATCAATCTGAGGATACTAATTTAATTTTTAGCCTCTAATTTAAATTTCCTTGACATTTACAGTACATTTTAAAATGTTCAGCTGTATACTTAGCCATTTTATTTATACACACTTTATTTTTCTGTTCACATTATTTAATTTTTTAAGCAGTCATGGACTCCTGAGGAAGCTTTGCGGAGCCCCGGGAGTCCCTGGACCACAGGTTGGGAACTATGCTATTAAACAAAAACAATAGCACAGGCTCTATTTTCCTGAGTGAAACCTGTCTGGGCCAGTGTTGCTCGTGCTCCTGCTTGCATTGTCATCACTGCTGACGTTACCTGTTTGACTGCTCTTTTGGCAGTAAACACACACTGGTACCATTGCCGTAGGGACTCCTTGAATGCTGTCTTACTCAGCAAGGGGAGACCTAGTCTTTTTAAATTACATTTCTTTTCGTTGCTAATTTCAGGGAGCAGTATGCATGCTGAGAAAAGAAAACCTGTTTTCCACATGGAGTGCAGCAGCCCCTCACATTAAACTTCCTTCTCATGATCACTCCAGACATCTTCTTCATCCAATAACGAGATAACTGTCCATTTTACTTCTATTTTATAGTTCATCATATCCCTCATCAGTCTTTGGTGTTTGTTTGGGGCTTCAAAAGACCCACTGGAAATCACTAAATGGTGTCCGATTTCACAAGGGGTGTTAACATTAACTACCCAGATCCCGTAGTAGAGCATTGGTTTCCTGCCTTGGTTATAGCACTGTCTTCAGCTAGTGTCTCTCTTTCCAGTTACTCACTTTAGAATTCTCTTCCATATCCCTGGACTGTGGACGACCTCTCTTCCTGTTTCCACTGCATTGCTATATGTTTTGCTGTAGTTAAGTGGTATTTCCATAGCACGAACCAAGGCAAAAGCCAGCAGAGAGCTGTACTGGGTCGAAGACAAGCATAAAGTAAACAAGTGACAGGAGAGATAGCTAGTTTGTGGACAATTAATGATGTAGTGATGTAGTGCTTATCAGTGATGTGCAATTTCAACTCTTTCATAAATTGGAGTGATTTTGGCCAGTCCTGATGGATATGAGGGTAGTTTTGGTGCTGTGGCTTGGTCTGACAAAAGAGTGAGTGGTGGTGAGGTGGTGATTGTTGAGGTATTTGGTGAGGTGTCTGGTAATGATTTCCTTTAAGACCTAGGCCGGGAATGGTATCAAGGAGATAGATCTGTAGGTGGTGAGCATTGAAGGGTCTCCAGATGGTTTCTTTAACAATGGAAGGACAGCTGAATGTTTACAAGCATCTGGGAAGGTTGCACAAGGGGGGGAGGCATTCAGAATTGGTGTGGGTTGCAGTCCTCAGGAGTAGGCATAGTGGGGCCAGTGGTCTGTAGAGGCCCCTGAGTATATGAACTTCATGGTGGAGGCAGTTTATTTTGGGGTGATGACGGCCATGTGGTTAGCATAGTTTCTTTGGATAAGATCAAGAGGTGTTTGGCGAAGTCTGCCGGGTCCAATTGCAGGCTGAAATTGCTGTAAATGGTGGTGATTTTGTTGCTCAAGAATTGAGAGAGATTGTTGCAGAGGTCCTGCAAGGGGGGTGATCAAGTTGGAGGTGACCGATAGTAAGGTGAAATCCTTCACACTTCTGAAGATTTCTTTGCTTCTGGTGGTGCTGGCATTGATGCACTACTATGATCCCGGAGTGTAATATAGACTGCTTCTTGCAGAAGAATGGTAGGTGGATGACAGGCAGGTAGTTTGCAAGGTTATCAGGGTCTAGTGTAGGCTTCCTGGGGAGTAGGAGGATCTGGCTTGTCTTGAATTCTTCTGGGAATATGCCTTGAGTGATAGAGGTATTGCCAGTGGTGACTATGGTTGACAGAATGTCCACAGGGAGAGCTATGATGTACAAATGTACCACATCCTCATAAGACATGGCTTTGCGAGGTATTTTAGTGAGATTTCCAAGAGGCATAGCCTTTAAGCTGACCACTGCAGGATTCTACAAGAAGGGGCAAGTGTGAGGGATGAATCAGGCTGTTGGATCTTTATGCTTTTTCACTGAAGAAGAGGTTGACTGCATTGCTCTTTTTGGTGGAATGAGTAGTAGGTGGATCCTGCAGGGGCTTGAAGTAGTGCGTTCTGAAAACCCTTTTTGAGCGCACATTGTAATCAACTCATCTCACATATGTATCTCATTATCGAACCCATTAGGCAGCGCCTTCCAGTACACTGCCAAAGCCCACTGATCCTCATTTCCTCAATTTCTACATCTGGGACAGTCCCTAGGTTGGTTGTTTTCATCCTTCGTAGCCTCTCAGGGATGGCACACACACACTGCATGCACTTCAGTTTTATGAGTTTACAAAACGCATGTCTTGGAACCTCATGGGTAACCTTGCAACCCTTTCCATCAATCTCGCCCCCTTGCCCTTCTCTCATGTTTTTTCAATTGCATGATATTTTCCATCATTGCCCCCCTAGTTTGTAAACATCAGAGATAGGTTTACCCCCATACCTTACACTATGTAGAGTTGTCATGATTGTATTTTTTGTCTGTTGTCAAAAGTTGCATCTTCTCTTCTGCTGTATTTAAGGTGCAACTAGTCAGTATGACAAAAAGCTGTTTCTGCCATAACCAGGTAATGACTGACATCTGCAGATTGAAGATTCCTGTCACTTGGATAAGGATTCCTCTTTTCTTCTCATCAGTAATAATAGGGTTGCTGTTTCTAACTTATATTTTTGGAAAAACAAACCTGACAAAACATTGCACTTGCTTTCTTTACCTCTTCTCTTCCTTTATCCACCAGTATTGTTGGTAATTGATGTTCCCTCTGTGGTTGCCAACGGTGACCCCTGCATCAGCGATATGATGTAACAGTTTGCCTTGACTGCATACATTTTTTAGGAACCTGTCTTTCTGAGGCATATAGTCCAGTTTGTAAAGCTGGCGGAAGTGTAATTTTAGCTGTTAGAGCTTATGTCATAAGTAGAAATATCATGATAGTGGCTTTGGGTTAACCTCTGTGAGGTAGTCTTTGTGTGGGGATTGTGAAGTCTGCGACAGATGTGGCCCCCGCACATAAACATACAGTGAGGAGTACACAAGAAGCAGTGTCTATGGCCTTTTCCGCTCCCTTGTGCCTCCCAGTCAGTATGTGCAGCATCATCCTCCATTCCTGAACCTAGGTCCGCTGATCGCCACTGACTTCTTTGTTTGTTGTTTAAGGCCTTCACATCGATGTCTGACTTTCTGTCACTTTGCAAGAACATCCAGACTATTTCGGGCTGGCCATTTTCTTTAACCCCCCCACCCCCCAACCAAAAAAAAACCCAGATCATATTATTTTAGTAACAAAGCATAGTAGAATTGTATGGTAACAAAACTACACAGAACCTGTTCAGACTGTATTCCCGCCCCCCCCCCCCCCAGCGAATATTACACAGCTGAGACAACCCCATTAGATCGCACTGTTCCCATCACTGGGTGTGCCATTTATGACTATCTCCAGATGTGCCTCCGTCTGACCCCCTGATTGCCTGGGTTGTGCAGGTGTTCCACCCCTGTCCAGACAGGCGTACCCCCTCACCCTCCACCGCAGCCAGCCCTAGTGCATACTTTCTGAACCCCAGCTTCCCCAGATTTTTTTTTTCGAACTTCTGCTGATAACCTCTCCCTTTATATATCTCTCTCACAGGCCAGTCTCCCAGTCCCGAAACTGAGGGGAAATCATGCTGTCCCATTTCTGGGCTACATCCCGCTTAGCCACAATGCCTCCCCATATTTACCAGGATTTTTTGATATTGCGACAGGCTTGAAGGGCCCAATATTCTGAGTACTGCGAGCTTGGGTTGCATTTCTATTCGTACCCCAATAACCTCCTCCAGTGATTTGGTGACCGCCTCCCAAAAGAGGCGCAGCTTTGGGTAAAGGCGCATCATGTGCATAAACGTGCCTTCCGGCCCAAATCTCCATGTGCGCAGCACATTTCCTGCCTTCCCAATTTTATGTATCAGCATTCTTGTGCAGTACGTTCTATGGAGGATTTTTAATTAGACTAGGCAATAGCTTGCCTTCATCGCCACTTACGGAGGGTAGTCGAGCTTTGTTTTCAAGTCCTCCTCACCCGGTTCTCCCAGATCCTGTTCCCATGTACCTTGCAATCTCGTCAGTGGTCCCTGTGTGTTCTTCATTAGTGTCCCTTAGGTCAACAGGATGAGCTGTCTGCGAACATGGCCATCTAACAGTCTCCCCTCCAGGTGGGAGTTTTCTTGGGTTTCCTCATCCATTGATATGCACCCTTGAAGTGCATGGCTCAGCTGACCATATTGCAACCACTGCATTGCAGGCATCTGATATTCCTTCCTCAGATGTTCAAATGTGACAGTGTCATTTGCATCCCAGACATCTGCCACATGGAAAGGCCAATGTCGTCCCATCCGCCAAAGTCTCTCAGTGCCACCACTGGCCCCAACCTAGTCCCTTCTCATATTAGTGTTGTAGGGATTAGCCTCTTGTCCCACTGCATCGTTTTATACAATCTATGCCACGCTGCTGTTATATTCAATGTAGCCAGCCTTCCCACAAGACTCAGTCTCCCCTCATATGGTGCATGAATGTAGCCACCGTTGCCCATTCCCAGTCTGTCCATCTGAAATGCCAGATCGTCCCAGGCTGTGTAGGCCCAGTCATTGACAATGCTAATATGGGATGTCTCTTAGTACTTCCTGATATTTGGAAGTGCTATACCACCATCGTATTTGGAGCGTTGCAGGGCTGCCATTGGGCTTTGCAGTAGAATATAGAGTAACTTAGGCAGTGCAATCATTTTAAACATTGCACTTATCCCCAGGATAGTTATCAGCAGTGTTTATCAATGCTTACCATCTCTCTCCAGGCACCTATCCATTAACAACAAATTTGCCTCTTAGTGGCCTCCCTGGAGACCCATAAGTTTTCGAAGTTGTAGGATTCTATCCTAAGTGGCGGGGTCAAGTCCCCCTCTTGCACACACCGCTCGATAGGAAACAGCAGGGACTTTTCCCAATTTCATTGCAGGGCCAGAGTATCTGCCATATATCAGCAGTTGGACAAACAATTGGTCCATTTTGATCAGATGCAGCAGGATCTCATCCGCATAGAGCCATAGTCGCTCCTCCCAGCCCATACCCCCTGATCATCCCCATATCTGGGAGTCTATTAGCACCCACTCCGCCAATGCCTGCACCGCCGGTGCAAATAACATCGGTGATAGGGGGCACCCCTGTCTGGTGCCCCTCTCAGTACTGAACTCCAGGGAGATACTGCCATTGAGCTTCACTCTAGCTTGTGACCCGCTATACACCAGTTTTATCCACCTGAAGTACCAAGACCCAAAATCTCAAACAAAAAGGGCCACTCCACTGAATCAAAAACCTTGTTGGCATCTAAGGTTACAACGGTCCCCGGTTCCTTCTCTCCCTCCTCTTTAGCTATATTATTGTGGAGCTGTTGCAGATTCAACCTAGTCAAATGAAATGGCAGAAACCCATTTTGGTCTGGGTGCACCAAATTAGTCACTACCCTGGGCAGCCTATTTGTCTGTACTTTTGCCAGATCTTTGGTATCAGCATTAAGCAAGGTTATTGGTCTGTACAAGTCTGTTATCTCGGAACTTCTCAGTCTTGAGAATAAGAACAATAGTCGCAGTGCACATATTCGCGGACAGCTTCCTGGCTCTGAAAGCCTCTACATACAGTGCTTGCAGTGGGCCCACCACCCTTATTGACATTTTGCAACAGAGGTCTGCATATACGCAAGGTTCAATGCCACCCTCTGCCACTGAAATATCAGCTTCCAGTTCAAGTCTGGGCTCAGGTGTCTCACTGGGCAATCCCTTACACAGTCCCTTACTGCCTCATCAGAGGCCATCGATCTTGCTTTATAAAAATCTGTCATGTAGTCTACGAATGCAGCCACTGTCTGCTTGCTCCCTCTCACCATCTCCCCTGTCTCTAATGTGAGCTCTCTGATGTACATCCCTTCCCTCACTTTGTTGCCAAGCCACCTGCAGCTTACTTGCTTTTTCCCTGGCTTCATAGATTCGTTTCTGTTTGGCAACATACTTGGTTTTAACCTCGTGTCATGCTACCATGCATTATTCCTCCTGGTCCAAACAGCACAGCGTTTAAACTAGGGTGTAGGAGAGGCACTATATTCGCTCTCTAACTGTGCTAGGTCTTGTTCTAGGATGGTTAGCAATCTAAGCCTCTCTCTCTTCTCTCCTACCATTTTTTGAATGATTACACCCCTAATCGTGGCTTTGTCAGCTTCCCACAGCGTGATCACGCTCTTCACTGTCCCCCTATTTACTGAAAATAGTGTTTTGTTGCTTTATCTAGTCTCTGTACCTCTGTTCTGTTTGTGAGGCACCAAGTCTCCATTCTATATTCATGGACTTCCCCTGGCATACAGGTCGTCAGTGTAGTGTGCAGGGGAGGAATATTCGGTGATACCTTGTTCCAGAAATCTGGCCTCAGAGAATCTAGGTATCATTTCCCATGGAGTGAGGAAGTAGTCCAGTCTAGACAGCATGTTGTGTGCGTTGGAATAGAATGAGTATTCCCTCTTTTGTCCATGGAGAGCCCTCCAGATATCCCCAAGCCCCAGTGCCTGTACAAATCTTTCCAGTTTTTCTGCTATCACCTCACCTTCCTGCTTAGCGCTCATCCTGTCTGTGTGTGTTTAGCGTTAGATTAAAGTTTCCGCCAAGTATTGTTAGTGCCTGAGGTGCTTCTGTCAATATACATCCCAATTTCTGGAGCGTTATGGTCTGGAGCCCTGGTGGAGCATATACATCAGTCAACATTATTGTCTCACCCTCCCATTCACCCAGTAACCTCAGTATAGCAGCCAATTCTATCTGTCCATGTGCGGGACACATGGAGTGCTAGAAATTTCTTGAATAGGATTACCATGCCTCTAGAGCCCGAAGTGTACTGCACATGGCATGCGACTTTATAACCTGCCTCTCCCCAGGCAGTTATGTTGACTATCAATCAGGTGGATTTCTTGGAGAAGTACTATGCTGTTCTGTTGCTCTCCCTTCCTCTGCTCCCATCCTGTGCCAGTGCATGTGTATCTAGTCACTGCTCCCCTGTCTTGGTGTCCATGTATGCTGTAAACTTTCCTATAGGCTACCCCCCCCACCCTACCCTACCTTACCATGCTATGATCCTAAAACTGACCACCCCACAATTCACAGTACGTGTATCCCTCAAACTAATACAACATTACAACTTTATGCGCTTTTTGTGCAGTGATGTGGCCTCGAAAGGAAGTACAGTTTACGTCTCTGAGTTCCTCTTGTCTCCGTCTCAAAGTACTGTGCCTACTTCACCTCCCTCACTGCCATCCGGAGCCCCAGAGTATGTTACCAGTTCTTTCCAATCTGGACGGCCTCCTGGGAGGAGGCCCGAGAAGTCTCCCTGCGCATGCACACAAGAAAGACAGTACATTACCGTTGTGGATAGATTCCTATATAATGTCCTCTACGCTCATCGGGGTCACTGTCGGCAGCCGGTCCTCCTCGGTGTTTTGCTCCATCCCGGTACATTCAAATCCACTGCCCTCCTCCTCAGAGGCCAGTGCTTACCATTTGTTGTTGTCAAGGACATCACTGTGGTGTTCGACCTCCAGTACTGTTTTTACTTGCTCCGTTCTCATTAGCACTTTTGTTGGTGAGGTTTTGTATCTCTTTCTTTTGCTACTTCTGGGTGACTTCGTCTGCCATTCGAAGTCCCTCGGCAAGGGGGCTGGCTGGCCTAACCACAGTCCTGGTGTTCACGCCAGTTCCATGCCTCATGTGCAGATAGAAGAAAGTGGACTTTTTCAGTAGACGACAAACCGTTTCCCTGGAAAGACAAGCACGTACTTCAAAGCCAGCTGACTCAGCATCCTTTTTATTGGCACAAACGTCCCACTCTGTCTTTGGACCAGATTGGTGTAGTATGGTTATATGTTGACCCATGTGGCCTTCCATGGGCTATGTTTACTTGATGCTTGCAATATGTTACTGCAGTAATTAAAGTTGATCAGTTGAACTATGATGGGCCGAATACTACTCCCTGTTGCCAGAGGCAGTGCTGGAATTCTGTGGGCCCTCTCCACAGTGTAAAGTCGCGATGGGTGACCCTGCAGTACAGTCTCCACCAACTACTCCTCCAAAACCAGTTCCACATTAGGGCCCTTGGCCCTTTCCCGAATCCCCACCAGTTGCACATTGTGCCACTAGGGCCTACCCTCTGCAATCTCCAGACTGCCAGACAGAACATTCTGCACCGCCTCCATGTTGGAGCATTTTTGCATGAGGTCCTTAACAGTGGGCTGCGTTTCTGTCTCCTTCACTTGTGTCACCAGTTTTTTGGTAATCGTCTCGCTGCAGCCCCACCTCGTTCACCCCTGAAGCAATCTGTGCCTCCATGGTGAATTTGGTATCCCTGCTGGCTGGCAGGATTGCCACAGCATGGGTAGCCAGGGAGACCCCCACCACTTCCGTTACCAGTGCCTCATCTGTGCCTTCATCTGCCGTTGCGCCCTGTGGCTTGCTCTTTGTCACCGGATTTTCCCGATCACACCCTGGTCTCACACCTCATTGCAGCTGTCTGCGGGAAGCCGTTCTCACCTGTGGCCTCTCTAGCCCAGTTTGTTTCCTCCATCTGTGTTTGACAATCCAGGGCCACCGATGGGCTCCCTATGTTAATATAACACCCTCTGGGCAGGGCTGTGGCCATGTGACCAGCTAGCTGCTCAGTCTGCACCTCCCGAGGTGCATATGATGTCTACAGTCTACAGACATCTCCTCCCACCGTTAGTTATTTGTGCCCCCCACCGGGGCCTTCTGTCTTGTCTCTGTGGCCCGTCCACTCCAAAGTTGGATTGGGGGGGAGAGTGGGGGGGGGGGGTGAATCTACCCTGCAGACGACTCTTATCTCGACGACACACTTGGAAGCCCGGGTCGGGCACAGCAGTCTCAGCAAACACATTTTGGAATGGAGGGCGCTTCCTCCTCCTCTCAGATTGACTCCAGTTTCCTGCACCCAGTGACATCATTCTTCTGCGACCCCTCAGTTATCAGGCCTGAGAGCCGCCTTTAGTTTCCCTCTGGCCACGTCATCTCTTCTTTTCACTGTGAGTTACCTTTGTGGATTCTGGTGTGGGTCCGACAGTTGGCAGAAAATATGTCCTTCAAGGCGTGGAGGAATGGGGGCTGTGAATTGCTGGGGTATTTGTACCCCAGTGAGCACTTTATCTCATTTGAGGATGCGCAGGTGGATTTTGCACTGGGGCGGGGCCACTTTCTGTACAATGTCAGCTTTGAAGAGTTAACCAGACAGACCTGGAACACCACCTCAGTGGCTCCGGTGGCGTTGGACACTCTGGGGGCCCTACTGTCCTGTGGGTCTGGAAGGCATCTGATATGCCACCTATTTGTGACTCCAGGTTTCAAGGACACACTACAAAACTGTTTTATTATGTTAAACAGAACTGCTCAAAATGCTTTTTTGACTGGAACCCTGAAAATTATTGGATCGCTCCTGTGAGTTGATTTGCTGAGCAACTTTCTCCTGTGGCATGGTGTGGTATGGGATGGGGCTCAAGCCCTGCTGATTCCCCGATCTCCGACCCCAGTGGCATGCTTTAGATACATTTCTTGCAGGAGCATGAACTGGTAGTAGACATATCCAAGAGTGAGGGATCTTTGCCTTCAGGGAAGCTAGGACTGGAGTGACACCACCAAGCTGACTCGAACCATTTGTGGACTGCTTCCCAAGAGACCCCATGATCCTGAACCGTCAAGCTTGTGGCTGGAAATGGAGAGGGGCCATTTGAATCTGGACTACTAGATTGCTCCGAACACGAAGTGGGTGACCCAGGAATGGCTCACTTCGGCCTTTGCTGTGAAGTCAAAACCTTCCCAGCAGCAAAAGCCAAGGACACCAGAAGCTTGTTGATTGCCACCCAAGTTAAGTGACCATTCCACCCACCATATTATGGAACCTTCCCTTCCTCCTAAGCTAATCCATGGAGCAGTGGTAAGGTGAATTGGTTGACCAGTAATACAAAGATGGTCTCTATAACTGGTGGGGTCTATTGGAGAGGCCAAGACAAAGTGCAGCAAAGATGGATGAGAGAGATTTTCAAAGGGTGTAAAGAGGGTACAGAGAGAGAACTGACAAAGTGACCAAAAGGGAATAAAGGGCACAATAGGGTAGTGGAGGGCAATTTTCGAGTTGCAGATCACCAGGTCACTGAGATAAGCGAACTTGAGATGATGGTGCAGAGGTGACTGTGGTTAGGCCAAGGCAGCAGGAAAATGAACTGTCAGTGATATTTGGAGGTAGAGTGGGGTGAAGATCAAAAGGGCATAAACCAGCAGCATTTCCCCAACAGCCCACCAGCCAATAGATAAACAGCAGCCTCCACTTTCTCAGTGTCTGGAAGACCCTCCACTTTTAGTAACAGAACATAAAGGAAGCATGGTGAGAAGGGATGGAAAGGGAATGGTTTATAAAGGAAAGACCCACCTAGTCCCCTGCACGACCAGAGGCTCAGTGCCCTAGGGGTCAGCTAACTCTTGACTTACTAGGAGGCTCACAGAAGTATAAAGGGGGTGACCACCTCCAACTCATTACTAGCCATCATTCCTCTGTAATCACATGAGACATGCTCCCTCAGAGGGAATCGCGCACTGTGTAAGACGCCAGAGAGGCTGAAAAGTTTAGGCTTGGACCCAGCCTACTCAGCCCCTAGAGGCCACCACCTCACTCAACAACCCAGCTAGATCTGTGTGGTCAGCAAAAGTTCACAGCCTACCTGCAAAGCCACGCCTGAACTGCCGGGCCCCAGAAACACACTATCACGTGAGTTGTATCCATTTGTGGCTCCCTTCATCCAGCCCATCGGGTCAAGCATAAAGGGTTCACTACCTGAGAAATAAGACACCCTCGTTCTGGTGTCCAGATGCCTCATCAGGCATCCCCAAAATGGTATCCAGTAAACTGTTTTAGGATTATTTGAGCAGTCCAATATCGGGTTGCTGTGGAGACACCTGAAGAGTTCCCTCTCATTCTTTTGATTCAATTGTGTGATTTAATTGTTCCAATGAAGCTTAAAGTTCACTGTTCTGTCCGTAAGGCCCGTCCGTCTGTGGCGTCTCTACTCACCCTTTTACTGTTTGGGTTGTTAAATTACTTCCTCTGACCATTGTCCAGATAATCTGAGTTTGGTGACGGCTTTTCTGGTCCGGCACTACTGGAGGGTAATTGTGCTTTTCAATGTTTTTTGACGCACTTTTGGGGCACCCGCCCTTCACTTTTGGTGCCTATTTGTATATCTTTCACATAATGTGTGTAATAGACATTTGCTCTATCTACCCAGATGAAAGTGCATGGAAACGTTACCTGAAAAACCTTTATCAAGAAGATAATGTAACAACATCGTGCAATGCAAGGCGCCTTTTCCGATATTTGGGCACAGTACACTGATATAATTGCCATGCAATTTACTGCCTTAGCTCTGCAATTTTCTACAAGTCCTAATTCTTGTTGTTGAGTGCTTTTCTCTCAAAGGAGTATATTTCTGTACACCAGGTATAATTTCTATCAGCAGCCTATTGTTTGTGTGGCAGGAGATGCCTAAAAAAAGAGAAAAAATGAGTGTTTTCAGGCAGGCTGGCTTGGATGATCCTTCCATAAGGCAAGGTAAAGCCGTTGCTTCAATTCACCACACACTGGTGACTCCAGGTTTAAAGGGCACGCTACAAAACAGTTTTTTATTATTTCAAAGGGAACTGCTCAAAATGCTTTCTTGACTTGAACCCTGAAAATTATTGGATATTTCCTGAGTTGATTTGTGGACCTGCTGAGCAACGTTCGCCTGTGGTATGGTGTGGGGATGGATGGGAATCAACTCCTGCTGACCCCCGACCCCAGAGATATGTTTTAGGGACATCTTTTGTAGGATCGTTAACTGGTAGTAGAGTGAGGGGTCTTTGCCATCTGGGAACCTAGGACTCGAGTGACACCACGAAGCTGCTTCAAGCCATTAGTGGACAGCTTCCCTAGAGACCACCTGATTCCAAACCATCAAGCTTGTGGTTGGCGATGAAGTGAGCCATTTGGACCTAGACTACTGGATTGCTCCAAGTGGGCAACATTGGAAATTGCCACGGTAGGGCTAGCACAGAATGTAGGTGAGTAGGGACATATGTGGAAATTCAGTCCTCCCATCTGGATGATGGAGGCTGGCTCGGAGCTGGCACTCATTTGGTACCAAGAAGCAGTTCTACACACAGTAATCACAGACGTCTGTCTCCCCCCCCCCCCCCCCCCCCCCACTCAGTAGGCCCATGAGGGACAGCCCCCTTATTGATTCACTTGCCCTGTCTGTGATTCTCCACTTTATGACCCCCACTTCTTGAGAAGGTGAGGGAATGTTTTGTACCCCCTTGGAGGTGCACGAGCACCCACTTCATCAAAGAAGACCGGTTATGTAAAGTAACCTGCTCAAGAGAGTTAGGGCTTGTAGATTTATTTTTCACGCATTTTGCTTAAGAACAGCAGCTCATTTTTCTCCTTGGAATTTGGCCTTGTGTCTGGAATGTGACTTTCACAAGCTAAATGTTACCAAATTAATGTTTGACCGCTAAACCGGTCACATTGCTCCTATGAACAGAATATATTGCACAGATGTGGTGAAAAAAACAGCCCAGGGTAACTGAAAAGGGTCCACATGCATCTTCTGATTGGACTTGCCGTGCAATCGTGGTTTACAGTAAATATTATGCTGTCCTTACATAATTGAGATCAACTGAGGTGTGGCAGTATAGATGAGTCATTTCATGTTGTTAGACTGGGGCATAATTACATCTATGATTCTTGTTTGTGGTAGTGATGTTATGCAGGTATCCTTCATTCCATCCTACGTGTATGCTGTATGCATCACATACTGTAAAAAACTGATTCGAGCTCTCTTTTTATTCATTGATCTTCTGCATATTATGTTATGGAAGAATTATGTCTCCTTCAATTGTAATACATTCTATTTAAGTCACCTGCTTCTGAAAGCTCTACGTGTAAGACTCATCCTTTTCACTGTGTACTTTACTGTTGAGTAAAACACAGATGTTCTTTGGTGATCACCTACCTCGGATTACACCACCACACCTTAGAGCCCAATCTTTTAGGGGAACTCCAGCCTCGATGGCCTATGGTTTGTGTAATGACCTCATGGGCCAGAGATGAGGGTCTGAGCTGCCCTCACGTGGTTGAAATTTAAAGGCCCATTTTCATCACAATGCAGACGCTAAAAAAAAGTCTGGTGAGGACACTGAGTGAGAGGCCTTCTTTGCAAAAAAAATGTACATTAACCTAGATTTCCCCTTTCGAACAGAAATTACGAGTTGCTGTTTTGCCAATGTTAATTGTGGTCAATTGAGGAACTTGTTGTTTTGGCACTTTGGGGCAGTTTTAATAGAAGTCGAAAATGTTCCTTCAGCGTTAGCTGTTGTCTCATTTGTGGGGGATTAATACGATGTGCAAATTACAAATGAGTTTGGAATTTTCCTAATGCAGTAGGTTTCTCGTCGTTAGCGACCTGGAAAGTGAGGAGCGCAACATATCTGGCTAGGCACTGCAGTCTGCTTTTAATTTATTTTGTTTTCTACAGTGATAATTACTTATATAGCAATTTGCCAATTAAGCAGTACTCTGAACAGATATAGATACTAGAATCTGAACCTATTAAAAGAATCTTTGTAGTGGCACGTTTATTGGTTGGCGTTTTCTGAAACATGACCTGGCATGACATCGAAATATTAAATATTGGTAGCATTTTAGCGACGTTCCAGCGTGATTTCGTGTGCTTAGTTCCTAGCTCGCTGACATGCAGATAAAATCGTGTGCTTGGACTAGAGCAATGCACGTTTTCATGTTTACATGTTACACAGTTTCGCGAGCTGTGAGGATATGTAGCCAAGTTCCTGCAGGATCAGTGTATCACTTGCGATGCCAGCTTTTGATTGGCAAATAAAATGAATGGAACAATCGCTCATACTATTACTGCATGTGCTGCAGAAACCTGTGGGCAGTAGTCAGGGCACATTGATTTTTTTTTACATGGTATGCTCAACTAGTCATCTTGCTGAGACTGATTAAATGACTCCCTAAGAGTTATTTTTTAAGGTTGAAGCCGAATTCTGCATTAGAATTGTGTATATTTGTGTAACTGTATTTCTAAACAGCCACGTGACACATAACTTGCTAAGTTTATTTCTAAGAAAGTGTCAGGTTATAGTAGAAGCAGTTCAGGCCGGTTATAATGAAGCACAGGCTGGCTGCAGGAACCCAGTTAGACCTGCTTAACAACAGAACCTCAATTCCTGGTTGGGGAGTCCTGTGTCGAGAGTGTGTTGCACAGCAACAATTCCTAGGAGATGTGAAGCTGCAATGCGATGTCCTGCATTGTCCTCGAGGATGCTGTGGTCGAGGAGCTTGCACTGTGAAGTCATGCGTCGAGATGCATTGGACAACAGCAATTCCTTGGAGCTGTGAAGCCGCCATGCAATGTCCTGCATTGTCATCGAGGATGTTGTTGACAAGAGGCTTGTGATGCGAAGACCTGTATCGAGATGCTTCATGCACTGGCTGGTTCAGAGGAAGCTGCGGGGCTTGCAGTGCAGATTCCTGTGTCATCGTTGAGGATGACGTTGATGAGGGGCTTGCGATGTGAAGGCCTGTGTTGAGGATATGTCACACAGTGGTGGATCCTGGGATTGCTGCGGAGGGGGTGATGCAAAGTCCTTGCATTGTGGAGATCCACACAGCAGAGGCACTGCTTCGGCTATGCTCACGGTTGCGCCATGCATCAGAGGAGATGCGTCAGTTCTGCTGAAACCACAGATGGGCTGGTAGATCACCGCTAGGCCTACTATCAAGGGTCTAGAACAGGGGTGGCACCACTTGGCAAGGTAGGACTCACAGATAGCAGAACCCAGGTGCTGGGATCAAGGTTGTTGATGCCTTCTAACCCTGAGGCTGTAGTGAGGAGGCAAGTCAACTAGCCCTTGAATTCCCTTTGGGGCTCTGGGTTCACAGTTGCAGGTCTAGTCCTTCTCATCCAGTTCAAGAGGGCAGCGGATTAGCACAGCAGGGCATCAGTTCTTCAGAGCAGTAATCCTGTAGAGTGGCAATCCTTTCAGAAGCACAGCAGTCCTTCTTCCTGGCAGAGTCCACAGGTCCAGAAGTGTACTGAAGAGTTGAGGTCTGAGGCCCAATATTTATACCTGGTGCTCACTTTGAAGTAGAGCAAGCCTCTATAGTTTTCCACCCCACTGTGGTATAAGGCATCTGCTTCTTCCCTGTCCTGGCCCCAGCTAGTCTGGGGTCACAATAGACTAGTGACAAACCCTTTTTGAGAGTGCTCAGGCAGAGCCTTTGGGATGTACAAGTGTGGTATGTGACATCTCTTCCCCCTCCTAATTCACAGTGGTCCAGCCTGCCAACGCCTACCTTCCATTTGTCTCACTGTCTGGGAGCAATTCACGAAGACCAACTGCCAGGTACACCTAGTCATGTGACCCAGGATCAGACTGCATGCACCAAATGCTTAGGACAAGAAAATGGCAAATTTCTGAAAGTGTCATTTTGAGAACTGTGATTAACCCTCTGACTTTATCATTAAAGAGGGTTTTTATTTACAATTCGTTAGACACTAAACTTGGGTCTTCAATCTGCTCCCAATCGGAAGTTACATCATAATAAATGTAATAAGGTAACTCCAGTGTTGTTCTATGGGAGAGGTAGGCCTTACAGTAGTGAAACATGAATTTTGGGTGGTTTTCACTACCAGAACATGACAAAACATAAAAGTACATGTCCAACATTTTAAATATACTGCACCCTGCCCTCCAGGCTGTTCAGGGTCTAACCTAGGGGTGACATATGTTTTAAAAAGGAAGGTTTGGAACTGCCAAAAGGTGTATTTTGCCAGGTCAACATGGCAGTTTAAAACTGCAAGCACAGGCTGCAATGGCATACCTAAGACATGTTTAGAGGGCTACTTAAATGGGTGGCACAATAAGTGCTGCACACCCACTAGTAGCACTTAATCTACATGTAGTACCATTTTACTATGAGTTACAATTAAATTGAATAGGCCGAATGAGTGTAAGCCAATTGTACCATGTATTAAGGAAACAGCACAAGCACTTTGGACACTTTACCACTGCTAACCAGTGCTTGAGTCCTAAACACCAACAAAACAGGCTCAGTAAACAGGAGTGTGAAGGCAAAAAGTCTGTGAATGACCCTGAAGAAAAGGCCAAGTCCAATACCAAATGTCATTATGAAGTTGTATTTTTGATAGACATTAAGAATAGGGACTTTTAGAATTGTAGTGTTTCCTTGGCTGAAGTTCCTGAAGGCTAATTTGCATTAGCCCTCCAACCATCGCCCAGCTGGTGAACAGCCCTGATGAGGTGTGTAAACATCTCCCAGAGAAAGACAATGGCGTGGGTGTGGGAGGTGTTTTTCTGGCAGGAAGACCAGTTAGGCTGTACCTAGGAGCTTAATTTATTTCAAAGGAGCCTCCCCTGTCATAAGCAGATGTGAGATGACACCAGAACTGGTCCCTTACTTTGTTGTCCCAGTCAGGCAGACACTAAACCCATTGGGGGGCTGCCCCCAGTAGTAGTTTGGAGTGACCACAGAGGAGGGCTGCTCATTTAGCTTAACCATACCTCTGGTCGGGCACACAGGCTCTACACAAGGGGGGAAATGTTTCTCCATCTTGCATTTAGTGAGTGAGAGGCAGTGTAGGATTGTTTGCATTAGGACCCACAAGAACTACTGCAAAAGTAGGTAGGGTTACCCTCAGAACTTTTGCCGTATTGGTTAGGCAGGGGGCAGGAGTCATAAGCTAGTGCCAACATAAGTGTGGCACTGCAAGACACCTTCTTCAGAACACTTTGGACCTGTGGAAGAGCAGATGGACAGAGGAAGAACTGCGCCTGTGAGGAGACCTGAAGGGCTGGACTTGCTTCCACTTGAACCAAGGATGAAAACGTGGACTCCACGGATCAATTGGCTGGCTTCCTGTGTGGCTAAAGGACACAACAGGCTGCAAGAGACTTTTTTCCTGAAGTGTCCAGCTGACTAGTACCAACTGGACTTGACCTGAACCCCACTGCTTGCTCTGCTGGAGTGAGACTTCACCAACAAGTGTTGTTCCTGATGTCCTGAGACCTTTGGCTTTGTCTAACTGGGCTTCTCCTATCATCTCTGAACACCTGGGACTTGAAGACCTCCAGAGGATTGGGACAAATGTGCCAAGCAGATCTGTCCAGAGCATGACCTTTTTGCACTGAAGAAACAGGTTTTCCTTGCTCTGAGCTTCTCTGCAGCAGCAAATCTGATTCAGTGGGACCTTGGTGAGAAGGTATCCGGCCTTATGGAGCCTTCATTGGACAGAAACCCCATCCTGGCTCCACTGAAAGGTTCTGAGCTCTGAAAAAGAGACCAAGTCTGAAGGTAAATACATTGATCAAGCAAAGACATCAAAAGTATCTGCCTGGATAGAGGACATCCCTGGGTGGGTATTTCAAAGTGTAATGTTCTGAGCTTTTCCCACCAAAACCATTAGCTTCACTGAGACCTTGTCCAAAGGCTGTCTGACATTGAGGAGTCCTCCTTGGACACAGCCTGCTGCCTTTCTTCGCTGAAAGATTTCGACTTCCATTTTTTAGACTAAATTTCAAAGCAAAACATCCAACCGGGTCAAACCTGGCAGGTGTATGTGACCTGTGCTCCATAATGGTTGGCCTGAAATAGCATCTAGGTCCCAGTCCCAATTAAAAATACATTTATGTAGAACTTACTACCCATGATGAAATATTGAAGCACTTTATAATGTAATATAAACAAACTGATATCAATACTTTTGGGGACTCCTTTATTCCAGGAACGTGTGATAGTTAAAATAAGAAACATTTTCGAGTACACATTCAGCCTTTTTTCTGCACAGGAAAACTGCCTTCTCAAACATGCCTCAAAGTGCAGGCACTGTCTGTACACAAGATGAACATTCTACTTCTTTATTACTATTTTGTGATCAGCAGTTATGGGAACAGTGGCGGCCGGCAGCTTTAGGAGGGAGGGGGGCGGGCGGGGCACACACACACATTCTTTCACACACAGACACACACGCACGCACATCCATTAACAACACTCATAGCATTCAAACATGCACGCACGCACCAAACATTCATTTTAAAACATCACACACACTCACTCTTTCACGCACGCACGCACATCCATTAACAACATTCATACCATTCAAACATGCACGCACGCACCAAACATTCAATTTGAAACATCACACACATACACACACACACACACACACACACACACACACACACTTACCTTCAGCCTCCAGGTCCCAGGAGGGTTGGGACTGCTGCCTTCCCTCACTGGCTGACGATAGGTCAGCTAATGAGGGAAGGCAGCAGTCCCAGCCTCGTCACAGAGTGGGATGGGGTCAGTGAGACTGCTGACCCCACCCCACTCTGTGACGAAGTGTCACTGATTGACACTCGCCCTGGGCACTTCAAGGCTTAAACTGAAGCGCCCAGGGAGAGTGTCAATTGGTGACGCTTTCCTCATGACCCAGGGGAGGGCCTCGAGGCACCTTTGCTGGGCTGAGGAGGTCACGCCCATAGGAGCTGTGATCTCCTCAGCCCAGCAAAGTTCAGCTCGGGCAGCCAGGAGTCTGCGCAAATCGCGCATGCCTGCTCCTGGCTGCCTGACCTGAACATGAAGAGTGTCTGTCAGGCTGACCTTTGTTCAGCCTGACAGACATTCTTCATGGGGGCAAAAGGTGGGGGTGTGTTGCCCCACCGCCCTAAAGGACGGGCCGCCACTGTATGGGAAGAAGGCATAGTGATATGTGCGTTGACTCTGTCATGAGGTTTGCCTCGGGTACTAGCTGTGAATAGTCTTGGTAGATAACAACCGGCTAGGAGCAAATCAAAATGCAGTATTGTTGGTAGTATACAGCATTCATATTTACAGTTTTACTTCATTTCATTTTAAATACTAATCTGACTTCTATTTTAATCTCCCACTTTGACCTCGTGATTAGAATTTTGAAGCCGACGATACCCATATCTGCCTTCCTTATCAGACACTTCATTCATATGGGTTGAAACTTTATCTTGGGTATTAAGAGCACTAATCCCACTTATTTTTTTTCTGTGCAGGGGGATTACAGGTAGCGTTTCTACCATGCTGTTCAATAAAATCTTTGCCACTTTGGATCATAATATTGCAACCCCAAATTTAAGTTTTGGTTAATATACTATTTGTAACCTTCCTTGGGATGTGTAGTTATTCGGTGCAACTAAAGCAACTTCACTATTTTTCTTGTCAACTGGATAGTTTTGGAGGGTGCTGCATCTTTCTTACTCAACTCCCATATTATTATTTTTTTAAACTGTCTTTATTCTCGCTCTTTTTTTATTTATTAACTTTTTTATAGGTTTTGCAGGTCATTGGTATATTTGTCTCCCACTTCATCGGGTTGCTGTTGCTCACTACTTTCAGAAGACTTTATTTTTTATAGTATTCTTAGCTATTCAGCATTTTAATTCCATGTTCTCAGTTTGTCTCCATCGGAAAAAGCACCTTTTTTTGTTGTAGTATTATTTCTCATTCTTTTGTTCAAGAGGTGAGACAGTCATATGGGATAAGTCTTCAAACTCAGCAAGGCCAAGAGGAGTCTGATGTAATTGACAACAGAATGTGGATTCTATCTGCATGGGCCTTCTGGCAGCACCCGGACTGCTTTAACTTATTTCATAAATATGGATAGAGGGTTGTCCTGTCAACATACAGAAAACCAGGAAGGTTGCTTTCGGGAGCACCCTGTGGGCTTTTTTTTAGTTATCTGTGATTAATCAGCAGGAGACCTGATGACTCACCACATCATTGTTTTCTTTATCAGCACACATCTATATGAAAATTAGACTAAATAATGGCATCCAGTCTATGAACTGTGTCACAAGATCTAGGGATATGGGTCGCTGAATAAATTCTAATGTTGTTTTATTCTTGATCTCTCATGTGAAATCTTAATGAATGCCTTACAGAGTTAGTATTAATGCATGATATTTTTAACTGTGCACAATGAGTCAGTAAGATGATTTTCAAAAGAACAAAAACGTTCAGAAACCAACTTGGCCTAGAATTTTTTCCCATGTATAATGAGACGGAGCAAATCCTAATTTGCTAGTGGAATTCAAATCTGAGCAGAACAAACCAGTTGAGACTCCAATCAGATTCAGCTTCTCTGAGGGATCTCTTAAAAGCAGAAAGTCAGTGCTTCTGTAAAGATCCTATCTGGCTTGGTTTTATTTCCCAAACATTTGATATTTCCTACAGTCAATTTTTGACCTCCAGTAGGGGCTGATGCCTGTGTTTCTAAACCTGTTCCTGGCATTTTGGCCCATAACCTGTACTTGTACAATGCTATTCTTAAAAAAAAAAAAAAAAAAAAAAAAAATATACATGACTGGAAAATGCGCTTTTTCCTGTGTTTTGTCTGCCAGTGTGTTGAGTTATTGTCACACATGTGACAGGTGCTATCTACTTGCCTCATGCCTTACAAACCAGAAGAAATATGTTTAAGATCTGTATGGGCAAAAGAGTTCACCAAAGTGTCGAGGGGGGGGGGGGGCAGCGGTACAGAACCAGATGAACTCCTGCATGGAGGTGGAATGAGTGGTGTTTGAGAAAAGGTGCTATCCTAAGACGATTGAGAAAGTGGGGATCCTTGGATGGTATGGGAAGTGAAGGAGCCAGGTCGTCAGATAGTCCACCATCCTCAGCGGACCCTCCTGGAACATCCAGTTACATAGGAGGGCCAGAGACTGACTGACTGGTGAGTGGACAATGTGTCAGTCTGCCTTATGGTGGGAATGGGCCTGGTGAACAAAGCAACAGAGACTTCTGTATAATGATAATGTTCAGCTAAGGATAACCCTAACTTCTGCCTGCTCTTTTGACCCTATTAAAGAGCTTATTAAGAAGTACAGTAATAGGGGAAGGGGATTTAAGTTGAAGTTTGCCTGTGACTTTTGTACTAAGCTTAGGGATCGTTCCATGGTCACTGATGTAAGTTTGTTAGACTTTTGAGATAAGTGAGCCTATGCACAGCCGGGTGGTTCTAGGGTCAGAATGCTCTACCTTTGTCTTTTGAATTTTGACCTTTGTAATGCCATAAAGCTTGTAGGGACAACACATACCACTCGTGCTACATAGACTCTAATTCTGTTATTGGCTATATCTTCATTACAAGGCATCTACTAAAAAGGAGGTAATCCACCTCGGTATTTCTAGGTATCATCATCATCTTCTTATTATCACTTCACATAACCCAAAGACAGACTTAAGAAAATAATGGGGGTTAGTACTAATATTACAACCAAAGTGAATGGTTGCAGGCTGGTACGGAACACAGCTAATATGGGATATACATTCGCAAGGTGTGCACAGTCCCCTTGCCTCTTGTTCTCTAGTGTGTCTCAACCAAGCCCAGTTTCTCTTACGTTAATAAGACCTTTATCAAATTCGTGAATAACAAAATGGCCTTTCTAATGAAGCCACAGAGAAATGTCAGCGATAATCAACCATCTTAGTTTTAAAGTGTTTGTAGACTTGCAAATAGGCAACTCCATTCAGCCCTTTGTATAACCCCTAGGAAGAGAGCTGAAAGCGTAGACCCTAGGAAGAGAGCTGATATTCCTGTTTGTAGAAGGGAATACAAGCAACCCTAAAGAAAAGGGAAGTTGGTCCTCCAGATAGACATGTGTGAGCTCTTGGAAGTTAAAAGATACTAAGATGATTTGAAACTTTGTCAATTGCAATAAACTATCAAGCCCCCTAGCAAACAGTTTGGATGTGAGCATAGGCCCAGACCAACGGGTAGTCCACTTCAGTTTAATGTACTGCACCTGTAATAATTAGTGATGTACCCGACCAGGTTCCGCCCCATTTTCCACTTGACGTAGAATTCTCACTGGAGGAGGTGATTGAGGCAATCAACAACAGTCTCTCTAGCAAACCTACAGGTCCGGACAGGGTGCCTATGGATCTACACAAATTAAATCCTTAGCTGAGGGTGTCAATTTTTACAAACTGTATTAATGGTGCGTGTAAATCTGGCCTTCCCCAGTGCTGACTTATTGCTATCATAGTACCAGTCTTTAAAAAAAGGGATTTGCCTTAGCCCTAGCTGTTACCAGCCATTCTCTCTATTGGATTCAACTGTGAAAATATTAAGCAGACTTATTCCTGATAGGCTAATGTTCTGGTATACAGAAACTAGTATTCTCTCCCAAATTCCGTATTTTATTAGGACTGGGTCAGGGACAGTGGAACAGTGCCTTCATTTACACCATAGGCAAAAATTCTGTTACCAAACATACTGCCATTTCCCTAGCCTTTATGCACCTCTCCTGCACCTTTTGTTAGTGTCGTCAAATTAAAGCTGTGGGTGATATTGGATACATTAGGCTGGAAAAGGGAATGGTGAATTTCCTGTGAGCCCTTCACTTTGATCTCTCATCCTCCATCATACATGGTTTGAATGGGAAAGGCTCTGTGTCATTTAGCGAGAGTCTGGCACAGCTGTGTTTTAGTGTGTGTGTGTGTGTGTGTGTATATATACAGGGAGTGCAGAATTATTAGGCAAATGAGTATTTTGACCACATCATCCTCTTTATGCATGTTGTCTTACTCCAAGCTGTATAGGCTCGAAAGCCTACTACCAATTAAGCATATTAGGTGATGTGCATCTCTGTAATGAGAAGGGGTGTGGTCTAATGACATCAACACCCTTTATCAGGTGTGCATAATTATTAGGCAACTTCCTTTCCTTTGGCAAAATGGGTCAAAAGAAGGACTTGACAGGCTCAGAAAAGTCAAAAATAGTGAGATATCTTGCAGAGGGATGCAGCACTCTTAAAATTGCAAAGCTTCTGAAGCGTGATCATCGAACAATCAAGCGTTTCATTCAAAATAGTCAACAGGGTCGCAAGAAGCGTGTGGAAAAACCAAGGCGCAAAATTACTGCCCAGGAACTGAGAAAAGTCAAGCGTGCAGCTGCCACGATGCCACTTGCCACCAGTTTGGCCATATTTCAGAGCTGCAACATCACTGGAGTGCCCAAAAGCACAAGGTGTGCAATACTCAGAGACATGGCCAAGGTAAGAAAGGCTGAAAGACGACCACCACTGAACAAGACACACAAGCTGAAACGTCAAGACTGGGCCAAGAAATATCTCAAGACTGATTTTTCTAAGGTTTTATGGACTGATGAAATGAGAGTGAGTCTTGATGGGCCAGATGGATGGGCCCGTGGCTGGATTGGTAAAGGGCAGAGAGCTCCAGTCCGACTCAGACGCCAGCAAGGTGGAGGTGGAGTACTGGTTTGGGCTGGTATCATCAAAGATGAGCTTGTGGGGCCTTTTCGGGTTGAGGATGGAGTCAAGCTCAACTCCCAGTCCTACTGCCAGTTCCTGGAAGACACCTTCTTCAAGCAGTGGTACAGGAAGAAGTCTGCATCCTTCAAGAAAAACATGATTTTCATGCAGGACAATGCTCCATCACACGCGTCCAAGTACTCCACAGCGTGGCTGGCAAGAAAGGGTATAAAAGAAGGAAATCTAATGACATGGCCTCCTTGTTCACCTGATCTGAACCCCATTGAGTACCTGTGGTCCATCATCAAATGTGAGATTTACAAGGAGGGAAAACAGTACACCTCTCTGAACAGTGTCTGGGAGGCTGTGGTTGCTGCTGCACGGAATGTTGATGGTGAACAGATCAAAACACTGACAGAATCCATGGATGGCAGGCTTTTGAGTGTCCTTGCAAAGAAAGGTGGCTATATTGGTCACTGATTTGTTTTTGTTTTGTTTTTGAATGTCAGAAATGTATATTTGTGAATGTTGAGATGTTATATTGGTTTCACTGGTAATAATAAATAATTGAAATGGGTATATATTTGTTTTTTGTTAAGTTGCCTAATAATTATGCACAGTAATAGTCACCTGCACACACAGATATCCCCCTACCATAGCTAAAACTATAAACAAACTAAAAACTACTTCCAAAAATATTCAGCTTTGATATTAATGAGTTTTTTGGGTTCATTGAGAACATGGTTGTTGTTCAATAATAAAATTAATCCTCAAAAATACAACTTGCCTAATAATTCTGCACTCCCTGTATATATATATCTATATATATATATACAGGGAGTGCAGAATTATTAGGCAAGTTGTATTTTTGAGGATTAATTTTACTATATATATATATACAGGGAGTGCAGAATTATTAGGCAAGTTGTATTTTTGAGGATTAATTTTATTATTGAACAACAACCATGTTCTCAATGAACCCAAAAAACTCATTAATATCAAAGCTGAATATTTTTATATATATATATATCTATATATATATATATATCTAGATATATATATATATATATATATATATATATCTAGATATATATATCTAGATATATATATATATATAGATATACTGCATCGCGCAATAAAGGCCGGAACATTCCTGTAATTAAGAACAAGCCTTTCCATTTTCCTCTAATGGGCCAGTGCCGTAGTCCTATCAAGACATAATGGGCCAGATGTATCAAAGGGTTTTACCCATTTTGTGTCTATGGGAAAATATGTTCATACATTTGGCCCAAAATGGCTTTTACATTTTATTGTTTTTATTAGACACTTAGTAGACTTAATGAGCAAGCTAAATTTGGAGACAAATTTGTCAAACGCGGTTATCATGGTTTCTTATAAAAATCTCAATTGACGTTGCCGGTTCATCAAGGGCTAATCCATAGCAAGGACTCAAGAGTTTCATTATCTCGGGGTTACCTTTGACACGTTGAGCAATTCGGTCCCCTGAATTTCCATGAGGAGATGGTGTTTTTTTGCAGTCTATGGGTTTTTTATTTAATTTACTATCCACACTAGGTAGGAAACTAATTTCCTACTTTTAAAAGTTTATAAAAGGAAATGTCCCCCGACCTTAACTTAAGGTTGAAGTTTGGGGGTATAAAAAAAATCCAATTGCCTGCAGGTTGAGGCAAATAAGGTCTGTAGGCACATGTTAAGCATCCCTATAAGCAGGCACAATTGTGCCATACACCTGGAGCTCAGTCTTGACCGTGTTGAGGACCAGATCAACATAGCTCCTCTTTTATTATGGTATTTAGTGTGGTGTAACATACACACTTCGCATAGCAAAATACTTTAATACTGTCCATCTTGTTATTTGGGATACCATTATCTGGCTCTGTTACATTAAGTTAATCTGTAACAAATTTGGTAGGCCTTCTTTTTCCTCAAGCCATTGGACCTAAACAAAATGGATAGATGGTGGCTTAGTTGGACCACAGATAATGAAAAAGGGAGAGGGTAGAGCTATTAAAATCTTTTAACTAAGAAGATATTTTAATTCAAGCCACCTCTGGCATGGAACCATATCTGGAATGGGTAGCTAACATGAAGGATAGGATGTTGTTACAAGATTTAGATTGGGAACCGTTAGATGCCAATTGTCTGCTTGGGCGAGTATGATTCTGCTTCTATTTTACGTTGCCCATGCGATGAAACCTCCCGAGATACAGGTTAGACTTTTTTTTTTTTTAATTTTATCAACCATTTGCAAGGAACTTTTTAATTCCTGTACTTAAAGGCCTTACATTTGCAAGAAGCAAACCCTTTCTATTATACCTCAAAATGCTAAATTCCCCTCAGATTTATTTTTTAGTATGTACCTTCCCATACATAAACTCTTATCTTTTGAGATGTGGGTGAAGAGATTTTCTTTTTATGTTCATGATTTATTATTGGTGCTTTTATAATGTCTTGACCTTATTTATGGCCTTATGTATGTTTTGATTTGTTTTATGTGCTTTCATGATTATTTTTTAATGACCGAATAAAGACAATATGATGATGGTTTACATAGTGTGGGGAAGATTTGTATTATGAGGCAGGGTGCACTGTTGGATTGTGTCAAATAAAAATATTTCTAAAAAACGAACTGTATGGACCAGACCAATGCTTTTGAAAATATGAAGGTCTGGTCCACATTTTAAGGAATTTTCAATTTTGGAGTTCTTGCTTCTGAATTATAATTGTTAATAGATGATAAAAATGTACAGTAGATTGCTCAGCTCAAATACAGAAAACCATGTCAGTGTTTGACTTGTAATAGGTAGTGTGTCTTAATGCGTTTTCCTTCATTTCCTCAGTATAAGTTTGCACTGGACCATGCCCAAGATGCACTACTAGCCAACTGTTAAATCTTTTGTATGAGAAGGACCAAAGAAGGCCGTTGGCTCCAAGCCCAGACTGTGATGCTTTTCCCCTATTTCTAGACACTACCAAATTCCTAATTGAAGTTGATGGAAGGGAGCAAAAAAATGGTTGCTCCAAGGCAGAGTTCTTGGCTACAGTGGAAATTGAAAAGAGCTGACCTTTGATACTTACCTTACCAGAAAAACCACTTGCCTTAAAATGTTGTGACTGTACATTGTATGAAAAGCTTAGGATTAACTCCAGTCACTCTTTTAAAATGTGCACCAGCAAGGTTCGATCTGTTTGTTCCCTGTTCTTTGTTAAATTGGGACTACTGTCACTTGGAGCTGCGTTGAGAAATGAAGACTATTTAACTTTCGTGCTTCTTTGACTGAAGATACAGTGGTTATCATTTATCTTCAGTTTCCATTCTCCTGAAGGCCTGTTACAAGAATTGGACTAGCTAGTTTCCTAACTAAATTACAAACCCAGTAACAGCCATGCAGTGGGGCCCCATATTAATTGCTGGCAGCTGTGAGGGCCCAGAGAGTGGGAGAATAGTCTGTAAAAGTCTCCTAAAGGCAAGACCTGTCTTTACAGTGTGTGATTACTGCTTCAGCCTAATTCGACAGCACCGTATCTTGATAATTGGGTGCCTGAAGTATGTCTCCGACCTGAAGCTTTTGTCTTCCTGTTTTTCTTCTTTACTGGGGACACTTTGCATCAACATCTGGAGCTGTGAAGGTCCTAGGTTCTGATTAATGTCTCCCAAGGGAACTTTGCTGTTTTTAGGTCGACCCTACCAGACAGCCCAAGCTCCTGGGTTACAAAAGACCTATTGTGTGCTTGCCAAGAACTTACTTGGGCTTGCAACAACACATTGAACACATTGCTTGACATTAGTTGGCTATATTGTCAATCTCATTTGCTTTCTTCTCACTTGATAGCTTTCCATGTCCATCTTGTGTTTTAACCTGCCCTGGAGATTCTTTGCTATCTCTCAAATTGGCTACTTCTCTCCTTCCACTGCTCATGTTATGGAGCTTTTTTTCCTTTTGGCTAAGCACTCCAGGAGAGTGGATGTCTTTTCCAGCTATGTCCTTTTTGCACTGTTTGCTACTCCAAAATCCACACTCTCCTCAGTGTTTCTTTTTCATCTCTTCCCACACTGCCTCACACTCTGTTGGTCTCGCCCTTGTGTGCCTCTTCCCCATCCCCATATTGCTTTCACTGTCGTGCTTCTTCCTCTCTCATGTGAATCTCCTTTGCCCCCATGTTCCTTGTTCTTCTGTCCATGTGTAATTCTCCCCCACTCTCCAGGTCACCCTTTCACTTGTGTAGTGCTTTTCCCCTCCTCGCCTCCACCCACTCTCCCCATTCGCTTCGCTGTTAATCCCCTACCCCTGCAGGCTATTTTTTTTATGTACACTTTCATACTAAAAATAAATCATTACTTATGTATTTACCATTCCAAGTGTCATCCGCCATTAAATAAAAAATTTAAGCAAATGGTTCTTGAATCTTTCCTATGCTGCATGCTTGCATTTTGACACATAAATGCGCCAGCAGAATGTCGCTAACTTCAGCAGCCTGCACAATGTCAGGGAAAGTTCTCAAGACAAAAGAACATAGCGAAAAGGAATTGCCAAAGCCAGTAGATCGCGAATGCGAGACAGATTGTCTGTGCTAATGTTTGTTCTAATAGATTACATTTTTCCAAAAGACTAACATTAATCCCATTGGCTCCAATGGTAATGGCTGACCCCACTAAATTAAATTTCAGTTCACTTTTCCAAATGTTGTGGTAAACGTATGGTTCGAGCTAAGGTTTCTTGTTTTAAATGCATTGCAATCTGAATTTTTTAATTTCACCTTCAAGTCTCTGAAAGAGGACGTTTGAGCATGGTCATAACTATTAAAAGTTGAGTCAGGGAACACCTGTTTAAAATTTAGGGCCTTATTATGACCTTGACAGAGGGGTTTCCTCCATTACAAATGTGATGGATATACTGTATGCTGTATTATAATCCCATTATATTCTATGGAGATCGTAATACGGTGGACTGTATATTGGTTGCATTTGTGATGAAGGCAACCCCTCTGTCAAGGTTTTAAAAAGGCCCTTAGGGTTGCTTTTTGGTGCCTTGCTGATCAGGTTGTTGTTGGAGAACTGCCATATGTTTTTAGGCATTCTTTCTCTGAAGTGGACAGATTAATTTCTTAAATTATGCAGTCAAAGTATTCAGGTCAATGAATCTGGTGTTGATGTTGGAGACACACTTACTATCATTGTGAAGTGTGTGCTCCAGGCTGTGCCTACATGCTCCCTTCCACATTTTAGGGGGCCATAGTGTGGGTTGTATGGAAGATCGTGCAGCCAGTAGCTGAAAGCATAATTTCCTGATTTGGCTGTGTTAACATGAAAGCCATTATGCTTTTCAAGGCCTGAACCATGCCTGTAATGTGGTGCTGCAAAAGAAATTGTTAACTGACTGAAAAATACAACCTTAAAAACATGCACTGGCAATGCCAATAGGTCTGTCTTTAAATGAATATTATGTGTTAATTTGAAGCATTAAAAGTAGAGAGTGTGGTAATGGATTTGTATTTGTTTACATGAAATGTAGAATAATGTTGGCGTAGGTTAAAAGGGCAGGTGACTGTTGCACTGTCAAGTCCAGCCTTCTGTTCATCCACAGGTCCGGAGTAGGGTTGCCACCTTAGTAGATTTTACCGGCCTGGGCAGTGTTTTTGTATGGAGGCCAGCAAAGAAAGGTGGCTTCCCTAGTCCAGAATGTTTTAATGAATTGTGGGTTAGGTACCACATTTATAGGATTCACTAGCCACTGAGTGGGTGGGACTCCTAGACTCCTGGGCCTGCCTAACTGGAAAGGGAAAGGTTCCCAAGGGTAAACCTTCACTTTTTTGGCAGCACAGCCTTTTTGGCTTACTGAAAACTATCCCACAATGCACTGTTCTAAGTAAACTCTAGGATGTCACAGCTTCAGTGCCCTTGGAGTTGGCTTGTGTGCCAGGTTCTCCAATCATCATTTTGAATATTGAATCGCGCAACATCTCAGTTTATTGTACATGTGCATCTTTGGCGATTCTTTATTAGACCTGCACAAGTCTGAATTATCCTTCAATGTTTATATTAACAAAAGGTGATTGTTATAATCTTTTGGTTGAGCAAGGAGCTTCACTGTTTATTCTCGTGAGTTTACTTTAACTTTGTACGCCATTTCTGAATCTCATGTCGATCTTTGATCCTCAAATACTATCATTCCTTTAAATGATGACGCAAGGAACATTGCAATAGGATCAAAGTGCGAAAGGGGCAAAGAGTAAAAGTTTATTTGAATTTGATATTGGTGCTTGCAAAAAACTATCTCTAAAACAAAGTTTATAAATTGACTCTCATCCATTAACTATATAAAAAAAAAAAAACAGTGTCACTCTTGCACTATTACCTTGGGGCATATTCAGCTTAAACGATAGTTCCTAACTTACTGCAACACTCTAAAGCACACAAGACTGCTTCCTTCTTGTGCAAAGTCCTAGAACACATTTGTGAAACTCATTTGATAATTGTTAACTTTGGAACTAGTGGATCGAGCCATAGCCAGAAAATGTTTTTCACTTGAAAACGTGTGCACTTAAACTTTGATTATTCAGTCCCTTCTTTCCATTAGGTGTTTGGTGCTTGCTCAGCAGTTCTAGAAATCGTGATTTTTAAAGTTACCATGCCGGCGAATAAAAAGTTACAGCTATACCGGTGACAGAAAAATCTAAAAGATTGCAACAAACTCATAGCATATCAGGTGTATAAAGTATTGAAGAATGTAAAGTATACTGGGACATTTCAGTAGTCAGCAGCATGATATCACACTAAATTGAAAACGCACATTCTGAAGAAGGGCGTTTCGTGGTATGATGGCAATGAAGGGTGAAAGGGAAGAAACATGAAAGTGCAAATGAGTGATTGAGAGGCACAAAAACAGTCTGGCCAGAAAATGTAACTACAAATAATGGGCGACAGACAAAAGGCTTGGGGATGAATGACTATTGGTTTGACCGAAAACATCCGACGTGTAGTGGCACTGATCTACCCTTCCCACGACCTGCAATTAGATTTCAGGTGTTCTGGCCCCAGAAAATTAACACGATAGTCTTTTGAGGGTGGCTTGTATAGAATTGTTCAGAGAGATTATATCCAAGGACAAACCCATTGATGAAATAAACCATTTTCAAAAGCTCTGGAAATCCTCTCCTGTCTACAATGGATATTGTACAAAGTGTTCATCCATCAAAGACGTGTCTTCTGGGTGAAGTTAATTATCTTTTCTTTCTCATTGGACTGTGTGTCGATTATATACACATTATAGGACTCCAGCTGGACGTTTTGCAATGGCTAGAGTTTCCATGTAGATTTAAGTGTATTGTTGATTTGTTTTCCCTTCGTATCTTTGTGCTTCAGACTTTTGCACTTCATGAGCTTTAGATCGCTAAACTGCATAAACCAGAGCCTTGTTACTCTGCCTATGATTTTGTTGTACATAATATGTAGTTTATATTTCTAAGGCTCTTTTCTTTAGCCGAATAATGGTTTCTTGATGTTGATACTGTCCAAACACTTCGCTGAATAATATTCGATTGTAATGAATGTGTGTTCTTCAGTTGGGTGGGCCTGGTTAGATGGTGTGCAAATGACAAACTGGTAAAATCTGGGAGACTGGATGTTGATATTTTTGTGTTTTCATCATGTGGGAACCAAGATTTGTCTCATACCAAGGACGCAGTCGTGTATATTCTATGCTAGTTTGTCCCTAAATAGTTAATTGTACCTGTTTTATTAGAATGTTACAACGCACATTGAGTTCCCGCTATGGGAAGAACTCTTGGACCTTAGTCTACAGCTAACTTCTACGAATACACTTTTCAGGTTCTCACTTTTGGCTGAATGAGTGCATGAATAATATCGTACCTGAAGAAGTGGAAGGAAACAGAAAAGAGACAGAAACATCCCTAAGAGGTAGGAGCTAGGTTGAGCCAAGCAAAATAATGTACTGCGGTTTGGGACAGGAGGAGAACGTAAACTTAATTGTTTGCTTCAAGGCTAAAGAACAGGTGATGTTTTTTTGTGAGTGAGCCCGGCACTTAGTCTTGGCCTGCCTACAACCTATGTCTCCTTTATTTCTCCTGCACTAAGTCTGAAATGTATGCTCTTTTGCTGCTGTGAAAACATTTCAAGAATATATATATATATATTTGTTGTTCGCACACCTGTATTTACGGGGTGCATTGTTCCGTAGCCATAGAGAATTCTCTACAAAGTGGTTGGGCCTGCTCGGGCGCGTGGTAACTGTGGCGCAGTCCGCGCTTCCTGTGGTAGTCACTGAGCCGAACCGGTTTTGTGGCCTCTCATCACCTCCGCAACAACGAATAACCGTCAGCAAATGAGGAGGCGCGTGGGCACGTGAAGGGGTTGTGTCTCTCACGCATCCCAAGTTCACATCACTGAAAAATATCTTTGGTTTTTGGTGGTTTAGATACAAAGGCTGCTGACGTGTTCGTCTGTTACCTTTGACCTTTTCCTCTGCCGCGCAATTTAACGACAAGTGTAGCTTTTATTAACGCTTGCAATCAGAGCTGCCGCGTATGTTCTGTGCTACGGGGTTTAAATTTCCGTTCCTACGACCCTGCTCCTTTTCAGCTGCATCCCATGAACTCGACGTCCTGCGCAAATCAGACTGACGGAATCTGCCAAACGCTGACAAGTGTCCCCAAGTGTCCAAATATAAAAAGTTAAGTGAAGGTTACCGTGAGGAGGACGCTGTCTTCTGAAAGCAGACAGGCTCCCAGACTAAGTTGTGACAGCAACCCACCATGGCACCAGATTCTGCTTGGAAGAATAGCCTAGCACATGAAGGGGTTCAATATTTCGTTTTGTTAATATTTCCCGGGTCCTGCCTACCCAATCAACTGGCGTGCTAAATATGGATTGTGTAAAGAAAATTAAATCTACTGAAACCAAACGTAGTCTGTATGGCTGATTCTTTGGATCTGTTGCTCAGTCAACAGATCTGCTGCTATAATTCTTATTGATTGTGCTATGGCAACATTCAGCGGACCGAATGATTAGCCACAAAAGTCGGAGAAATCGCACTTCGTGTTAGCTGTTTGTTATGAAGGTTTCAAATATTTCTTAGTTGGGTTGGTTTGTTAACTATCCTGGATTACTCGGTGGCATAGAAAATGTGGGTGGCACATGCTGTACTGGAGGGAAAGACATTTTCCAAGTGCCTCCTAACTGTTTACAGAGATAAGCTCAAACAATTATACACACATCACTGGTAAACTGGAGGTTTATTGCAGAGGATGGGATTTTACTTACAGCATAACATTTCACTCCGGGTTTTCTTCTAGATTAATTTTTGTTAAATTTTGTACAATAGGGAGTGTTGCCATCATAAACATGGAACATCAGTTTGTATTTTTTGTATTCTTGTGTTTTTTATTTGGTGTAGACCAACGCCGTTTTTGCCAGGAATGAGTCTTGCTCTTTTACTACCATAGTCGTATCAATCCAGATTATATATGTGTAAAATTATAATGGAGATGTCTGCAGAATAGGAGAGCAAGACTGTCATTTACGTACATCAAACATTTCCTAAATAATTTTATTTAAAAAAAGTAGTGCATGTTTGAGCTTCCATTGTCATGCATTTTATTGAAAGTGAAAAGGTGCAGGGAATGGCTAGATCAATGGCTACCCCAATGTTTCTGCTTTCTACACCTGTGGATTCTACTCCTGTTGAGTGGTTTTCAGACAGCCCCTTTGAAAAGTAAACATGTCTCGCTTGTGATAGATTTATTAGCTGATTCTGTAGTGTAGTGTGTTATGTTAGGTGTATTTTTAAAGTGCACTTTCACTCGCAAGGGTATCCTGGAACTGTGTAGGTGTGTGTGCCTAGCCCTACCCATGGTTCGTTGGTTACTTGAAAAGCCAGGTTTTTAGCTTCTTGCGAAATTCAAGAAGAGAGGAGGCTCTGATGTGGAGAAGGAGGTCTTCCACTCTTTAGGGGTGATGTAAGAGAACGCTTGTCCTTTTGATATGGTTATATGTATGCATGAGATGTTGGCTAGTAGGGGACCTGCAGAGCGGGGGTGTATGGATGGTTGGTGGAAGGAGATTCAGCTTTTCAGGTAGGTGGGGCCTAAGTTGTGGAGTTCCTTGAGTGTGTGTGTGTGTGTGAGGAGTTCAAATTCAGCACGTTTTTGTATTGTAAGCATGTGTATTTCCCTGAGGTGGGTTGTAATTTGAATTCTGTGTGGGAAGTTTAGGCTTAGTCTGAATGGTCTGTAGCCTTGTGAGTTGCCTGGTGATCCTGGCCTAAAGGGTGTTTCCCATAGTTGAACTTGTTGGTGACGAGAGCGTGAAGGATAATTATTTTTGTGTTGCTTGGGAGCCATTTGAAGATCTTCCTCAGTGTCTTCAGGATGTGGAAGCAGGATGCAGTGATGGTGTTGACTTGTGCAGGCATGCCCAGTTAGCTTTTGATGATCATTCTTAGGGTTCTGGTATGGGTTCTGGGCAAGAGTCCGCATTTCATGGTGATATCACCACTTCTGTCTTGTCGGTTTTGAGCTTGAGAGAGTTTGCTTTCATTCAGTTAGCGATTTCGGTCATGCAGGCGTTACACTTGTTTCTTGTGTTGGAGGTCTTGTCCATGAGGGAGCTTATGAGTTGCATATCTTCTGCATAGGAGTTGTTGTTGTGTGTGCAGGATGACATTAGCCAGAGGGATCATGAATGTGTTGAAGAGGGTGGGGCTGAGTGATGAACCTCTAGGGGCTCCAGAGATTCGTTTTTGGGCGTCTGAAGTAAGGGTCTCAGACTGACAGCTTGTATTCTATCTGTTAGGAAGGATGATCTTCTGGCCTGACCTGTCCTCTTTTTGGCATCCTTGTCGTACATTGGGAAAAAACAGGCATTGTAGGATGGCATCAGATGTAAAAATAATATATTAGCAATGGAAAGCCGATTACATTGAGAGTCTAATGCACCTCACACTTCCTTAGACTTTTATTTTCAAGTCAGAACTTCCAGATACTTTAATTGACCTTTACAGTTAAATATAACCCTATTTGGCATGTACTCAGCATGCATATTGAGTGTATCATCATTCATGTACCTTGACTAAGCATGTCTCTAAGTTATTTATGAATCCAGTTGCTTTGTTCTAAACTCTACTCAGTCTTGCAGGTACTTCTAGGATTTAGAACAGCCTTGCAATGCGTTAGGCAAAAAAGGAAAATAAAATCTACCCACTCTTACATTAGCTGACCGAGCCAAATTATCATAACTCTAGTACTAGGATTGAATCCTGTTTTAACAAGACTCTGCATTGATGAAAGACAAAGTAGTTGTATTACTTGGGATCCACATGCACCCTTAGCTAAATAGTTAGATCCGCATGGGTCTGGCACTTCATGTTCTCAACTGCTGAGAAAATAGACGCGTGGGAAGAGCTTCCTCCCTCAAAGCACATGTCCCTTTCGTCCCAGTCTGTCAGGTTACTATGGAAATTTGGCTGCTCAGTATGAAATAGAAGTATGTTGTGAACAACATCCCCTACCTCAGGTTGGAAAATGGTCAGAAATTAGTTTGGTTGTTGTTTCCAACAATGAGAGTCTGCACATGTCTGAGATGCATCAGTTTTGGGCACAGAAAGTTATTTTGTTTCGTACGTCACCAGCTGGTATTTTTCTTGCGAATATATCATTAGCTTGTCCCCCAAGCCTTGTGTTTAATGCCTTATTTATTTATAACATAAGCACGCTCCTTAAAAACATCTTGGTTTTTGCATACTGAAAGAGGAATTATTGCTTCCCCTCTGCAGTTAGCAATGATGTTCAATGGCACTGTTTTAATAAAACGTGTTGAAAAATAATTTGAAATAGCCACATTACTGCCACACACAAAACTGAGATATATTTATAAAATCTATGGTTATCTGAATGATGCTAGTTGACCTGCCAAAGACCATTATTTTTAATGTTTGAAAGGAAATCTCCTCCTTCACGCACTTATTGAAATTACTTTAGAGCATTAACAGTCTTGGTCCAGGTGAACTCCTCTGGGACCCTAGGCTAAAGTAAGAAATTTTGCAAGATGCTACTGCCGATCACATTTTTGGTAATTGCAGTAAATATAATGGTTTTGATTGATGGATTACCCAAATGGGCCAGTCTCAACCTTAAAAGACAATCCATCCCTCATCTCCACTCATGCAGCCTTCCTGCTAGATTTTACAAACCTATTTTGATCGTGGGGAGGGCATTAACTCTGGAGGCCAACAGCGATCCTGTCTGACACAATCATGTCTTAACTGGAGAGGAGGAGGACTAAATGAGCACGATACTCCTCTTATCCTCGGATTCCACCCTATCATAGGTCTTGCTGTTCCTAGCCCAGCCATTTGCAGGCTGGGAGAGGAGTGTGTTCAAAGTTGAGAGAAGGGGAACGGGAAAAGTGTTCAGTTCAACACTCAAGCCAGATCTTAAGCTGTGGAAATTGTGTGGCACTGTGAATAGGAGATTTGTTAAAATATCAGTGCATGTACCAACCTGCCCCACATGTGCACTGTTTTGCCTCTGCGTGATTCGGAGGTAGAAAACAACACTGGTGATATGTCTGACAGAACCACCACGCTCTTTGTATGTGGCTCACAGCACAACGTCTGCACTCTCGATTTAATATCTCCACTTTGGCTCATACATTTCAATCAATTACTCATACAAAATGCCTCCCTTCAGTTGTTCATCATGTGGACAACTAAAGGGAGGCATTTTGTATTAGTAAGCATTACTGACACTAAGCTTTGCTTTTGAGATCTATCCCTGTAACATTCATACATGCATTTTGTTTTGTAATCATACCCAGGGGCTCAGAAAATCACTGAACATCAGTAGTTTTGCTTTTTGGGTGGGTTGCTGGAACACTTAACATCATAACTTATAATCAACAGTGCAAAATCTGTTTCATGGAGCAAGTGCATAAACATGGATGGCAGCATATCTTGATGTGTTTCTTTCTTCACGAGTTCCATGAGCCTTCACCATGATGTCTATAAGATTAGAAAAATCTATGGGAAAATATTTCGAAAAGTCAACTTTGGATACTATGAAGAAGAAAGGGAAGCGAGCGCACCCATACTACTACTATGAAGCTATAACCCTAAGATGTGGAAAGGCAGATAGGAAGGATTCGCTGACAGTATGGGTTGCATAATTCACTCTAATCCCCAGCCTGAACCTTCTGTGCAGAACTGAAATCATAGCCCTAACTATTCCTCTGTTGATTGCCAACTTTTAAAGAACTGAACTCATCTCCTTGGTGTGCCAGTAGGTATAAATATGAAAAATTACATCACCAATAGGTTACCGACTCATTTTAAAAAACATATTAGGGGTTCACCCGTATAAAGCTGTTCAAGTTGAGGTTTTGACATCATTCATTTATAATGCTCTGATGACAGTAAGAAGGTGCATCAATGGAATCAGAGAAGAAATATATTGCCCTATAAGTCACTTGAAAACGTTTGGTGTTAGTCTTAGCTATCTTTTTGTGTTTTTTCCGCATATCAGTACTGAATTAATGGTTGTTCTTCATGTTTGAAGCAGGCTGGTGGAAGACCTGTCGTTGTTTACGTTTTTGGACAGGAGTGTACTTAATTCTTTATCAGGTTTTGTCAAGTCCCAACCAAGCATGGATTTCTGGTCTGCTACGGAGCAAATGTGTTGGGTAGATCCTGCTCTTATTATATGTTAATCTAATAGATTTGGAATAGGGCATGAACTGAGTGACAGAGGTAGAACTGTCTGATAAGGAAAGACAGCATGAAGATGCTGACAGAAACAGCTAATAAGTAGGGACTGGTTGTGGTGCTCCCAATAATCTATCACAAACAAGAGAAGGATAGGTGTCTGGATTTAAGGGGAGAGCGGATTTCTTGAAGGTGACTTTCAAGGCAAATGATTTGGGAAGAAAGTGATAGATTCAAGCGGTGATGATATGGACCCTGTGTAGACCCTCCCGAGAGGAGTTGAACTCTCTTTCCTGTTCATATGGATTGCCACCCACTTATTAGAGAAAATGCAAATCCCTCACTTGGGCTTTGTAGCCTTCAATAGCACCGTATCCCAATCATGCATAGACACATGGTCCAAACAGGGAATTATTAATATCTCTGATTAGTTTTTTTCAGCTGGGGAACTGCTAACATTTGAGAAACTTAGGACTAGATGATCCCTCCAGGCCAGTTTCTAACTTCAGTTTAAATCAAACAAGTGCTTGGAACGATCTTCCGGTTCGAGACACGGGCCCTCTTACCCCCCTTAACACTGTCATGCAAGCACTTTACATCCAAGGGGATGGCACACACTTAGTCAACTGGCTGCATCAAGCACACCTTCAGCACCTTCAGCATGGGGATTGGATGAGAACCTCCCTGTAAGAGAAATGGTTTGGTGATATAAGCTGCTCGATTCAAAATGTCAGCGCATTCTATCATACCTACACATAATGTCTTGCAACTCGTGTTTTAAATATATTCAGTTTGATATATAACTCAGCCCTCGCGTTTCTAAGATATACCAAGGGGTCCCTTCACTCTGTCCTTGCTGCCGCTCCCCTGATACAGACCTCCCGATATATTATGATTGTGTGGGTCGCTGAACACTTAATTGCACAGGAATCATTGGCATGATTGGTTCCACCAAGTCACGAGACCTCATTAAAATATTTTTTTTATAGGAACTTCTGTTAGGCCTTTTCTTCTGCCCACACTCAGGCAGAGCCTCAACTAGATTCCTGGACCTGACCCTGTTATTGACGACGTGCCATATTACAAAGAGGTGGAAAATCCTACACTGCCAACAATACAGTCTTGGGGCCAGGCGACCACCCCTTGGCTGACACCCAAAAGTGCCCACCTTCATTAGGAAGAGGGGGCGGGCATACATAAACACCACATTGTTCAAGGCTAGGATTCTTTGGTTGAGATGTTTTCTCAAATCATTAAAGACTGAATAAGGAAGTCGGCAACTGCACATTTACCACACTGGAGGCCTGTCCTAATATACAGAGTTAGAAGGAACACGTAGGGGTAGGAGGTGTATGGGCAGTATTATGAGAGGGTTGGGAGGGAGGGTGATCTGGGATATTCAGTTATTGAATGGCAAATTTGACTAAGATAATATACTTGTGTATGAATCTCGGACCACTGAAAACTTTATCTACATGATGATTACAATTAAAAGACATTTAAAAAAAAAAAAAGGGAACAGACAAATGATCAGTATTTAACTTACTACTCATAAATGCTTGACATTAGGTAGAGGAACTTTTTTTGTAAGTATTTACTAGTCATTTGTAGATACATCGTTTGAACGAGTGGGACACAAGTGTCTTGAAATGAAGATCGATATAAAATAGTAACATGGCCACTATTTCTCACGAAGTATACAAGTATTGATGTACTAGACCCTGCTTTCATCACAATATATTAATTCTCTAGTTGCCAAACCAGAGAACCGCATGGTGAGAAACCAAGATGAGAAGACAATATTTTTGGAGGAAAAGTTTCATAATTGATGCATCTCTGAGCTTTTGAAACGTTTACTTTTACTTGAACGGAGCATATGTAGACTGAACTATACATTTTGCTGGTCGGCACTAACTAGAGTATTGCTAATGCCAGGTGTTGCCTTATGTATTCCAGGTGGCCAGGGTTGCTATCACCAAGGCTTTCAATGGAATTTCAAATGCTTATGTATTTATAAAAATAATAATATGCTAAGCAGGTGAATGCCTTGAAAATGGTCTTTCAGTTTCAAGATGTGGCTTGTCAAAGAAAGCTGCAGAATAAGCAAAGACCAATAAAAACAGAAAAAATGGATTGAAGTTCTGTCCAAAATGTGGCATCACCAGGGATCATCTGCAGGTCTATCAGGATAGCAGCAGGCTTAAACAAACAAGCACTTCTCGCCAGATAGGATTTTAATGCAGATGGGAGCTTTCAGACATAAAATGTCAGAGGTCAGTTGAACAAGCTAGAGATGCTGAAGAGTATTAATAAAAAAAGGAACGTTCATAATTGTAGAAAACCTGGTGCTCAATACAGAGACGTGAACTCAGGGAACCACCCTCTGAGCTTATGAAAAAGGATTACACAGAGCCTATGACTCAGTGACAAAGGGGGACTGGTGGCAGATTTTTGACGACACACCAACCTTCCATGAAGTGCTAAAAAAAACCAATACAAATCTTGTTTCTGTAAAATTATCTAGACTCCTATGATTATGCTCTGTAAGTGGAGTCCCATATCAGAAAGGGAGCGGAGCGGAGTGGAGGAGCCGACATGAACCACTGCAGAGATCTAGGAGATAAGATACCATCTTTAATCCATAATTACTTCAAAGATCTTCACTGCTGTTAAGGAAGTGGGGCGAGGTCCCAGGCGGGCGAGTCATAAGTCTGAACAGCAGCCAGTAACTGACAAAGAGTTCAGTTTTACATGAACTAAGCTTCAGGTTAAATATGGCTAATTGAGTGTACTGCAGTAATCCCATAGCTTAAAGATTTGCTGTTAAACAGATATGTGAGCAGGCATTATAGTGTCATTGATAGGGTCATGCGTTTACCTTGGATAGTCCCCAGTAAACAACAGGACCCGAAGATGAGAGCTCAGTTACCTCCTTTGCACAATGTGTGCATAATTCTAAGATTTGAGGTAGAGAGAAATATCATAAATAGCGTGTGAAACGAAATTTCCGTATTTATTTTTTTTGGTGTGTAAAATAAGGTAGTAATAATGGCAAACACAATTGTATGAAAGATCACCCTAAAAACGTTTATACATTCAATGATATGAATAGGTATAATAACATACGGTGTTTCTGCCGTGTGGGTTGTGTGCTTTATTTTCAATTCCTCCCATCTTTTTATTTAGGCTCCTCCTAAGCGAAGCCTATCTCTCACCAAAGAAAGTAACAGATCTTCTCTGCCACCCTTCTAGACTTAGGCCGGTCCAATGAGAGGAGAGGAGAGGAGTGGCGGGTTTAAGAAGCAAGCACTCTGTACAGTGAAGCCTAGATGGTACATATGCCCAAAATAAACGTTCTTCTAAAGGTGTCGTTAGTTACTGTAGAGTTCAATATGTTCCCGGTACCTCGGAGTGCACAGCACTGGTCAGCTCAAAGACAAGCTTATGTGTCACACACACAGGAATGCATATTAGACTGTGGATTATTGGTTCATACAGTAGTGATGGGGATTTATGTTATAAAGTTATTATTGACTGATGCTAGATAATAACCAGCATGTTTATACAGGGAGTGCAGAATTATTAGGCAAGTTGTATTTTTGAGGATTAATTTTATTATTGAACAACAACCATGTTCTCAATGAACCCAAAAAACTCATTAATATCAAAGCTGAATATTTTTGGAAGTAGATTTTAGTTTGTTTTTAGTTTTAGCTATGTTAGGGGGATATCTGTGTGTTCAGGTGACTATTACTGTGCATAATTATCAGGCAACTTAACAAAAAACAAATATATACCCATTTCAATTATTTATTATTACCAGTGAAACCAATATAACATCTCAACATTCACAAATCTACATTTCTGACATTCAAAAACAAAGCAAAAACAAATCAGTGACCAATATAGCCACCTTTCTTTGCAAGGACACTCAAAAGCCTGCCATCCATGGATTCTGTCAGTGTTTTGATCTGTTCACCATCAACATTGCGTGCAGCAGCAACCACAGCCTCCCAGACACTGTTCAGAGAGGTGTACTGTTTTCCCTCCTTGTAAATCTCACATTTGATGATGGACCACAGGTTCTCAATGGGGTTCAGATCAGGTGAACAAGGAGGCCATGTCATTAGATTTCCTTCTTTTATACCCTTTCTTGCCAGCCACGCTGTGGAGTACTTGGATGCGTGTGATGGAGCATTGTCCTGCATGAAAATCATGTTTTTCTTGAAGGATGCAGACTTCTTCCTGTACCACTGCTTGAAGAAGGTGTCTACCAGGAACTGGCAGTAGGACTGGGAGTTGAGCTTGACTCCATCCTCAACCCAAAAAGGCCCCACAAGCTCATCTTTGATGATACCAGCCCAAACCAGTACTCCACCTCCACCTTGCTGGCGTCTGAGTCGGACTGGAGCTCTCTGCCCTTTACCAATCCAGCCACGGGCCCATCCATCTGGCCCATCAAGACTCACTCTCATTTCATCAGTCCATAAAACCTTAGAAAATCAGTCTTGAGATATTTCTTGGCCCAGTCTTGACGTTTCAGCTTGTGTGTCTTGTTCAGTGGTGGTCGTCTTTCAGCCTTTCTTACCTTGGCCATGTCTCTGAGTATTGCACACCTTGTGCTTTTGGGCACTCCAGTGATGTTGCAGCTCTGAAATATGGCCAAACTGGTGGCAAGTGGCATCGTGGCAGCTGCACGCTTGACTTTTCTCAGTTCATGGGCAGTTATTTTGCGCCTTGGTTTTTCCACACGCTTCTTGCGACCCTGTTGACTATTTTGAATGAAACGCTTGATTGTTCGATGATCACGCTTCAGAAGCTTTGCAATTTTAAGAGTGCTGCATCCCTCTGCAAGATATCTCACTATTTTTGACTTTTCTGAGCCTGTCAAGTCCTTCTTTTGACCCATTTTGCCAAAGGAAAGGAAGTTGCCTAATAATTATGCACACCTGATATAGGGTGTTGATGTCATTAGACCACACCCCTTCTCATTACAGAGATGCACATCACCTAATATGCTTAATTGGTAGTAGGCTTTCGAGCCTATACAGCTTGGAGTAAGACAACATGCATAAAGAGGATGATGTGGTCAAAATACTCATTTGCCTAATAATTCTGCACTCCCTGTATATACCACTCCTTGTCACAGCCTAGCTATATTGCCCAATTCACTGAAACTCATTAAATTAAACTTACAAAGATTAAAGAGTGAATTGGCCCTTTGGATATTCAAAACTGTACCCTGCGGGTGGTTCACAGCTTGCTGCGGACTCCTAAACCCACTGAGCTGCGTCTGTGCGAGATTTGTGGCCATGCAAATGTATTATTTTTGTGCTACAGCAGACAGCACAGGATGTGTCCCTGGTGTGTCATGCAGACGATGACCCTCTCAGTATTGGAGTTCTGGAAAGTGGCATGTTTAACGTGATACTGCTTCTATCGGAATATGCAGACCCGACATCCTAGTTGTCACTGTAGGATTCAGCAAAATTAAATTGCCAACTTGCACTAAGAAACTGTGTTGCCATAACTCTGCACACTATGAAATATTTTATCTACTTTAGTGTTTTACATAGCCTTGTCTTTCAGCCATTTTCTACACCATTTAATGTTAATCGATTAGGGTTGTGCTGTCTACTGACTGGCCACTAAATATTGTCCACAAAGTTGAGCAGGACCTCTATCGATACTCAGTTACAGCCAAGTAAGATGGTGAGTTTAGTTTGGATTACACTGGTGTACTGAAATCGACAACGTTTGTTGTGGGTTTGAAGGGTAGCATTCCTAGGATGTTCTAGTTTAAATAATTCACCCCTAGCTTGAGTCTTCTTTTCTGGCGCTCAGCTTTTTTTGGATAATTGTCGATGGCATAAGCTTGTCTAGACAACTATTTTTGAAGAATATGTACTTAGATTTAAATCGTGACATGCAGTGGAACTCTGTATTTCCAAATCTCTGTGCCCCAACTCCTAAGGGGCATATTCTGTATTTTAGTCTTTTGACCTTTGCTTCACATGGTTTTGTGCTTACCTGATGAGAGTTCCTTCTTAGGATGTGTGGTGTGCACAACATTGAAGTTCGTCATCATCTATGGCGGTGGTTCCCAACCTTTTGACTTCTGTGGACCCCCACTTTATCAATACTGGAATGCAGGGACCCCCACTGAATCATTATTGAAATCCAGGGACGCCCCACTAAGTCATTACTGAAAGCCGGGACCTAATCTATTAATATTATTTAATTTTCTAAGCAGTCACGGCCCCCTTGAGGAGGCTTCATGGACCCCCAGGTGTCCCTGGACCACAGGTTGCGAACCACTGGTGTATGGTAAAGACAATGAATACAGTCCTGCAGAAGGATGCATTTTTAGGTGATCTGCAGCATGAGTGTGAACGAGCCCTGATGTTGCTCATCAACTAACGTGATATTGAAGTTTACATACTTTGAGGAACATCTGTGTGTGGTACCGGTTACATTGCAGTCTACCCACAGCATTGCTGTTATCTGAATAAAAGTACTGTATTTATGAATCTTTGATAAACTAGCCTGTATCATTGTTTTTATGTAAACAATATATATTGAGGGGATTTCAATCCCCCAAACCTACCCCACACCTCTTACCACAGTCCTACATTAGTAAATCTACCTGAGATTGATACAAATAGTGATGTATTTCAGACCAAAGACTTTTGCAGCCCAAGATTTGCAGAGGCTTTCAAAGGGAAGAGCTTGGGTTAATTAGTGATTGTTATAAAAGTCACCTATACCTACCTACGTGTTCGGTAAATCCGGCATAATTAAAGGCTGGCACTGTCGTAGAACTATACTTTAATTGAAAGGAGACTTGAAACAGCACAGTGTTGTGTTTGTGGAACAAGATCCCGTGCACTTTCATTGTTATCTGTGAAGGTGTCCACGGGTTAAACCAACCTGGCCACAGGCAAAATGGCTACCGTGCTGCGAGGTAACTGTGTTCAAGCCTAAATATGTACCTCATGGACCGTGCCCTGATGTGCACAATATGGTCCAAAAACATCGACGTAGCAATGAACTGAAAGTAGAGGCAAGAAAGAGGGCGACATAGAACAAACAAGTTCATTATTTCCTAGGTGGTTTTGACCGGTTGTAGAGGTCATCTTTTTCTTTCTTAGAGATTTTTTTTATTGGCACCATACTTCTGAAACCTCTTCATTTATCCGGAGCAGAATGTGTTAATGTTTTTCAATAAGTAAAATGAGCATACGAGTGGGTTTTTTTGGGGTGTTTTTTTGTTTTCCACGTGCGAAATTGTGAAAACATTTTCTGGGCTCATGTGTTTAATCTAGAAATAAAATTAGAAATGGGTTTAAGTCCTTATCCATTATAGTTCAAGACTCTGTATGTCTTCAGGTTTGCAGAACCTTAACGTGATTTAGAAGAACTGTGGCCTTGATGCTCCTTTAATTTCAGTACTAATTAGATGAGCTTCTGTGGTGAGAAGGGCTTTCACAAAAGCTTCCTAATTCTTTGTATATTTAGACTTCAAATGAACTGCCTGACTCTAGCAAAAAAGAAGAACATGTTAAATGCTATTATTTTTATATTTTGAGACTCGTACTTATATGAATTTAAACGGCAATATAGCTTTCTCTGCTTTTACAACAATGCATTTTCTTACAAACTGTACACCGCGGTTTAAAATCTTGGCTTTGCGAGTGTTTTTTGTACATCTGCCTACTTGTTATACCCTGCACGTCATGCCACGTACAATGTCTGCGTACAAAATGTCCTCTAAACATGGTGTTCAATTTAAATATAGCATTGAGTGGCAGGTACATCAGATGCAGCAACAGTGAAGCTTCTCTATTGTAACCCACCTGATTTAAATGCCTGGACCTCGGTCGCTCTTCGGAGATCCCTTTGCTTTGCTGATGGCTCGCTAAACTGGTTTGTTTCTTTTTATCCTGAGTAACTGTGGGTAACTAGCCACACACGATTAGTTGCTCGCTGGACAGCATACCAGATACATTCATATAACTCTGATAAGCACTAACATCGCAATTTCATAGCATTCGAATGCTATTTTACTACAGTTACTGGAAATGTATCTTGTTTTGTTTTTTATTAGGAAAACGATCCCACCTAGGAAATTCAGCATTTTCTTAAGTGACATTGCTCCAGATTCACAAATTATTTTCCTGGTCTATGCTAGTTTAGCCAAGTAATATGGTGCAACTTGCATATGCATGCATTAATCAACTAAATTTGCATGTGCCTCTAGAGTGTTGTGTGTGCACAAATTACTTTGCATGCACTCGTCGTGTCCCCACAAACATTTTACGCTCATGGGGTGCACTGTGTGGCAGGTGACGCTTCTAGATCCTCCCTAAATCACAGAGAGATGCGCTGAAATGAGTACTTGGTGCACCATCCATACCTTCCTTTCTCCCCTGACATGATCCGGTGCAGAGTGCCACAATAGTATGCACAATTGAAGCAGAAGCTAGAAAAGAGGTCATGGACTGTGGAGTACTGATAAACATTCCCATCCCCAACTTGGAGATGGATATGTAAATCCAGATGTTAACGGGAACTGGATCTTTACACCTTAAACTGGCAGTTCTGTCTTCAGGGGTCGTGTGAGCTACCAATGGGATTTTCATAGCGCTTTGCGATTCCGTTGTCTGTGTTTCCCCTCCCACTCGCCATAACAAAAAGAGCAAGGAACTGGACACCCCTGGGTACATCATAGCCTCGCCCCCTCCATCCATGTTGCCTCAAACACTGCCTTCCCGCCAGCAATTCGCTGCTGTACGATATGGCCAAGACAACATTGACAAAGCCAGTGCTTGTTTTTTTTTTAAATTAACCTGAGCTATATTTTTGTAATTGACAGTACAGGCACAGTTAATGATATAGTGCCAATCTCATGTAAAATCTAGACTTTTGTCCTACTTTTGAATAAGCTATATTCCTCTAAAACCAATTAGTAGAAGTGTGATGCTTATTCAGGCATTTTTATATAGTAACAGGACTGCACGTACAGTCAAAAACTATAAGGATAAAAACCTTGTGGACAGTTCAGTTGAGACTCCCTTAAATTATTAAGCAAGAATCTAAGTCACCACTTTACATTTATATACACTGATTTGAATGTTTGTGATTGTAATTAAAATGCATCCAGTAAGAAGAGTACCTTTGATGAATTGGGACATGGTTCTTCTATAAATTATCTGGAATACCATCTGAAGTGTATTCATGATTATTGCAAACCTTTAATTATGTCAACTTTTTCATTTGTCAGCTGCCTCAATGATTGCTATCTTCACATCCTTATTGTATAAAAACCTGGTTGATTGCCAGGGGGTGTGTGTGTGGGAGGGGGGAGGGGGAGTAGAGAGGGCAGGGTGTGTGTAAAATCCTCTTGGTGGCAATAGTTTGTGTCC